>NW_011494706.1:3142825-3176177 GCF_000754665.1 Bison bison bison
CTTTTTTTTTTTTTTTTTTTCTGTCCCTCACTCCTTTTGAATTTTGCCCTAACAGTTGGGCCCCTGTCTACCAAAATTCAGCTTCTACTCCTAGTCTATGAGGCTGCCTTAAACTGCTGCCATTGCTGCTTCTAATGTGGAAGCCAGAGACGCTCTTCCATCTAAGGATGGAGATGAGTATAGACAAAGACGAGCTATCCCTAGCACTTTTTCAGTTCATAGCACAAATTCAAGCCCTGGCCCCATGACCGATGTAGCTTCTCACTGAAATGTGGCTTGCAATTCACTCGTCCAGATGAACTGATTTTTTTAATTGAAATATAGCTGACTTACAATGTTGTGTTGCTCTGGTGTACAACAAAGTGATTTAGTTATATGTACATATATTCTTTGTAATATTCTTTTCCATCATAGGTTACTACAAGACATTGAATATAGTTGCCTGTGCTCTGCAGTTGGTGGTGTTTAGTCCCTCAGTTGTATTTGACTCTTTGTGACCCCATGAACCGTAGCACGCCAGGTTTCCCTGTCCTTTGTCATGACCCTGAGTTTGCTCAAACTCATGTCCATTGAGCCAATGATGCCATCCAACCAACTCATCCTCTCTTCCCCCTCCTCCTGCCCTCAGTCTTTCACAGCATCAGGGTCTTTTCCAATGAGTCAGCTCTTTGCATCATGTGGCCAGAGTACTAGAGCTTCAGCTTCAATGTCAGTCCTTCCAGTGAATATTCAGGGTTGATTTCCATTAGGATGGACTGTTTCTATCTCCTTTCTGTCCAAGGGACTCTCAAGAGTCTTCTCCAGAACCAGAGTTTGAAAACATCAATTCTTATACAGTGCTGCTGCTACTGCTAAGTCGCTTCAGTCATGTCCGACTCTGTGCGACCCCATAGACAGCAGCCCACCAAGCTCCCCTGTCCCTGGGATTCTCCAGGCAAGAACACTGCAGTGGGTTGCCATTTCCTTCTCCAATGCTTGAAAGTGAAAAGTGAAAGTGAAGTCACTCAGTCGTGTCCGAGTCCTAGCGGCCCCATGGACTGCAGCCTACCAGGCTCCTCAGCCCATGGGATTTTCCAGGCAAGAGTACTGGAGTGGGGTTCCATTGCCTTCTCCATCTTATACAGTAGGACTTGTCATTCGTCTGTTTTATATATCATAGTTTGTATCTGCTAATTCTAAACCTCTAACTTATATCTTCTCCCACGCTGATCTTGTTTTCTTCTCCACGAAAGGTACTGTTTGATTCTGGATCAACAGAATCTATATGTATATAATTATATAGATATACTAGATATATACTTATATAGATATACTATATATATATATATACTAGATATATAATCATCTATATTCTATATAACCTTGATTCATGTAGAGCATCTATTGGCCAATGGTCTCACCAAACAATTCCTGCTGTGTGGCTTTCTACAGGACACCTGCCTTTTCTGACCTCAGTGTCCTCAACACATGGGATCTTAGTTCCCCAACCAGGGTTCGAACCTGCACCCGCTGCATCAGAAGTGTAGAGTCTTAACCACTAGACTGCCAGGGAAGTCCCAGTGTCCTCATTTATAAACTGGGGAGAAGAGAAAACCTGAAGGGTCCTTATATGGATTCAGTGCAATAAAGCCCAGCTACTATTCAGAATCATATTGTCACCATTTCCTTGCTTTATATAATTTGTTGGGATAAAGTAAATGCCCCTTTAAAGTTGTCACACAGAGGTGGCTGAGTACCCAAATTCTAGATTCCCTGCCCAGAATTTCCCTCAGCTTTCAAGCTCGCCTAGTAATGTCAGCCCATTTTGGGAGAAAGTGTTAGAAGTGCCTCTTTCTCCTGTAATAAGACTGGTAGACATCCCCATCGTCATCTGGGAGATCTTATTTCCCACTGATATAGGGGTCGGCAAATTTCCAGACCTCTTAAAATGGGTTTTTACTAACAGTCTATCAGGTCTCCAGAGGGAACTATCATGTCTGAGGCAGCCAGGACTCTTTCTTTTTTTACTGACAGTTTGAGTTGTGTTCTTGAGATCATTTTTGACAAGGAAAAAAACAGCTCAAGTACAAAGAAATCACAGACCATCTACAGTGACCAATTTTCAAACTTCAAAATCCACATGAGTGCTTAATTATGCCACACACACAAAAAAGAATTTTCATGGAAGTTTGCTGTAAAATTTTGTTTTTTGCACTCAGTTGCACTCAAGAATCAGTTGAACAATTTCAAAGATCACAGCCATTAAGTCAAACTAAACCAAACACATTGTTCTAAGATATTTACCAAAAGTTGTTCCAGGGTACAATTTGCTTCACTATGTCAATTAGTTTTTGCAAAGTTATATTTGTGTAGAGCATCTGTTAGATGCCTGTTTAAAATCTGTCCATATGGTTAGTGTTTTAAACGATATATACAGATGTTAAGTGTATATATGAAAAAGTTCCCTTTATTTAAAAAAATAGTTAAAACCCAATAAATCATAACAAATTCAATATTGCATTCCATGTTGGGATTCTTTGAATAGATCACATTCAGCAGCTCTTCTTAATAGAAAGGCTTCATGTGTTTCCGAGGAAATTGTGCCCAAGGAAAGACTGGCTCGGTTTCCCTAGCTCCATTTCCTTGCTCTTTTTCTCCCCAATGAAACAATAATTATTCAATTAATCTTGTCAACAAGTGGAGGCTGGTTTCATTTCAGTTGTTTACTAATTATTATTGGGTAGATCTTTAGATCCTTGAAAATGTTGTCCAATTGCGACAAGCTACTAATGAAGCAAGACTTGGTTAATTAGGGAATAAGAGCAATTAGCTTGTCAGCAGTTAATTCCAACAATCCCTAGAGAACTACATTTAGGGATATGTATCATAGGAGCTGCTGACCTTTAAACCTTGCTCCCATGCTGTCACTGCTGTTTAATGGAAAGTCACTTATTTTGTCCGGCTAATAACAGGTAATGAAGTAGCCTATGGCTCTGGCTTGCTACTCTGTTTTTCTCTTGCTAATTTTAGAAAGTTTAAAAATAGATGAATGGGTCTATTTTGGACATCAGTAAAAGAGGAAATCCAAGGTGGGACATTATAGAATCTATGGAGCACTCGCTGACCACCCCCAAAACTATCTGGAGCTCATTAGTCTTTATAGAGCTTTCTCTGCCAAAGAAAAGTTGGTTGTGAAAATTTTAAATAGAAAGGTTTGTGTGTGTGTGTGCTGTTTTTTTTTTTTTTTTTTTGACCCAAATTAGTTTTGTTTCAGAATTTGATTTAATAAGATGAAAGAGGGTAATTCTGAAATTTGTTCTCATTTCTATGTTTACTGATAGAGACTGTCTTTAAAAAGTGATAGAATTAGGTGATTACTTTGTAGCTTTTTGTGGAAGGTGAATGAGGCTGGAATTCGGGTTACTTTTCATAATAGATCTTAGAAAACAGCTTAGGGCAACTTGATAAGCTTGACTTTGCCAAAGAGCAAGTTTAAGCCAAGATAATGATTGTTGTAGCCTTGGACCTTCAATTTTCAGGATAAATTCTGTGCAGAACTTTCCACATCTAGACAGTGGCTGGATCTGACTGAGACTGATAGAGTTCATGGAATCAATTTGCTCTTTCCTGTCTCCTCATTCTTACGAAACATTTGGACAGGAATGTACAAGCCTAGCCTTGCTTCTCAGAAGTCCAGTCCCAGGCCCTGGTCTGTCTACCCTACGGCATGACAAAGCTTCACTTTTTTTTTTTTTTAAATTTTTCTCCTTGGGAGCATTGTAAAAACTGTAGGTAAGCTTAAGCCATTATACCAACTACAAAAGATATAAAAGGAACATGAAAATGGAAATGAAAGTGAAGGCAACTAATCCTATCTCATCAACTAGTTTTCCTGAAGTCACCGATATTAATGGCAACAATACTGATGCAGTTGGAATTCAAGATGCACAATAAATAATACTCTCTCTTCCCCTCCTGAGTTCTGAACAAAATAAGAAATAAGACAAATGGGTAAGGTGGATCAGAACTCATACTACCTTTAAGTGATAGAATTCAATTCATATTTTACTATATTTTCTAAGGAAATTACCTCAATATTTTAAAGAATTACCAGAATTTCAGTTCAGTTCAGTCACTCAGTCATATCTAACTCTGTGATCCCATGGACTGCAGCAAGCGAAGCCTCCCTGTCCATCACCAACTCCTGGAGTTTACTCAAACTCATATCCATTGAGTCAGTGATACCATCCTACCATCTCATTCTCTATCACCCTCTTCTCCTCCTATCTTCAATCTTTTGCAGCATCAGGATCTTTTCAAATGAGCCAGATCTTTGCATCAGGTGACCAAAGTATTGGAGCTTCAGCTTCAACATCAGTCCTTCCAATGAATATTCAGGACTGATTTCCTAAAGGATGGACTGGTTGGATCTCTTTGCTGCCCAAGGGACTCTCAAGAGTCTTCTCCAACACCTCAGTTCAAAAGCATCAATTCTTCTGCACTCAGCTTTCTTTATAGTCCAACTCTCACATCCATACATGACTCCTGGAAAAACCATAGCTTTGACTAGACGGACCTTTGTTAGCAAAGTAATGTCTCTGCTTTTTAATATACTGTCTAGGTTAGTCATAACTTTTCTTCCAAGGAGCAAGTGTCTTTTAATTTCATGGCTGCAGTCACCATCTGCAGTGATTTTGGAGCCCCCCAAAAATAAAGTCTGTCAATGTTTTCACTGTTTCCCCATCTATTTGCCATGAAGTGATGGGACCAGATGCCATGAGCACAGCCTTGTCTAACTCAGTGAAACTACGAGCCATGCCATGTAGGGCCAACCCAAGATGGATGGGTCATGGTGCAGAGTTCTGACAAAATGTGGTCCACTGGAGAAGGGAATGGCAAACCACTTCAGTATTCTTGCCTTGAGAACCCCATGAACAGTACCAAAATTTAATACTATCTTAAACATCATAAGAGAGAATGTGCTTGTTGTAGGAATATGGTTTCTATCACAGACAGGCAGGCTTCCTAATAGGAATAAACCTTGTAAAATAGATAGCTGGTTAGAAGTTGCTACATAACACAGGGAGCCCAGCCTGACACTGTGTGATGACCTAGAGGGATTAGATCCTGCTAACTCAGCAGTAAAGAATCCACCGGCAAAGCAGGAGACGCAAGAGACATGGTTTCGATCCGTGGGTCGGGAAGATCCCCTGGAGGAGAGAACGGCAACCCACTCCAGTATTCTTGCCTGGAGAATCCCATGGACCGTGGAGCCTGGCGGGCTATAGGCCATGGGGTCACAAAGAGTCAGCCATGCCTGAAGTGACTTAGCTCACAGCATAGCATAGCTAGTTAACAATGTTGTGATAGTTTCAAACGTACAGCGAAGAGATCCAACCATATATATACATGTATCCATTCTTCCCCAAACCCCCCTCCTACCAAGATTACCACATAACATTGGGCAGAGTTTTATGTGCTGTACAATATGTCCTTGTTGGTTATCCATTTTAAATATAGCAGAACACACCTGTCCATCCCCAACTCCCAATTTCTTTCCCCTATCCTTCTTCCTGGTAACCATGAGTTCGTTCTTTGAGTCTGTCTTTTACTTCTTGATATGGATATATTCTACCAATATGCTTTACCTTCATCTTATTGATGAGTAAAGACTGAAAGGAAAAGGAGCATTGGGTTGCCCCGTCTTGCCCTGTCCCTCTATGCCAGCATTTTCAGCCTAAGTGATTGACACAGAGGGGTAATACAAGTAGGAGATGTGATAGGCTTCCCAGGTTGATTTGTTTCTTAGAGCACTGTTGCCTCTTCTTGTGTATGAAACATTCTCTTTTAAATAGAAAGTGTGATTTGGGAGGCAGTTATCTCCCTGCACAACCTCTGCTACTCATTCATTGTTGTAACATGCTTACCATATACCTGCTTTGAACTTAGCTGAACTCCCTCTCATGCATCATGAGTGTGCCAGAATCCTGTGCCTGTGGATATTATGAACCCTGACTGCAAATGGGACAGCTAGGAAGAAGGAGACTAACGCTGCACATACCCTCTCTGCTCAGACACAGGCTTTGTTGTCCCGTCTGACTTCATGGATGGAACACAGGTCTGGAGACAAAATTAAGAATTTTAAAACAGAGACAGCAGAGAAATAAAGCAAGTGTGGGGTGCTTTTGGGCACGGAGCCATGCACAGTGGCGTAAGTCACATGCCTGTAAAACTGGCCCTAGACAGAGAATTGGACCTAAGGGAATTCAGGCTGCAGATGAGCAGCCAGGAAGGCTGAGTTCCAGGATAGTGAATTGAAAGGGAGGGACACGTGGTGGAACAACTTTTTATTTTAAGCAATTGCTCTCACTTTTGCCAGGACGCTATAGTACCAACAACAAATGGGCCTTGTACCAACCCAACACCAGGCTGCAGGCTGTTGCTGGCAAGTGTGTTAGAGGTAACTTACTCCTCAATGAATAGGAAGTAATTCTTCTCAAGTTGTTATTCAGAGTTTTATGGAACCAATTTAGCCTTTGTGTTAAATTATGTTTAACACAAAAATATGTGAGTTTTTGCTGCATTTTTGTGGGCATCTGGCAACAACCAGTCTGGTTAAATAAAAGTTTATTATAATTTCTCAACTGATGTAGTAAAATTGGTATAAATGTGTAGCTTTGGTAAATTAAACAGCTTTCAAAGTCCTTTACATTCATTATGTTTGTGACCACTTCAGAGTTTACAAAGTGCTTTTACCTACCGAATCCCCCATTTAACCCCCATAATATTCCTGTGAAGTAAAGTAAGCCAACATTACTATCCCTGTGTATGGGTGTATTTACCAGACCTATGAATCGGATTGCGTGAACCTACATTCTTCCATGGCCTCCATTGATTGGAAAGGTAGAAATACTGAATGCAAGCAAATCAAACCATAAGCTAGACAATGCACGATCTAGTGTGACAAGACTCTAAAAGATGAACTGGGCCAGTTGGATGGATCTCTCACCAGAGGCAAGGTAATTTGTCCAAATACAGACTTCTTCATACAGCTCATACTGAGTCTCAGCATTTCTAAAATAGATCTATTGAGACATTTTCTCAAATTGCACCTTTCTCAGTCTTCTCCATCTTAGTAAAAGGCACTTCCATCCACTTATTTGCTCAGCCAAAACCCTAGGGGTCATCCTTGAGTCTTCCTTTTC
This sequence comes from Bison bison bison, assembly GCF_000754665.1. Taxonomy (NCBI): domain Eukaryota; kingdom Metazoa; phylum Chordata; class Mammalia; order Artiodactyla; family Bovidae; genus Bison; species Bison bison. The sequence goes on from NW_011494706.1 coordinate 3,150,010, forward strand.
TTTCCATCCAATTTCTCAGTGAATTCTGCCAGTTCTGTAGATAGCTTTAGTCTATCTGCTTCTTTTCATCACTACTGCCTACCCTCTGGCCCTGCTAGGTCACTTCAGTCGTGTCCGACTCTGTGCGACCCCACAGACGGCAGCCCACCAGGCTCCTCTGTCTCTGGGATTCTCCAGGCAAGAACACTGGAGTGGGTTGCCATTTCCTTCTCCAATGCATGAAAGTGGAAAGTGAAAGTGAATTCGCTCAGTCGTGTCCGACTTTTCGTGACCCCATGGACTGTAGCCTACCAGGCTCCTCCGTCCATGTGATTTTCCAGGCAAGAGTATTGGAGTGGGGTGCCATTGCCTTCTCCGACCCTTTGGCCCTAGCTATAGTCATCTCTTGCCTAACTTGGCAATAGCCTCAAAGTTGGTCTCCCTGCTTCCATTCTTGCCCATTGTAATCCCTTCTCCACACAACAGTCATCATGAGCTTTATAAAATGTCAATCAAACCATGTCATTTATATACTTAATTTTTTCATAGGTTCTTCATGGTTCAAGAGCTTATTGTCTTGATTTCCAAGGCTTTTCATGATCTGGAATTTGCATTCCTCTCCAATCTGACTCAAACCAATCCCTTCAGCCACACTGACCTTCTGTTAGTACTTGGAGCCCATCAAGTTCTCTCTGCCCCAGGGACTTTGCACTTACTGGAATGAGCTTCCTTCAAACTCTTTGCAGTGCTTATTTTGAAATTGTTTTAATTTAAATTCACCTTTACAGGGAGGGCCTTCACTAGTCACCCATTCCAAAGTGATTTTCACCCACAGTTATTTTATTTAGTTCCTATTATTTCCCAGGGTTTTCCTGGGGGCTCAGTTGGTAAAGAGTCTTCCTGAAGTGCAGGAGACCCAGGTTTGATCCCAGGGTCAGGAATATCCCCTGGAGAAGGGAATGGCAACCCATTCCAGTATTCTAGCCTGGAGAATTCCATGGACAGAGGATATTGGTAGGCTACAGTCCATGGAGTCACAAAGAGTCGAACGTGACTGAGTGACTTACACTTCAATTTACTTCACTATTATTTCCCATTATAGGCTTTATCACAGTCTTTCTTATTTATTAGTGTCTTTGCTTGCTTATCGGAGAAGGCAATGGCACCCCACTCCAGTGCTCTTGCTTGGAGAATCCCATGGACAGAGGAGCCTCGTAGGCTGCAATCCATGGGGTCGCTAAGAGTCGGACACAACTGGGTGACTTCACTTTCACTTTTCACTTTCATGCTTTGGAGAAGGAAATGGCAACCCACTCCAGTGTTCTTGCCTGGAGAATCCTAGGGACGGGAGAGCCTGGTGGGCTGCCATCTATGGGGTTGCACAGAGTCGGACATGACTGAAGTGACTTAGCATAGCATAGCATAGCATTGCTTGCTTATTGACCTTTTCTCCCATCAAAAAAAATATATTTTACCAGGGCAAGGACCTTGCATAAATTGCTTATCACTGTATACCTAGCACAAGGACGAGTACCTGGCACAATAATGGGGTCTCAATAATTTTTTACTTAAATAAAGAGTAGGGAGGAAGTCAAATGGACATACTAGAGCTGCTGATGTACTTGGGACAACCTGACGTATACTAAAGACCATGTACAAGCAGAGAAAATAAAAGTATATTCATAAGCAAGAGATAAAGAGGACATGAAAATGATTGCAGAAACTAGCCAAAATCTGAAAAAGAATTAATATAGACCCTACAACTGTCTTCCGTGGGAACAGTGTCCCAGTTCTTAACTCAGGACAGGAGTATCCCAACAATAAACTTCTTTTGTCAGACACCAACCAAAGTCTCAAGTTTTTTAAATTAAAAAGCTGAAGGTGATTCTGTAGTTTTGTCATCTACCACTGTGGTTTTCATCAAGGTTCTTTCAGCTACAAGTAACAGATATGTAATTCAAGCTATCATGAATTTAAAAAGGGGCTTTCACTGATTCGTAAAACTAGGAAATCTGGGAACATGGCTGATTTCAATTTGACTGAACCCAGAAGCTCAACTTCTGTCATTCACCTCTCCCCCATCTCTCCCTTTCTGGATAGATAGATAATATATAGGACTTACAGACACACACAGGGATAGAAATATAAGTATCCATCTCTGTTTCTTAAACTTACTTCCTTCAGTGCTGTGGGTTCATTCATTGTCAAGTTCTCACCTTTTGAAGGAAAACACAACCATAGTCACGTCCTACTCACATTCTTATAATTCTTCATCAGAAGGAGGAGATACTCTCTCCCACTGTCCTTAAGTGAATTTAACAGGATTGTTACACCTGACTCACTTTGCATTGGTCCAACTAACAACAAATTTTCTGAAAAAAAGAAAAAAAACTTGTTTATAATAGCATCAAAAACAAAAGACAAGAATAAATTTAAATAAGTTGGAAAATCTCTGTTCTGAAAGCTGCAAGACACTGATGAAAGAAACTGAAGACACAAATAAATGGAAATGTATTTCATGATCATGAATTGGAAGAATGAATATTGGTAAAATATCAATACTACCAGAATCCATCTGTAGATTCAGTGCAATCCCTATCAAGACTTCAACTGTCATTGTTAAAAGAAGTAGAAAAAACACTCCTAAAATTTATATGGAACCACAAAATACTCCAGATAACCAAAGAAATCCTAAGAAGAATGAAGCTGGAGTCATCAGAAGAGTATGTGTGCACGCTAAGTTGCTTTAGTCATATCCAACTCTTTGCAACCCTATGGACTGTGGCCTGCCAGGCTCCTCTGTCCATGGGATTCTCCAGGCAATAATATTGGAGTGGGTTTCCATGCCCTCCTCCAAGGGATCTTCCTGACCTAAGAATTGAACCTGCATCTCTTACATCTCCTGCATTGGCAAGTAGATTCTTTACTACTAATGCCATCTGGGAAGCCCTCAGAAGAGGGCTTCAGTATGGTACTGGCATACAAACAGGTCGGTAGACCAATAGAGGGGCTTCCTGGGTGGCTTAAACAGTAAAGAATCTTTCTGCAATGCAAGAGACCCGAGTTTGATCCATGGGTTGGAAAGATCCCCTGAAGAAGGGATCCAGTATTCTTGCTTGGAGAATCACATGGACATGAGTTTGAGCAAACTCCAGGAGATAGTGAAGGACAGATAGGGAAGCCTGATGTGCTGCTGTCCCTGGACTCATAAAGAGTTGACATGACTTCATGACTGAACAACAAGACCAATAGAACAGAATCAAGAGCCCAGAAATAAACCCAAGTTGACTGTATCATCAACTAATATTTGACAAGGGAGCTAAGAATACTTCATGGAGAAAAGAAGTCTTTTCAATAATAGTGCTGGAATAACTGAATATCCACAAGTGAAAGAATGGAACTTGGCCTCTATATTACACCACTCATAAAAATTAACCCCAAGTGGATTAAAGACTTACAATGTAATACCTGCAACCATGAAAGACCTAGAAGGAAACATGGGACTAAAGCTTCTTGATGTGGAATGTTGGTAATAATTTTTTGGATCTGACATATAAAGCACAAGCAACAAGTTAAAAAATAAACAGATGGGACGACATCAAACTAAAAGGCTTCTGCCCAGCAAAGGAAGTCATCAATAAAGTAAAAAGATAGCCTACAGATGGAAAAAAAATTGCAAACCATATATCTGATAAGTGGTTAATATAAAAAATATACAAAGAACTCATTGAACTCAATAGCAAAAAAAAAGAAAGAAAGAAAACTAAAAAACCCCAAAAACAATAACCCCCCAAATAAACCAATTTTTTAAATGGACAAAAGACCTAAATAGACATTTCTCCAAAAAAGGTATACAGAAGGCCCATATTACTAGTGATTAGGGAAATGCAAGTTAAATCCACAGTAAGGTAACACGTTGGGCTTCCCAGGTGGCTCAGTGGTGAAGAATCCTACTGCCAAAGCAGGAGACATGGGTTGGATCCCCGGATCAGGAAGATCCTCTGGAGGAGGAGATGGCAACCCACTCTAGTATTCTTGCATGGAAAATTCCATGGACATAGGAGCCTGGTGACCTACAGTCCATGGGGTTGCAAAAGAGTCAGGCACAACTCAGTGACTACACGACAACAAGATAACACTGCACTCCTGTTCGAATCACCATCATCAAGCAGACAAGAGATAACAAATGCTAGCATGGATGTTGAGAAAGGGAACTCTTGCGCACTGTTGCTGGGAATGTACACTGGTATAGTCCCTATGGAAAGCAGTATGGAGAATTCTCAAAAAATTAAAAATAGAACTACTACATGATCCAGCAACTCCATTTCTGGGAATGTATCAAAAGGAAATGAAAACACTAACTTCAAAAAATATTTGTAGCCCAATGTTCACAGCAGTGTTATTTACAATAGCCAAAACATGGAAACAACCTAAGTGGCCACTAATGGATGAAAAAGCTGTGATACACACACACATATACACACAATGCAGTCTTATTCAGCCATAACAAATGAGGGAATCCTACCATTTGGGACAACGTACATGGACCTTGAAGGCATTATGCTAAGTGAAACGTCAGACAGAGAAAGACAGATACTGTATGATCTCACTTATATGTGGAATCTTGAAAACAAACAAACAAACAAAAAAAAGCGAACCAAAATTTTTAAAACGCACGAAATTCATAGAAAAGAGATCGTATTTGTGGTTACCAGAGGCAGAAGCTGGAGCAGGGGAAATTGGAGGAAGGTGATCAAAAAGTACAAATTTCCAGTTATAAGCTAAAGTACTCGGTACTAGGGATCTATGTACAACATGATGACGATAGCTATAGCTGTTCTATGATATATAGGAAAGTTGTTAAGAGAGTAAATCCTGTGAGTTCCTATTACAAAGAGAATTTTTTTCCTTTTTTCTCTTCTTCTTTTTATTGTATCAATATGAGAAGATGGATGTTAGCTGACCCTGTTGTGATAGTCATTTCACAGTATATGTAAGTGTATACAGCGGTCTAAGTCAATTACTTCTCATGAGGCTGAGGGGGGAAATTGCATGGGTCCAGTAGGCTGAGTCACTGTGAGTGTTCATCCGGGGTGAGCTGTCCCAGTCCTGTGACCAGCAAGCCTGGCACAGTGACAAACAACCCGTGGAGGTCGCGTGGAATGGGTGAGTGTGACCTCCCCAAGAGGCGCTGGCACAGGAAAGAGGCACACTGCCCGCTGCTCTGTTCTAGGCCCCTAAAGGCCTTTCAGTCCCCTGTGCATGCCATGCCCTTCCCTGTGACCAGCGCCTTGCACGACCCCCGCCTCGAACTCCGTCCTCTCTAGTTGCCTAGCGAACTCAAGATGAGATGGTTAACCTCCAAGCACGCCATGCAAACCGTCACCACAACCAGCTCGCTGCCCTGGCTTCTTTATCTTTGTTTACATGTCTGTCTTTGACTTCAAGGACAGTGAGTGGGGGCTCAACATAATCGGTGCTCCACCAACGGATGTGTGATTATTTCACATTCAAAGGTCCCCCAGCTAATGAATGACAGAGCTAAGATTAGAATCCAGTGTCTTACCCTTGGCCCTGTATTCAAAGCGTGTGTACCATTGTAATTGTATAAGACTCTTAAGAAGAAAAGCTGTAACTTTCTCAGCTATTGCAGCACAAGTCTTAGTTTGAGCGTTAATACTGAGGAAAAGAATTACAACTCTCTATTGGATAAACAAATATAAAAGGCCTTAGCATGTTTTACGGAAGTAAATTGTGTCTTTGGGGTTGTGATAACTCGGGGAACTTTGCTATTTTAACTTCTTTTCACAGCCCTTCCAACAGTCATTATTCCAGGTAAACATTTCTCCAGTGAGCACTTATTTAATGGATACCAAATAGGAGTCTGATTGTACTAGTGTCTGAAGACAGAAAGATAAGTAAGGTATTCCCTGCCATTGAGGTGATATAGTCAGTGAACAAATCAGACACAGCAGCCTATGTGACCCTTTAACATCAGGTAAATGGTGCCACTCTTCGGCTAACACCCACTAGTTTTCCTTCTCATTCGCAGTGATCTTCAGACTCCTTACCACAACCTGCAAGACTCTCACAGATGGCCTCCCTTACCTGTATGACCTCCTCTCCCACCACTCCAGCCCAACCAGCTTTCTGACTCAAGTTCCTGAAATGTTTCTGTGCATGAAATGCTCTTCCCGAGATAACCCGCAGTTAAATCTCTTACTTCCCTTATCTGCCTGCTGAAATGTCTTCTAAAAAGGGCTTTCCTGACCAGACTCCCCACCACCTAGTCTCCAACATCATCCCCTACCTCATGCACCTGGTTTTCTTTATAGTCAAGTACTTCCCGCTAACTGACATGTTTATTTTGTTATGTTATCTCTCTCATACACACACATACACACACACATGATTGTAAGCTTCATTAAACAGGAATTGGTTGTTTTATTCATATTCAATAAATGGTTGAGTGACTGAATGAATGAATGAATATTGAGTAATTTTTATTTTATTGAAGTATAGTTGATTTGCAATGTTTTGTTAATTTCTGCTGTACAGCAGTGTTTGTTATGAATATATATGCATTCTTTTTCATAATTCTTTTCCATTATGATTTATTACAGGATATTGAATATAGTTCCCTGTGCTATACAGTAGGACCTTGTTTATCCATCCTATGTATAATAGTTTGCATCTGCTAATCCCAAACTCCCAATCCATCCCTCTCTCACCCCCCTCCCTCTTGGCAACCACAGATCTGTTCTCTATGTCTGTGAGTCTGTTTATGTTTTCTAGCTAAGTTCACGTGTCATATTTTAGATTTAACATATAAATGATACCATATGGTATCTGGCTTTCTCTTTCTGATTTATTTCACTTAGTATGATAATCTCTAGGTCCATGCATGTAGCTGCAAATGACATTATTTCATTCCTTTTTATGGTTGAGTAATATTCCATTGTGGGTTTTTTTTTTTTTTGGTGTGTGTATATATATATTCTTCATACATATATATATTCTTTGGATATATTTATATTCTTTATATATATATAAATATATATATCATATCTTCTTTATCCATTCATTTGTTGATGGATATTTAGGTTGCTTCCATGCTTTGTCCATTGTAAATAGCACTGCTATGAACCTAAGGGTAGCTATCTCTTTTCGAATTATGGATTTTTTTCAGATATATGCCCAGGAATGGGCTTACTAGATCATATGGAAACTCTGTTTTTAGTTTTTTGAGGAACCTCCATACTGTTTTCCATAGTGGCTGTAGTAATTTATATTCCTGCCGACAGTGCAGGAACGTTCACTTTTCTCTATACCCTCTCCAGCATTTGTTATTTGTGGACTTTTTAATGATGCCCATTCTGACTGGTGTTAGGTGAACCTCATTGTAGTTTTGATTTGCATTTCTCTAATAATTAGCAATGATGAGCATCTTTTCATGTGCCTATTGGCTGTCTGTGTGTCTCCTTTGGAGAAATGTCTATTTAGGTCTTCTAATCATTTTTTGATTGGGTTGTTTATTTTTGTTATTGGGTTATATGGGCTATTTGTATATTTTGGAAATTAAGCCTTTTTTGGTCACATCATTTGCAAATATTTTCTCCCAGTCTGTAGGCTATCTTTGTTTTTCTTTGGTCTCCTTTTTTATTGGAGGATAATTTCTTTACAATATTGTGTTGACCTCTGCCATACATCAACATGAATGTCTTTTCATTTTGTTTATGGTTTTCTTTTCTGTGCAAAAACACATACGTTTGATTATATTACATTTATTTTTGCTTTTATTTCTATTGCCTTGGGAGACTGACCTAAGAAAACATTGGTACAATTTATGTCAGAGAATATTTTGCCTATGTCCTCTTCTAATTTTATGTTGTCATGTCTTACATTTAAGTCTTTACACTATTTTGAGTTTACTTTTGTTTATGGTGTGAAGTTGTGTTCATTGATTTACATGCTGCTGTCCCACTTTTCTAAAACCACTTGTTGAAGAGATAATCTTTTCCCCACTATATATTCTTGCCCGCTTTGTCAAAGATTAATTGACCTTAAGTGTGTGGATTTATTTCTAGACTCTCTATTCTATTCCATTGAACCATATATCTGTTTTTGTGCCAATACCATACTGTTTTTATTATTCTAGCTTTGTATGATTGTCTGACATCTGGAATGCCCAGTATTTTAATATAAACTTTTTCAAAGTATGGGTGCATGCTAAGTCATTATGTCCAACTCTTTGTGATCCTGTGGACTATAGCCTGCCAGGCTCCTTTATCCAAGGGATTCTCCAGGCAAGAATACTGGAATAGTTGCCATTCCCTTTTCTAGGGCATCTTGCAGATGCAGGGATCAAACCCATGTCTCTTACGGCTCCTGAATTGCAGGCAGATTCTTTACCGCTGAGCTACTGAGTGTCCCAAAGTATACTGTACCCAGCATATAACAATCATTATAACAATCATTTTCTTAAACTGCACTGATAATAGCTCTTACTAATAAGGACTGAATCTCAGTGTTTAGGGTAGGGTCTGGCTCCAGTTGATAAGGTATTTCTTTTTTTTTAACTTTTTATTTTGTATTGGGCTATAACTGATTAATAATGTTGTGATAGTTTCAGGTGAACAGCAAAGGGACTCGGCCATACAATGTATCCATTTGATGAGGTATTTCCTATTTCTAGAGAACCATTAAAGACAAGACACTAGATCAGGACTTGTGAAAGGCACAAATGGGTTTAAAATGAGATTCAGAATTTAGAAGACTTTGCTCTAGTAGAAGAGTGAAAAATCCACCTTTGATCATACAAATGCCGTCAGTAATAGGAGTCTAAAGACATAGCATGTCATGAAGTCTCATAAAAGAGAAAAGAATTTTTGTTGGGATGATCAGAGAAGATCTGAAGGATGAACTGATGTTTCATATAGACACTGCAGAATAGGTAGACACATGAAAATGACAATTGCCTACAGAAGAGACAGAAAACAAGGTAATGGAGCATAAAAGTCTAGTGTGCCTTGACTAACAGGAATGGGAGCAGAGGAGATATAGACAGAATGATGCATTGAGGTCACAGAAGCCTGTGAATATGCTGAATCATTTGTACCATGGGAGGTGGACCTTCTGGACAAATCTAACATTTTAAAAACTGATTCTTTAGCAAAATTGAAATATCAATACTTCCTTATCAGAGTTCTAACAAAATAACATATTTGAAAGCACTGCCACATACTGTATTTATTAATCTTGGTTTTTGTTTGTTTATTATTCAGAAGATGTTGTCTATTTATGGAAACAATTTGAACAAAAAACTTGCATAATTAGAGCTTTTTCTTATTATCAAATTACTTAAGAGATCTGGTACAATTTGATCCTCCCTCGACCAGATGTTTTTGAAATACCAAATTTAATTTCCTATTCCTCTATATGTCAAACAAATAATGATAACATTAGCTTCTTCTTCATATATATGTCACAAATAGACATTAAAAAATTTTTTTTGAAAAAGTTATGAGGTGGTAAAGCCAAACTACCTGGGTTCGATGCCTCCTCTGACATGCAGTAAGTGTGTGACCCTGCCCAGGACACTGGGCTTCTCCATGCCTAGTGGTTGGTGCTATGAGAATTAGTCAAGATAATGTGTCTCAAGAACAATAATAAATGGTCAATAAATATTAATTATTGTGATGCCATTGATGTTCTCTTAGATCCTAACCAGATAAGGATACAAAATTTAGTAATTTGATTTTCATATTTTTATTAATAAGCTATAAAAATTGGAAGTTTGAACAGTAGGATGCACCTAAGTTTGAAAGATCTGAAAAATTGGACTTCATCAAAATTAAAGACCTTTATGTATTCAAGGACATTGTGAAGAAAGTGAAAATACAACCTATAGAATGGAAGGGGGCTTCTCTGATAGTCCTGTGGCTAAGACTCCATGCTCCCAATGCAAAAGACCCAGCTTCATCTTCACTAACACTTGCTATTTTCTTTGTTTTTTTATTTTTTTTTAAATATAGCCATCCTAGTGGCTAGGAAGTGGTATCTCATTATGTTTTTGATTTACATTTCTCTAATGATTAATGACGTTGAGCATCTTTTTTGTATATCTTCTTTGGAGTAACATCTTTTAAAATCCTTTGCTTGTTAAAAAACTGAATTGCCTTTTTGTTATTGAATTATAAGAGCTGTTTATATATTATGGACATTATACACTTATCAGATATATGGTTTGCAAATATCTTCTCCCATTTTATTATTTACTTATTTATTTGACTACACTAACTTGGTTGTGGCATGTGGGATTTAGTTCCTTGACCAGGGGTCGAACCTGGGCCTGCAGCCACGAAACTAAAAGGTGCTTGCTCCTTGGAAGAAACGCTATGACAAACCTAGACAGCATATTAAAAAGCAGAGACATTACTGTGCCAACAAAACTATAGTCAAAACTATGGTTTTTCCCCATAGTCGTGTATGGATGTGAGAGTTGGACTATAAAGAAGCTCAAAGAATTGATGCTTTCCAACTGTGGTGTTGCAGAAGGCTCTTGGGAGTCCCTTGGACTGCAAGGAGATCAAGCCAGTCAATGCTAAAGGAAATCAGTCCTGAATATTCATTGGAAGGACTGATGCTAAAGCTGAAGCTCTAATACTTTAGCCACCAGATGCGAACAGCCAAATCATTAGAAAAGGCCCTGATGCCGGGAAAGGTTGAAGGCAGGAGGAGAAGGGGACGACATAGGACGAGATGGTTGGATGGCATCACCGACTCAATGGACATGAGTCTGAGCAAGTTCTTGGAGATAGTGAAGAACAGGGAAGCCTGGCATGCTGTAGTCCATAGGGTCGCAAAGAGTCGGACATGACTGAGCAACTGAACAACAGCTAAAATATGCATGCTGCAACATGGATATACCTAGAAAATATGCTAAGTAAAAGAAGCCAGATGCAAAGGATCACATATTGTATAATTCCATGTATATGAAATATCCAGAACAGGTATATCCATAGAGACAGAAAGGAGGTTGCTAAGGGCTAGGAGAAGAGAGGGGTGGGGAGCAGCTGCTTAATGGGAACAGGGATTACTTTTGGGGTGAAGAAATTTTAGAACTAAAGGTAGCAATTGTACAACACTGTGGATATTCTAAATGTCACTCAGTTGTTAATTTCTTAGCAGTTAATTTTACCTTGTGTAACTCTCATTTCAAAAAATAGAAAAGCAAATGATTCTTTCCATAAAAATGTTAGCATTATACTCTCCTTGTAGTCTTTTCTAGTTGATTTCTCCCACGTTGTCCTCCCTTAGCACCTGCTTCCTCCATCATAGCCTACTAGTCCTGTGTTCTGGTCTATTGTTTATGCACATCTACTGCAGGGCTCAGTGAGCTGTGGCCGACAGGCCAGGTTTGGCCCGCTGTTTATTTGTGTGTGGTCTGCAATCTGAGAATATTCTTTCACATTTTTAAATGGTTGAAAAAGAAATCAAAGCAAGAACAACATTTTGTAACACATGAAAATAATATGAAATTGAAATATGTGTTCATTCATAAAGCTTCATTAGAACAGGGTGGCTCTCACTTTTGTATATTGTCATTGCCCTCTTTCATTCTACAAAGAGTAAAGTAATTGGCAGTAGAGATTATATGGCCTGCAGAGCCAAAAATATTTACCATCTGCCTGTTTATAGAAAATGTTGTTGACCCTTGATCTCTATTAGACGATAATCTTGTAAAAGGAAGAAATCTTTCTAGTATCAAGCCTGATGATTTTTGATAAATGCCTCTTACTTTAACACCACTTTTTAAACTTTTTTAGTATTGAAACGTGTGCCGCAGAATCCCTGTTTGTATATGCTAGTAAAACTGAAAGCACTAATTTCTTTATATTTCTGCAAAATTTGACACTTACTTAGTTTGATATTTAGCATATGAATTCTACAAAAGATTTTTTTAAACAATAACTTCATGCCGAAATAAGAATTTATCATACCCCAAAAGAGATGTAATTTTGTAGTCTTTAAAAAAAAAACTATAAAATAGGTGTTCATGTTGAAATCTTGAAAATTACACTAATGTACTACTCAAACTTTAAATGTCAGTACATAAAACTACATTAGTTTTCTAGCACAAAAATAAATTAAGGACTAAAAAGTTCTGATCCCTGGCATTTCTCTCTTGAGGATAAATTCAAAACCTATATAATGTTCATTTAAAAGAACTTCTATAGTTAGCATTTATTTTATTAAGAAATATAGAATTCTGTTATTGGTTTTATGAAGTGAGACATCACATATGTTCAAGAGAATATAGGTAAAGATGTAAACACTACACATTCCCAGAGAAGATTTGAGGGAAAAAAGAAGCAAAAGTAACATGGAGACTACATCTTTTTCCTCGATGACAAATGAGCCAAGATCTTTGTAAGGTAGACTGACACTATGTTTCTCTGGTGGCTCAGATGGTAAAGAATCTGCCCGCAATGCAGGAGACCCAGGTTTGATCCCTGGATTGGGAATATCTTCTGGAGAAGGGAATAGCTAGCCACTCCAGGATTCTTACCTGGAAAATTCCATGGACAGAGGAGCCTGGGAGGTTACAAGTCCACGGGGTCGCAAAGAGTCAGATACAGCTGAGCAACACAGTTACAGTTAAGCAGAAAGCACTTAAGTTTATCAGACAGTTTTCTGGCAAAATTTCTTCTTTCTCTGACTTTTAATATTTTTCACTACTTACATGTCTCTATTTGCTCAAAAGGTTGCCTGAGTTGGGACTGTTGGTATAATCAATTGAGCAATCAATTAATTGGCATTGATGTTGAGTAAAGAATAGCCTATTGGGAGTTCAGAGATTGCAACCTGAAGCCAAGCGACCTTGAGCCTGTTCTTTTACCTCCCGTGGTCTATGATGAAGATGGTGATGCCATGGTTTCCGAGGGTCTTCCATTCAAAAATCCTGGGTGGCTAAATAATAAGTTAAATTTATTTTTGTCATTAAGATTGACAAGTTCTTCAACAGATTTAGGTGCATCGCATTTTTTTATAATAATATATACATTTGGGCGTTTGTATTTCTTCTTTCTCAAATAACTTATGTGCACCTATTGGTGTAGTAGCCCTATATTTGATAGGACATTATGAAAGAGTTTTCAAAGGGTGAAAAAGCTATATGCATATAAATTTATTATTGTTAAATAAAATCACACAATATTTAGGGTTAAGAAGTTGTGGAGTCACCTACATGACTTTTTCACTTCACAGATATGAAAACTGGATGAGATTCAGAGTAAGTGCTGGAGATTTGAGCTTTTCCATCATTCCACGTTGCTCCACTAACAGTTAGGAAAAGTATTCCAAATCCCTGCTATTCCTACCATATTTGCCTATATTGGCTTCCTCAATCATCATGTTTTTCTGGCAATATTCTATTTTCTCACACTCTTACTTTTTTATTCCCATGGCTTGATTTCAACTTAATCTCTGAGTCTGCAAAGCACTGCATTCCCTGGTTAGGCTTATCAAACAGTTATATCTAAGTAGTGTATTTATATTTCATCCAAGCATAAGAAGTACATGGCTCATTAGAAATCTGGGATAATAACATAAGGTGAAGTAAAAGAAACAAAGATGAAGTAAGGGGAAAATTTTTTTCTTATCTTGACCATTTTGATGTCAGATTCTTCTTCAGAATTGTGGCCTTATAAAGAGGCACACATTAATCTGGCAAATTATATCTTGTTAAGCAAAAATCAGCAATAGTAATAAGATACTTTTGGCAAGAGTCCATTCACTCAGTTACTCAGCAAACATTTATGGAGCCCTATAAATATCAAACCATTGTAGGAGATCCTGACTAAAATGAACAGATTAGTGAGTCCCTTCCTTTCTAGGAAAAAAAATTAAGAAATAATCATAATAACTCAAATTTATTGACTCTGTGCTATGCCTTGCGCTGAGTATCATGGATTATTATCGCTTTTGATCTTTACAGCAATATGTTCCATATTATATTGATATCATGGTTAAATGAGATCTTTGATAAAGCTTCTAGAGCATGCCAGGAGTAGTTTGATTCTCACAAAATATTTATTTCCTCTCTATTTCTGCTTTATTGACTATGCCAAAGGCTTTGACTGTGTGGATCATAATAAACTGTGGAAAATTCTGAAAGAGATGGGAATAGCAGACCACCTGACCTGCCTCTTGAGAAATCTGTATGCAGGTCAGGAAGCAACAGTTAGAACTGGACATAGAATAACAGACTGGTTCCAAATAGGAAAACGAGTACATCAAGGCTGTATATTGTCACCCTGCTTATTTAACTTATATGCAGAGTACATCATGAGAAACGCTGGACTGGAAGAAACACAAGCTGGAAGCAAGATTGCTGGGAGAAATGTCAATAACCTCAAATATGCAGATGACACCACCCTTATGGCAGAAAGTAAAGAAGAACTAAAAAGCCTCTTGATGAAAGAGGAGAGTGAAAAAGTTGGCTTAAAGCTCAACATTCAGATAACCAAGATCATGGCAAATAGATGGGGAAACAGTGGAAACAGTGTCAGACTTTATTTTTCTGGGCTCCAAAATCACTGCAGATGGTGATTGCAGCCATGAAATTAAAAGACACTTACTCCTTGGAAGGAAAGTTATGACTAACCTAGACAGCATATTAAAAAGCAGAGACATTACTTTACCAACAAAGGTCCGTCTAGTCAAGGCTGTGGTTTTTCCAGTGGTCACGTATGGATGTGAGAATTGGACTATAAAGAATGCTGAGTGCTGAAGAATTGATGCTTTTGAACTGTGGTGTTGGAGAAGATTCTTGAGAGTCCCTTGGACTGCAAGGAGATCCAACCAGTCCATCCTAAAGGAGATCAGTCCTGGGTGCTCATTGGAAGGACTGATGTTGAAGCTGAAACTCCAATACTTTGGCCACCTGATGCGAAGAGCTGACTCACTGGAAAAGACCTGATGCTGGGAAAGATTGAGGGCAGAAGGAGAAGGGGATGACAGACGATGAGATGGTTGGATGGAATCACCAACTCAATGGACATGGGTTTGGGTGAACTCTGGGAGTCGGTGATGGACAGGGAGGCCTGGCGTGCTGCATGCAGTTCATGAGGTCACAAAGAGTCGGACATGACTGAGCGACTGAACTGAACTGAACTGATCCTCCTTTTATTTCACAGGAGATAGACTTCATTATCTTTCCTTCTATAATATGTCTCCTAGATAGATGTTGATTTCCTGAGCTAAATGAATGATGCAACCCAAAGAACCTGCTGATCGAATGAACATAAAAAACACCCCCAGATCCAAAGTGCAGCTTAGAAGAATGGAATGAAGCTCAGCTGAAGGCAGAAATGGAACAAATGCTGATCTGCAGTACCCGAGATGCCTGGAGATGGGAGGTAAACGTAGAGACTCTACCAGAAAGGGTTGAGACAAGAAGAGGGCTGGAGGCTCTGCTTAGTCATGCCAAGGCTCATGCAGTCAGGGCGGCCTGGCTCCAAGGAACACACTGAAGGAAGCGTGGGCAGAGCACAAATGATAGGCTGTGGAGCCCGTCTCTCGACGCCTCAGCCTAGAGCCTTCAGAGCATGCCTTCCAGAACCACAACAGACCAACACTTTCCGCAGGGAAGGGGAGGACGTTGCTAGAACAAACACTGTCCTGAAAACTTGCCCCCAGTCTGAACCTAATCAAACCCCAATGTTTTCTTGAGGTTAAAAAAGGCCTGGCTTAGCATTTTTAAAACAATATCTATTTGCCTTTTGTCTCCCATTTGTAGCCAGAAGTGGAAGTTCTAAAAACCCATTAAAAACTTTGGGTTTTATTTTGTATTCATTTCTTTACTAGATACCTTCCTAGCCAAAACCAGAAAATGCTGGGACGGCACAAGCTCTTTCTCCTGAGATATCCAGATCAAAGCTGTTTGGAACTGCCTTGGCTAAGCAACTGAATTTTTCCATTCTTCTCCAAACCAATGCTTCAAACCCTTGCAATTTCCTTATATGCATCCACCTTCTCAAGTGTTCTGAGGCATTTCTTTCAGCACACACGTTGGCCTTCGAAGGGTCATAAGAAACTGCTGGCGAAAGCTGCATTTTCAAGTTTGTAGCCCTGTCGCCTCATCCAACAAAGAGAACAAGAACTTCTGGCAACTTCCTCCACTCTCCATATATTCAGTGCAAACTAAAAGCATAGGAAAGGCAACACTGAAGACCCTCTTGCAGAGAAATGTCTTGTTTTCAGAGTTTTTTGCACTGCTAAATTATCCTCTTCCTTAAGTGTAGAAACCACTTGGGCCAAGTGAAATTTTAAGGCAACTCATGTCATCCAACCTGAAAATTTACTAGCAAACTGGTCTTGTGCCTCTCTTAAGGCCTTAGAGAGATGTCTTTCGGTGGAAGTGGTGGTCACCCAAATTTTCCCTGTCAGAAAAGTTGCATGTTGTTGGATAATCCACAATTTGCATTTGTTAGTCTACAAGTCTTCCTTATTCTAAATAACTGTGACCCATAGGGACGTTACCTTTTAGGAAATTGTTGAGTACAAGGGGTTGCACGCCACATTCTTAATTTTGTCTTCACCAAAAAAAGTCTGTATGTATGTAGTGATTTTGCCATGGCAATTCTTACCTTGACTTTCTTTTTTCCACGGGATACAATAGCAAACTCTAATTACCTTACCCAAAAATCAATTCTCAGGAAACTCTGCCTTTTCAATAGGATAAAGAAAATTTAAGGTGCTGCCCAACTCAGAGCTGCTGGAGACTCACTCATCACAGTGAGTCCTGTCCTTGCCTGTGCCCTGTTTTAGCCTCAGCTTCTCTTTGGATACTAAAGTATTTCTTCAGGGATTTCACATATCCTTGGCTATTCCAGACTGTGTCTTACTTATTAGCATGATCTTTTTCTAATGCTAAGTGAAAACCATTTTTATGATCAGATAGATGAACTTCTAAGGTCAGCATCCCCATCTCAATTACTGATATTTCCAAAATACACAAGTGATTCTTTAGCTTTATAAACCTCCACCTGCTTCTTCCTTTCATGTAGTTCACCTTTGTTCAGTTATTTTGCACCACCCCTGGAGTGTTTTCAAATATATTTCAAACCCCCAAGCAACCCTCTTTCAGCTGATTGGCTTCAGAGAACTCTAATGCCAGTCAGGCATTTTGCGGCAACCCTATTTAGACTCAGCAGGAAGGACAGATTTAAAAGGCAGATTACGTTTTTAGCTTTTTAAAAACTGCTTTATTAGAGAGGCTAAAAGCCACATTGGTGGTAAGCTGAATTCTTTTGAAATATAAGCAACTTCAAGACATCTAGGGAGCAGTTCCTTGCCTGTGGAGCTCCTCCCTTTGGGTTTCAATGATGGCAGGAACCAGCTGGCCCCCACGCATTATTCTTAAGGGTCCTTGTGACTCCAACAACAAAATCCATAAATGCACCAAAGAGGTTTCATTTAAGGATCAGAAGTCTTTTAAAAGCAGCTTACCAAGATGCCCACCCCTGGACTTCTAGCAAGGCATTTTGCGTGAAAGTGTTGGTTATGTACTGCCCTCCATTAACTGTAGAGGTTGGCCAATGAACAGTAGCTAGAGAACCATGGTGAGGATGTGAAAAGTCACATAGAAAAGAAGAGAGAATGTCTGCAGGCCAGATTCCTATGGCAGGCAGCTAGGAGTCTAAATGGGAGTTCCCATGTGGCGCTAGCGGTAAAGAACCTGCCTTCTAATGCAGGAGACTTGAGAGACATGGGTTCGATTCCCGGGTGGTGAAGATCCCCTGGTGGAGGGCATGGCAACTCACTCCAGTATTGTTGCCTGGAGAATCTCATAGACAGAGGAGCCTGGCAGGCTACAGTCCATAGAGTCGCAAAGAGTTGGACACGACTGGAGAGATTTAGCAGGCAAGGAGTCTAAATGGGTAGATAGATAGATAGGCAGTTCAATAGATAGAGACCTCAGCAGTGGCTACTGCTTCACATATTTTCTTAAAGCTACGAATTATCAATGCTTTCTCTTTCACTTTCTTGGGTCTCTGTTTGAACTATACCAGGTGCTGCTTGTAAAGTGGTTGAAGGTCTATGAAAGGAGGTGGGAATAATGAGATTACTAGAGTCAACAAGCGGAGAAGGCAATGGCACCCCAATCCAGTACTCTTGCCTGGAAAATCCTATGGACGGAGGAGCCTGGTAGGCTGCAGTCCGTGGGGTCGCTGAGGGTCAGACACGACTGAGCAACTTCACTTTCACTTTTCACTCTCATGCATTGGAGGAGGAAATGGCAACCCACTCCAGTGTTCTGGCCTGGAGAATCCCAGGGACGGGG
Organism: Bison bison bison; assembly: GCF_000754665.1. Taxonomy (NCBI): domain Eukaryota; kingdom Metazoa; phylum Chordata; class Mammalia; order Artiodactyla; family Bovidae; genus Bison; species Bison bison. Next base: position 3,168,338 of record NW_011494706.1, read on the forward strand.
GAGCCTGGTGGGCTGCCGTCTGTGGGGTTGCACAGAGTCGGACACGACTGAAGTGACTTAGCAGTAGCAGCAGAGTCAACAAGACTCCATAAGGTTTTGAGATGGTTATGAACACTGCTGAGTTTCAAGAATGTTTATGGAGAAAGTGCACTCGGAAGCAGTCCAGGTCCTATTTTAAAGGCAAGACACAGGCTTAAACTAGAGATGTAACTAGTCAGGGAGGAAATACACGGCATCTGTGCTGCCACCCACTCCCTCTGTGGCCAAAGGGAACATTGACAACTAATCATGACTCCTGTGCCAAGCCCAGACAGCCTTCAAATCCCTCTCAGCAGGCCAATGCAATCCTAGATTAGACTGCAGATATTCCTTGTTGGAGAAGAACCCGATACTGGGAAAGGTTGAAGGCAAAAGGAGAAGAGGGCGGCAGAGGATGAGATGATTAGAAAGCATCACTGATTCCATGGACACTGAGCAAACTCCAGGAGATACTGGAGGACAGGGAAGCCTGGCATGCTGCAGTCCATGGGGTTGCAAGGAATCGGACATGACTTAGCTGCTGTACAACAGTTCCTGAAGATGTCTGTGGGTCAGTTTCGAACTCAACACAAAATCCCATTGGGCAAGGGATGCAAACAGGTGACAGAACTGAAAGAAGCAGTGGGGTGGAACTTGCAGGCTGTCCCGTGGAGGCCCATGCTGAGCAGGGCAGCAGGCATTCAACTTGAATTGTTACCGGGCAGGAATCTGGGACCCGTGTCACCAAATTTTTCAAGGGTAAATAGAAATCCAATTTTTACTTGGAATCTCTTGATTTTTACATGTTGGATCCAAAAAGAGGGGTGGGGGGAAATGACTGCTATATGGGCCAAACCAAATACCTCTGCAGAAAAAAAAAAAAGATTAAAATACACCTATGGGCTGGTGTAGCTTCCAGGCCTAGACAAACAAGATTCCAGTTCGCTCTTATCTTGCCTGAACTACCTTACTACCATCCGCAGCTTAAAAACAAAAGAAAACCATCTCACAGGGGCTTGAAGAGGGCATGTGACAAATGGTAGAAAATTATAGCCAGCACTTTGTGGTTGCTGGGCTCCCCCGGGTTACACACCAGCTGAGTCCTGAAAAAACAGGCAAACTTCAAAGATTAAACTTTCCACGGCAGTGGAGGGGACCTTTCCACCAGCTTGCTTTTGTTCGGATCCTCCCCCACCCCAACCCCTTTTTGTCAATCACGAAGCCGTTGTCTCAAAGCTCAGATTCTGATATTGTCAGAGGGTGACGGCAATGTCAGAGGCGTCTGCTCTTGGCTTATTTCAGTGTTTCAGCCCTCTCCCTCTTGGGCTCCCTTTGGGCTGTTTACATACAATTTCCTTCTGGGTGGAACTTTGTTTTTCCTTTCCTTCTTTTGAGGCTGTTGTTTTTTCTTAAAATAGGAGGTCATTTCAGGCAGAAATGTGTTTTCGTCTCCTTGCTTCCTCTATGGCTGGGACTGGGGCCCTTTTGGAAAGAAGGAAATTTCCACTTTGTTTACAAGGAGGGACTGGTTTTCTTTGGATATCCCATTAATTTGCTGGGTAGGGAGTTTGGAGTTCCTAGGACTATCTAAGGAGATCAGGAAAGTTATTTTAAAGGCATTCTTTGTTGTTGTTGTTGTTGTTTTTTTAATGTTATAAACTCTGCTCTTATTCTTTTTCTCAAACCAGTTCACATTTTTCCAATGAATCTGAACCTCCCATATGTCTGTCCCTGCAGTTCAGCTCTTTACATTGTCTTCCCAAGATCTTTCAGCTTCGGTTGTCAATCTGGATAATTTGACCAACATTCTGGACCAATTCCAGCATGAGTCATAGTTTTTATACTCTGGGCTGGAAAAGTAATTTTCCCTTTCCCTTTAAAATGCAGCCATGACCCATTACTGTTACTGGAAAAGACAGACTTCATCGTGCATACCTTTCTTCACCCCATCCTCGCATCTCCACAGGCTACATCTGTCAAGCAATCCATCACTCGCATCAAATAATGTCAGTATGCAGCCAGGTGGGTGTAGACTGTTCTAGGCACCATTGAGAGTTTTACCCTGGGCCTCTGGAAGAATACATTCTAAGACAGAGCATTAATTGGGGAAAAAAAAAAAAAAAAAAAAAAACTTTAAAAGCATCCTAAAGCCAAACAGAATAAAATTGCTCTAGGTGAGTCTTGTGATGACTTCCGTAGATTTGAGGCAAAAGAAGTATTAATTTTAAAATGATTTCTTCAAGGCCACTCCCAATATGTGATTTATTTAAAGGGCAATATTCACTAACGTGTAATGTCCAAAAACCTCAGTTAGATGGAGTCCAGCTATCAGATCTCAATTTTGACTTTTCTATACCACTCCATTTTGTAAATGCTTTGTTTATTCTAACCCAGGGAATACAGGGAAAGAATGAAAAATAGGAGAGATGATAAGAAGGATTGAGATCAGGAAATGTGTGACCAAAGCAGGTAAGCATGGAGGTCAGTCGTGTCCAACTCTGCACCACCCTGGACGGTAAACCTCCAGGCTCCTCTGTCCATAGCATTTTCCAGACAAGAATACTGGAGCGGGTTTCCATTTCCTCCTCCTAGTGACCATCCCATTGGGATCATGGATTTGAAGTCAGGGAGATGTGGGATAGTTCCTCAGCCACGCTGGTACTAATTGAGTGGCCTCAGGCAAGTTACTCATTATGTCTATTTAATGTTCTCATCTGTAAAACACAGATAATAATAGTACCTGCTTCACAAAGTTTTTGATTAGTATACTAAAGACATAGTTAAGTGCTCATCACCACCAACACAGAGGTAATTCTAACCTTTATAGGGCACTTACTAGTAAGCTTCCTACTTGAAGAACTCTATGAAGTAGGTATGATTATTATTATCCTAAGTTTACAGATGAGAAAATTAGGGACCCAGAGAAGCTAAGTAACTAATCCAGGGACACAGAGCAACTAAGTAACCAAACAGGATTCCAGCCCAAGTGAACTGGCATTGAGCCTAAGCCGTTAACCACTGTGTAGCTTTTATTATGAACATCTTTTTAATGTGTAATGAGTCTTCATTATTCTGAGTGATGCTCTAAGGTTATTTCTTCCTTAATTCAACTTCTTATGTTGCCTATGGCTATATATATAGTGTTGTACACTGAACAGAGCTGTTCAAAATATCAATTCTGTTTGCCATAATATATATATATATATACACACACACACACATATATATCCCTCTCTCCCAACATTTCTCTCTGTCTCTCTCTCTCTCTCACACACACCTATTTGGTTATCTTCACTGGACTCTACTTCCTAAATCAGAGGAGTGAATCATGTATTCCAGAAATATTGTCTACAGTATAAACAAAGAAAGGGGTTTCTAATGCATTTTAGCTCTTTAGTTAATCAAAAATAAGTTCTGTAAAACTTCTCGTTCCTCAGCATTCTGGTTAACTGAGATTTTTCTGTACGAAATACACATGTTTGAAATTACAGCATCAAATAGCTTCAATTCCAAAAAGGTACAAACTGCTCTAATTTCTAGTTTCTAAAGAAGTGAACATTTTAAAGTAAATTGTTGGTGGAAGTCCAATTTTCATTGTTCTGAGAAATGAAATTTGAAGAATTGGAGAGAGTATGACATCAGAAACAGAAATACGAAACAAGGCCAGAAGTTTGTCACAGTAACATATTCTAATAATCAAGATATTAAACATCACACAATGTATTTGCATATTGATAACAATATGCTGTCCTCGAATAGAGCTTACATTTTATTTTACATTGTACTTTACATGCGCGACTTCCATGTGATAAGAGAGTAGAAATAGTACCAATTCATTTTGTGCAGGAGCAAACTGAGGCTCGGAGATCCAATGGCTTGACCTCGGTCACACAGCTGGCTCCTTGCAGAGCCAAGACTTATCGTTTCCTGCTATTTCTGCTAAATCACAATTCCCACTGGCACTTTTGCTGAACTTAGTTTGTCAGTTTATACTAAGACCAAGATGGCTGTTCCCCAAGGTTTGGGAACCAGGAATGATTTCTGTGGGGTAAAGTCCAGAAAAAGAGGTGGTAATACATATGGGTACAGCACTCCCAGACTAGCTCAGAAGGCGCAAGGCAGTGCTGGAAGAAAGGAGGCCTCTGGCAGGAGAGGGGGACATTACAAAGGGCAAGTGTCCCAATTCTCCTGTGTCTGGCTCTGCTCTTCCCACATTTTATTTTGTTTTAAATCTCCTGGCTCGCCAGTCAGACTGCAGGGACTGAACCCCAGCTCCACTGTTCACTAACCTCTTTCAGCCTCATTTCTTTGTTGGTAGAATAGGATCCATATAGCACTGATTTTGTGGGGCTGGTGTGGGAATTCAGCAAGAGAACTTATGTAAAAGGGTTAGCTTTGTAACTGGTAAGTGGTGAGTATTTAGTGAATACCAGTGATTATCATCATGATGATTTCATGCAGAGATCTAAGAGGAGAAGTTGGGGTTTGAACCTAGTCAACCAGACTTCAAAGACTATTTTCTTAACTACAATCCTATGCCACCTCTGTGCTTGCTCTGTCCTGCCATCTAGAAAGCACTTTTCCTGTATACACAGGTCATGGCTCCTTTCCTCTCTCCATTCAGCCTGTGTGCATGCGTACTAAGTCACTTTAGTCATGTCTGACTCTTTGTGACCCTTATAGACTGGTGTCCACCAGGCTTCTCTATCCATGGGATTCTCTCGGCAAGAATACTAGAGTGGGTTGCCATGCCCTACTCCAGGGCATCTTCCCAACCCAGGGATCAAACCCACTTCTCTTATTTCTCCCGCATTGGCAGGTGGGTTCTTTACCACTAGCACCACCTGGGAATCACCCCTCCATTCAGACCCCTGCTCAAGTGTCACTTCCTCTGAATGACTTTTCCTGGCTCTTTGATCTAAAACAGTACTCCTTGTGACTCTCTATGCCTTTAATCCACTTCATTTTTTATTGCACTCATAGCAACCTGTTACAATATTGAATATTTGATTTTTCATAGACTGCTCTATCCACCATTAGAAAGCAAGCTCCATGAAGGTAAGGAGCTTGGTCTGGCTCACATCTGTAGCCTTATTGCCCAGAACAGGTCCTATTTTTTGTTGCATACATGTATGAATTAATACGGAAAACATTTGCTAGCAGCAGCAGCTAACATATTGAAATGCTGTCAACAAAGGAACCAAAATATGGATAAGATCTAGTTTGTACTCTTAAGGCACTTGCACTCCAGTTGAGAAGGGGCTCCAGAAAAGTGGGCAGAAACATGCCTTGCCACTATAAGAGGACATGCCAAGCCTAAGGGAGCAGTACCAGACCCCTGGGTCCTCCTACCCTGAGCTTTCTCTTCCTCCTAAGGTGCTGACTTCTCCACCAAGTCAGTCTGACAGTCTAACCTCCCCAAATGAAATGTTCTGGAAGCAAATTTCATAAAATCAAATGACATAATGTCAGAAAGCCATGTCAAGAGCATGTAAGTGCTCAACTCTACTATCTCTATGAAATCAGACAGATCATTCTCTTGGGGGTAACATTCCCCAGAGAGTTGCAGATAAAGTACACTGTTCAGTTCAGTCCCTCAGTCGTGTCCAACTCTTTGTGACCCCGTGGACTGCAGCACACCAGGCCTCCCTATCCATCATCAACTCCTAGAATTTACTCAAACTCATGTCCATTGAGTTGGTGATGCCATCCAACCGTCTCATCCTCTGTCATCCCCTTCTCCTCCCACCTTCAATCTTTGCCAGCATCAGGGTCTTTTCCAATGAGTCAGTTCTTCGCGTCAGGTGGCCAAAGCACACTTCTTCCCCGTCTAATCTACTCCCAAGCGTAAACTGGGGAAGTAGATGCTTTACAGTTACTACAAGTCTTGAGAGAATGAAAAGCAGAATAGAAACTCAGCCTCATTCAGCCCAAACTACTGGACTGTGTCTCCCGTGTGTGAGTCATTAATCAATCCCATTAAGTTATAATCCTTTGCCAAGCTAAAAAAACACAACCCAAACAGTAGCAAACATTTCCTCCCCTTGCCACTTACCCCTCAATAGGAAGAGCAGCCTTCTAAAAACTTCAGTCTTCCTGAGATTAGCAGGTCTGCAAAATGTCTATAGGATTTGTCCGGGGAGAAAATGTGCCAGATTCGATGAAGTAAGAGAACAGTGCTTGATTCTGACCACACACACTCAAAACTATTCCCATAGCCCAGATAAAGCAACACAGAGCTACATGGGATGACATGACTAAAATAAAACAAATTATTTAAAGCATGATTTCCCACTGAGTGGTATTGTTAGCCGTCCCATGGTGGGTAAACTGTTAGCTAACAGAGAACAGACCTTAGGCTCTTGAATAGTAAATCCTTTTATATGACAAATGACATCATGTTGATGAATGGTGACCACAGGAAAACGGCATGATATAATGGAAGAGTACACTGTACTTCATCAGAGAGGTTCACCTTGATCAGATGTGATGGACCAAAGGGATAAACAGTCACTGGTACAGTCAAATCCACACTCCGAAGCAAGGGCATAGCAGGGGTCCAATGTGGTTTATATAAAGGGCAACACGATGGAACATAATTGGTCAAGGGTCTGGTACATGCAACATTACGGGTTAAGGGTTAAAGAGAGATGCACACGACACATGCCTGCTGTTAAGGAACAGGAAAGTACTAACTTAAAACCTTTTTTAATTTGGTTCTTATAAAAATCTAGTCCGGTAAACAGCAGTTCCATAAGCACCATTTTACAGATAATGAAGCTAAGGCTCAAAGTGACAAGTGATACAAAGGCAACTATTAGCAAGGTGAAAAGGCAGCCTTCAGAATGGGAGAAAATAATAGCAAATGAAGCAACTGACAAACAACTAATCTCAAAAATATACAAGCAACTCCTACAGCTCAATTCCAGAAAAATAAATGACCCAATCAAAAAATGGGCCAAAGAACTAAACAGACATTTCTCCAAAGAAGACATACAGATGGCTAACAAACACATGAAAAGATTCAACATCACTCATGAAATGCAAATCAAAACCACTATGAGGTACCATTTCACGCCAGTCAGAATGGCTGCGATCCAAAAGTCTACAAGCAATAAATGCTGGAGAGGGTGTGGAGAAAAGGGAACCCTCTTACACTGTTGGTGGGAATGCAAACTAGTACAGCCACTATGGAGAACAGTGTGGAGATTCCTTAAAAAACTGGAAATAAAACTGCCTTATGATCCAGCAATCCCACTGCTGGGCATGAGGAAACCAGAAGGGAAAGAGACACGTGTACCCCAATGTTCATCACAGCACTGTTTACAATAGCCAGGACATGGAAGCAACCTAGATGTCCATCAGCAGATGAATGGATAAGAAAGCTGTGGTACATATACACAATGGAGTATTACTCAGCCATTAAAAAGAATACATTTGAATCAGTTCTAATGAGGTGGATGAAACTGGAGCCTATTATACAGAGTGAAGTAAGCCAGAAAGAAAAATACCAATACAGTATACTAACACATATATATGGGATTTAGAAAGGTGGTAACAATAACCCTGTATATGAGACAGCAAAAGAGACACTGATGTATAGATCAGTCTTATGGACTCTGTGGGAGAGGCAGAGGGTGGGGAGATTTGGGAGACTGGCATTGAAACATGTATAATATCATGTATGAAATGAGTTGCCAGTCCAGGTTCGATGCACGATACTGGATGCTTGGGGCTGGTGCACTGGGACGACCCAGAGGGAGGGTATGCGGAGGGAGGAGGGAGGAGGGTTCAGGATGGGGAACACAGGTATACCTGTGGG
>NW_011494706.1:3176277-3221579 GCF_000754665.1 Bison bison bison
ATTGTAAAGTTTAAAAAAAAAAAAAAAAGTAACAAGTGATGAGATCAAGTCTTAACCTGGGTGAGGTCTGGAGCTGGGGCTTCACTGAGTCTTTGCCTCTTACCACTAAATCACCCTGTATCTGGCTCCATCTTGAGACAATGAGAGAAAAGGACCTAATCCTGAGGTATGTTAAAATCTGACGACTCTCAACTTTTGACCACTTTAATACATCGTTGAAAACATTAATAACTTTCCTTCCTAAAACTGTGAAATGCTCCCATGATTAACATAGCCAGGCAATCTCAGAACAGAAGTTCTACTCCCATTCACAGTGCAGTTCAGAATCCAAGGACAGCAGTCTGGATCCAAGGTACCAGGGAGATCAGAGGGCCCTGGAATTCCAGTCCTGCCCTGGACTCGATCCTAAACCATCATGAGTGGCCCAGAATTAGCACGTTTACTCTCTGTGGTTCATAGTTGCTCGCTTTTCACCTCCTTTTCCTAGGTTCCTTTCAGTGAGCTTTCATTGCATTTTTGGTTCCAATGCCATTCCCTGACGTCTTTGATCACAGAAGGTGGTGTGCCTCTATCATTGTGACCATAATGGCACTTTTATCTTTTCCTCTATTTCTAGTGAAATAATGTTTTCTACTCTATATATTACTGTATTTATGTATATTTTTATGTCACCTTTGAATGTAAAAGCCCTTAAAGACAGTACCTGTAATTGAATATTATGTCTTTAACTAATCAGCACAGAGTCTTGAATTTCACAAGTATCCAGTTTGTTCAAAAAGGCAATGAAACTGTCTCTGGTTTCCACTCACCCTGATATCTTCTTCTAAGGACTTCTGCTTGACTTGGGTCCAATCTTATCTATAAAAGTTTTTGTTGCTTTTTTTAACTAGTTTTCCTTTTTATTTCTCCAGTTCCATGATATTTGTTTAAGGATTTCTTGAGCCCATCTTACAGGACAAGTTTATAAAATTTTCAGTTCTCTCAAAAATATTGCTGACAATTCAATCAAAGCAGGGTCATCATGAGTAAAGGAAAATTGCCTCTCAGCATCTGAAGCAGAGGTGCTCTCCCCAGAGCCTTGAAATGCCCCAGGAAGCACAAGTTCTAGATTTCTCTCAGTCCTGAATCTCTGGATCTGCTGGCGAATTAGGAATTCCTGGCAACAAAAACAGAGATGGAGGTAGGGAGAGATAATAGGTCATATAATTAAATTTTCTCATTTTGTATATGAAAAATGGAAGCCCCAAATGGTCATGTAATTTGTCCAAATTTACCCAGCTCCTTAACGAAAGGCCTAGGACTAAAACCCAGTTACCCTGCCCACTGGTCCTCTGGGTTTTTGTTTCTCGTCTGTGTATGTGTGCTTATTTGCTCAGTCGTATCCGATTCTTCCGTATCTGTGACCCTGTGGACTGTAGCCTGCCAGGATCCTCTGCCCATGGGATTTCCCAGGCAAGAATACTGGTGTGGGTTGCCATTTTCTCCTTCAGATGATTTTCCCAACCCAGGGACTGAGCCCCAGTCTCCTGCATTGACAGGTGGATTCTTTATCTTGGTGCCACTTGGGAAGCCTCATCTTTTTTTTTTTTGTCTACCATCTCAAACTTAGTCCTACTAATATTTTAGTTCCTGTTTTTATTGGATTGGCTTGGTTCCTTGAATCGTCCTCCTGTTCTCATGCCTGTCCATTGCATTAGGCCACTGAACTAGTAGCCCCAAGTCCTCATGGCTCCAGGAGGTTCCACCAAGTGCGAGGGCACTCCTCTCACTCCTTGGGGCACTCATTTTCCCTACTTAGACAGGAGATCTTTGTTTTACACCTGTCAGCCTGGAGTCCTACAATAACTAGCAGAGATAATAGACCATGCCTAGACTTACATTGCTCAGGAATTAACTAATCTACAATCTGTGTGTCAGATGACATTACACTCATTCTAGCATACCTTGATTTAAGAATCAGATAGTTTTTATCAGAGTCCTATCAATAACCTCAGATATGCAGATGACACCACCCTTATGGCAGAAAGTGAAGAGGAACTCAAAAGCCTCTTGATGAAAGTGAAAGTGGAGAGTGAAAAAGTTAGCTTAAAGCTTAACATTCAGAAAACGAAGATCATGGCATTCGGTCCCATCACTTCATGGGAAATAGATGGGGAAACAGTGGAAACAGTGTCAGACTTTATTTTTTTGGGCTCCAAAATCACTGCAGATGGTGACTGCAGCCATGAAATTAAAAGATGCTTTCTCCTTGGAAGGAAAGTTATGTCCAACCTAGATAGCATATTCAAAAGCAGAGACATTACTTTGCCAACAAAGGTCCGTCTAGTCAAGGCTATGGTTTTTCCAGTGGTCATGTATGGATGTGAGAGTTGGACTGTGAAGAAGGCTGAGTGCCGAAGAATTGATGCTTTTGAACTGTGGTGTTGGAGAAGACTCTTGAGAGTCCCTTGGACTGCAAGGAGATCCAGCCAGTCCATTCTGAAGGAGATCAGCCCTGGGATTTCTTTGGAGGGAATGATGCTGAAGCTGAAACTCCAGTACTTTGGCCACCTCATGCGAAGAGTTGACTCATTGGAAAAGACTCTGATGCTGGGAGGGATTGGGGGCAGGAGGAGAAGGGGACGACAGAGGATGAGATGGCTGGATGGCATCACTGACTTGATGGACATGAGTCTGAGTGAACTCTGGGAGTTGGTGATGGACAGGGAGGCCTGGCATGCTGCAATTCAAGGGGTCGCAAAGAGTCAGACACGACTGAGTGACTGAACTGACTGACTGATGGTAATAGATGGTTCTATTACCATCTTAGTTACCTCATTTTTCTATTCCTACTTTCTATTTTTTAATAGAAATATGTTTTCCTCATACTTTATTTGTTCATTTTGAGATGTGATTATTGTGTAGAATATTACTTAATGTAAAAAGAATAAATTGATCAAATTTAATATATTAGAGCAAGCTCTAGTTGAAAGAGCCCTAGATCTGAAATCAGAAAGCTGGCATGAAAACCCAGCCTCTCCCTAGCTCTGTGACTTTTGCCAACGGCTGAGCCTCTCTGAACCTCATTGTGTACATTTGAAGAATGGAGCGAATGAGCCTGTAACACGGAGTCTAGTGGGGCTGAGTGAGAAGTCATTCAACGGGTCCAGTGTGGTGCCTATTGTGGTACATAGGCTCTCACGACACTTTGACTGAATCTGAAACTGCAGGATTTTCAAGAACATAAGAGCAATTTATCACAGTTTTTCACTGTTGCTCTGGTTTCTCTCTTTAGCACTTTCCATTGCGTGTTTCAGAAATGCCAAATTAATTTTTTTAATATTTTTAATTAGTGTATTTTTTATTGAAGGATAATTGCTTTACAGGATTTTATTGTTTTCTGTCAAACCTGAACATGAATCAGCTGTAGGTATATATATATCCCCTCCCTTTTGAAACCCCCTCCCATCTCCCTCCCCATCCCACCCCTCTAGGTTGATACAGAGCCCCTGCTTGAGTTTGCTGAGCCATACAGCAAATTCCTGTTGGCCATCTATTTTACAGATGGTAATGTAAGTTTCCATGTTACTCTCTCCATACATCTCACCCTCTCCTCCCCTCTCCCCACGTGCCTAAGTCTATTCTCTATGTCTGTTTCTCCACTGTTACCCTGTGAATAAATTCTTCAGTACCATTTTGGTAGATTCCATATATATGTTTTAGAATATGAAATTTATCTTTCTCTTTCTGACTTATTTCACTTAGTATGATAGGTTCTAGGTTCATCTACTTCATTAGAACTGACTCAAATGCATTTCATTTTATGGCTAAGTAGTATTCCATTGTGTGTATGTACCACTTCTTTATCCATTCATCTGTTGAGGGACATCTAGGTTGCTTCCTCGTTCTACCTATTGTAAATAGTGCTGCAATGAACAATGGGATACATGTGTCTTTTTCAATTTTGGTTTCCTCAGGGTATATGCCTAGGAGTGGGATTGCTGGATCATATGGTGGCTTTATTCCTAGGTTTTTAAGGAATCTCCATACCATCTTCCATAGTGGCTGATCAATTTACATTCCCACCAACAGTGCAAGAGTGTTCCCTTTTCTCCGCACCCTCTCCAGCATTATTGTTTATAAACTTTTTGATGATGACCATTCTGACTGGTGTGAGGTGATAACTCATTGTAATTTTGATTTGCATAGAAATGCCAAATTAATTTTTAAAAATCAAAATGAAATGGAAAGATACCATGGTTCATGTCACTGAACAACTTATTACATGTGTATTTCTTAAGAGCTTAATAAACAAACATATTTATTCGAGAGAAATAGATTAAATAGTTGTTAAACTTGGGCAATATTGCACTTGTGAGGGCAGAAGTAGATGTTTGCACATCATTCAGAGAAAAACATGAAACAGCATGAACACAAAATCCTTCAATGTGTATCAGAAAATAAAAAAATCTATACTAAATTGAATGTTGAAGAGGTCCTGGATTATTATTCTTTTTTATGGAGATCAAAATGGTACTCTGAACAATCATTGTTTAGATGGAATAAAAAGCAACATTTATGTTTTTATATTATCCATTATGTTAAAACATTATGTTTTAATATTATCCAAAATAATATTAAAGATAATGTTATCCGCAAGTAAATGACCACAAATCCACCGATGTTATTACAATTTGCTTTTGCTTATACATAGATTTCAGATAACATACAGTCATATTTTGAATTCCACTAACTCTCCCTTACATTATATTATAAATATTTCTCATTTATTTAAATGATTGCATATTATAGTTCATCGTGCTACTGAGTCTAAATTTAAGTGAAGTCAAAGTGTTAGTTGCTCAGTTGTGTCCAACTCTTTTGACCTTATGGACTATAGCTCTCCAGGCTCCTCTGTCCATGGGATTTTCCAGGCAAGAATACGGGAGTGGGTTGTCATTCCCTTCTCCAGGGGATCTTTGCAACCTGGGGATTGAACCCGGGTCTCCTGCAATGCAGGCGGATTCTTTACTGCTTGAACTCTTCTCTTAATCCTAGATATTTATTTGGAAGTTAAACTACATTGGGTGATTAAGAGATTTTTATGTAGTTCTTACAGTTTTCACGCCAGAATCCCTTGGCATTCCCAGTCCCAATGGCCATTTTAGTTACATGGAGTATGATAAGGATGCAGAAAACAAAAAAGATGCAGAAGATAAGCCACTAAAACTAGTGTTACTGGAGGGGGTGGGGACAGTGAAGAGCAGTAGAGGCACCAAACCAAACCCAAAGCACATTCTTCTAACATGTGTCTTCAGATACTGGACTAAATGATTATTTGGTTCCCTTGTGGGGACGTATTTCGCCGGTCACTTTTTCTAAGTCTGTATTCCTGTTGGCCAGGTAGAGAGAGACGAAAAACAAGGGTAGAGAAGAATTCAGGGCATATTTTAATGTGTGTCTATATGCATTGGTGTATGTCCCTTCTTGTAAAAAAGATTTAAGGCAGCTCAGTTAGAGGATTTTCTAAAGGACTTAAGGTCTTTAATAATGCAGTTTTCCCCGGTTTTTTTTTTTTTCCCTCCTATTCCTAGAGCATTTCTATCACTAATAGAAGCTGAATTATACTTTTTAGAGTCTTACCTCATATTACCAGTACATAATATTTTTATTCCTTTATATATTACCCTCAGTTGGACATGAGAGTCAGTTGGATGTGAACAGTTTCATATCAGCATTCAGAAGTTATTACAAATGGTCTACATTTGTTTTTGTTATTAATATATCTCTTGTGTAATTACAACCTGGGTGGACTATTATTTGTTTAAACTTCTGAGGTCACAGAGCAGTCTTTTTTGGTTTGTATGTGTGCTAAGCAGCCAAAAAGCAGTAGGTTAGGTTATATATATATAAAAAAAAGTAAATGTTGAAGATTTCTGAATGCAGGGCTTGACAATACCATGCAACCAGTTGGGCTTTAGAACTCTGACTGTCCAGGACTGGGAAGGTCCCATTGTTGCAGTGTGAGATCATCCCATCCCAATGTTTGCTCTGTAACTGAATGATTTTTGCTTATTTGTTTTAGTATTTACTGTGTGTCCACCTTCTATATTCTGTGTAGCGGCAGGGTAGCATTTGGGAAATGGGAGGAAAGGTAACTTATCTCTAGCAAATATAAATCTTTGCACTTGCATGGAACTTTATAACTGAAAGAGTGTTTTCTGCCTGTGGTCTTCACAACAACCCTGTGAGAGGGTTAGGGAAGGAATGATTTTCCTCGTGTTTTAGGAATGAGACTGAAACTCAGGTTTTATGACTCACTCAAATCCATCATAACTAAAAATGGAAGACAGTAGGCTCCCTCCTAGATATTCCTGTTCCTAACCTGATCTGCTGGACCCCACCGTTCACAACTATCATTCGGACTTTACTAAGTAATTTCCCCCTTTGAGGGTTTTCTGTAACTTATAATTGCAGATCAGTTTTATAACAGTCCAAGTCAAGGACAAATCTGTGTGCTTATGAAATGACTTTTTTCTTTGATGTGCCTCAACTCTCCATGGAACGGACCCAACGATTAGTTCTTTCCCTCACCAAAGAACTCATGTTGTTTGTTGAGATGGTACCCGATAGACAGCGAGACTTCTCAAAGCAGCTAATAGACGGGGGCTTCCTGTATCATGTCTTGAGGGGCAAGAAACATCACCCTCCCTGTGTGTGTTAGTAGCCCGCCAGGCTCCTCTGCCCATGGAAGTCTCCGGGCGGGAATACTGGAGTGGGTAGCCATTTCCTTCTCCTCCTTGGCTGGTGGTAAATCTTCAACAAATCCAGGTGGCTTTTCTCCTCAGTTCCCATATTTCCTCTCTTCACTCAGCCAAAGTCCACATTCGTCTCCCCGTCACCACACACAGTTTGACCCCAGGCCACCATGGCAGCTTCTGCCATCCCTTTGAGGTCCCAGCTGCTCTGTGGAGTCCCTGGCAGTGGTTATTTGGGGACAGCCACTGCCCAAGACTTCTGCAACAGCCCATGCGCCTTATTGACAATGACCTTGTGTTCTCCTTGGCTCCTTGGGAAGAAGACTCACCCTGCTCAGCCTAGGCCTCCCACCAAGTGTGTTACTTGGGGCCTTCAACAGAAACAGGACGGTGGTGGAGTGACGGAAGTTACCACCTCCTCCTTGGCCCTCAGCTGCTCAGTTCAGCCAAAGATGTAGGGACCCCACCTCAGAAAGGTTTGAGATTATTGTGGAAGAACCGTAAATATCTTCTAAGTCTTTTTCCCTCACTGTGGTACTTTGAAAAGACATGTGCAATGGGCCCCGTGCAAAGGAGATATATATGTATATATATATATATGAAGGAAATGGCAACCCACTCCAGTATTCTTGCCTGGGAAATGCCGTGGACAGAGGAGCCTGGCAGGCTACAGTCCATGAGGTCGCAAGAGTTAGACACGACTGAACGACTAAACAACAACAACAACGCCTCCTTAGCAAAGTGAGAGGAAAGGCAAACTCATTCTTTTTTTCTTTCAATTTTTTGGCTGCGCTGGGTCTTTGTTGCTGGGAGTGGGCTTTCTCTAGTCGCAGCGAGCAGGGGCTACTCTCTAGCTGTGGTTTGCAGGCTGGCTCCTCACTGTGGTGGCTCCTCCTGTTGTGGAGCATGGGCTTTAGTTGCTCCCATGGCACGTGGAATCTTCCCAGAGCAGGGATCAAACCTGTACCCCCCGCCTTGGAAGGCAGATTCTATTCACTGTACCACCAGGGAAGCCCCAAAGAGATATTTTTGCATCTAGTTTGGGGGGAAAAAAACCCTTGCCCAAATATCTGAGAACAGTTTTACTTGAAAACCTGGGAGGAACCACTATAAAGCAGATTGAAGCCCCCACGAGCAAGGTGTACTGGACAGAGGAGGAGGACGGAGCTCCTTGGTGGTGGGCTCTGCAATGGTCCTGAGGAAAATACGGCTTACAGTGTGGGCCAGAACACAGAAAGAGAGGCTATGAAGAGGACCTGCCAATTTTACCCCCGGCAAATCACGTGAGAGACAACTGCTCTGGGGGACTGTTCCCAAAACGAATTCCAGATCTTGAGAGTCACACTTCAAAAAATAAATAAATAAATTTATTCCCTATACATCCATACCACCCCCATCTAGGTACCCTCATTTTTATGAGGTTGCCTCCACCGTCAACACTTATTAAACACCCTCTCACCTTGACAGCCGCATATTCATTCCTTTATTTATTCATTCAGCACCAGACCCTTTGCTAGGCAGCAGGGACAAGTAAGACCTAGCGTCAAACCTTTCTCTGGGCATCCAGGATCGGGCCTGGGCAGGAACCTCTGTTCCCACTTTCTCTATCAACTTCGTTTTGAATCTTGTCTTTGCCTTCATTTTCCCTCTGAGACCTGTTCTCTGCCTAGTGGAATATTGGGGTGACCATATAAATTAACCAGGTTGCTGTATTAACCAACTAGTATTTTTTTCCTCCCATTTAAATTCGAACTGTTGGATTCTTAAGGAGGCCATTCAGTGTCCCTCAGTCAGTCATTGTAGTCTGAGGCTGACTTTTTAGTTTTGTGAATGGCCAGCTCTTATCTACAGGTTGAAACACAAAAAAGCTCAAATTTCCTCAGGCAGAATTACTTGGTATGAATATATCTTTATTTTCCATTATTAATGAGTGTGTGTATAAGATGTATAACCAAATCTTTAAAATCAAGTAGGCCACAATGAGGGGCTTCCAAGGTGGCTCAGCAGTAAAGAATCCACCTGTGATGCAGGAGTACCAGGAGACGCAGATTAGATCCCTGGGTTGGGAAGATCCCCTGAGGAGGCCATGGCGACCCACTCCAGTATTAATGCCTGGAGAATTCTGTGGACAGAGGAGCCTGGCAGGCTACAGTGTCACAGAGAGCCAGGCACGAATGAAGCGACTTAGCATGCACACACACACAGACCACAATGATATCATCAGGGAGGAAAAATAACATTAATGTTCTTGTTGTTCAGTTACTCAGTTGTGTCTGACTCTTTGTGACCCTATGGACTGCAGCATGTCAGGCTTCCCTTTGCTTCACTATCTCCCGGAGTTTGCTCAAATTCATGTCCATTGAGTTGATGATGCCATGTTAATACTAAGGCAGAATACCTCTCTGTAGATGTTGGGGAAATGAAGGAAAATATCAATATCTGAGCCATGCATTATTAAAATAAACATTCTCCCAAGTAGAGATTATTTGCAGAATCATAGAGGGTGATGCCCAGAGCTTCCTAACACTCAGACAAGGCAAAGTCCAAATTATGGTACAAACTCTAGGAACTAAAAAGTTTTCAGGATCTCCTCTTATTATCTCTCTCTTTCTTAAGAGCCAATAATAGCAAATTTATTATTAAAAGTTTTCTAGGTAAATTAATTTTATGTGTTGTTTTATAGTCCCATTACTGTAGTTAGAATATATGCATCATCAAACGTGTTTCTAACATCTAATTTAAAGCTCTAGATTAACCTTAGACCTGTATTCTAGGTGGGTAAAGGGACTGGGAAGATGTAGAATAAAGATGGAGAGAGACAGTCAATCAGCTTCTTCTTAGTATTCTTGAAGCTCTTGTCTAATTTCATTTATAAAATTTTTTTCCAATATAAGCAATTCTACAGTAATAAATTGGTTCAAATAGCCATAGTTTCTATAACTTTTCATTAAATGTGTTAATAATAACTCACAGTAATATGGCAAATTCCAGTCACAAAGCACCTTCTTAGACCTTATGTGTTGTCCTTTCTGTTTATTCAGAAGAGAATGATAGATGCTTTGAATATGAGAAGCTGTTAATCCCCCCACTAACTTCTCTCCTTAAGAGTCACAGATTTTATAATTTGAAAAGATATATGTACTCCAGTGTTCACTGCAGCACTATTTACAGCAGTTAGGACGTGGAAGCAACCTAAATGTCCATTGCCAGATGGATGGATAAAGCAGCTGTGGTACATACATACAATGAAACGTTACTCAATTATAAAAAAGAAAGAAAGAATGCCATTTGCAGTGACATGCATGGACATAGAGATTGTCATCCTGAGTGAAGGAAGTCAGAAAGATAAATATCAATGATATCACTTATATGTGGAATCTAAAAAAATGGTACAAATTAACCTACAAATAGAAATAGAATCACAGATGTAGAAAACAGTTATGGTTACCAAGGTGGGAAGGAATAAGCTGGGAGATTGGGACTGACATACACATACTACTATATATATGAAAGTGAAAGTGGCTCAGTCGTGTCTGGCTCTTTGCGACCCCGTGGACTATACAGTCCATGGAATTCCCCAGGCCAGAATACTGGAGTGGGTAGCTGTTCCCTTCCCCAGGGGATCTTCCCAACCCAGGGACTGAACCCAGATCTCCCACATTGCAGGCAGTTTCTTTACCAGCTGAGCCACCAGGGAAGCCCAAGAATACTGGAGTGGGTAGCCTATCCCTTCTCCAGGGGATCTTTCTGACCCAGGAATCGAACCGGGGTTTCCTGCATTGCAGGCAGATTCTTTACCAACTAAGCTACCAGGAAAGGCCACTATATATGAATAATGGATAACTAATAAGGACCTTCTGTATAGCACAGGGAACTCTACTCAGTACTCTGTATTGACCTATATAGAACTAGAATCTGAAAAAAAGAGTAGATATATGTATATGTATAACTGATTGACCGCTGTACAAAAGAAACTCACAGAGCATTGTAAATCAACTATATATTCCAATTAAAAATAATTTTTTAAAAGCCATACATTTTAAATTAAACCAGTTGATTTATATTTCTAATTTCTGAAAAAGTTGTGGAATTTTGAGATGATGATGTAAATGTTGCTAGAAATAAGATTCTCTAGTTGTCTATGTATTTTGAAAGGTATTACATAGAAGAGCAGTTTCTGTTGAAGGTACATCTCCCACTGGTCACACAATAGGTTTTCCTTCTGCCCTAAAGTTTCTACGTCTATGTTGTCAAGAATGAAAGGTCAGCATTGTGTAGGGCAGTGGATGACTTCATAGCACAAAAATAATAGTACTTCTTCCTTAACTGGTTTAATAACATGAAAGTGATGGTCTCAAACAGTCGTTCTTATATTTTTTTTTATTAAGTTGTTTCTGATGTGTTTCAAGACTTTTTGTCTTGCTGTGGCATGCAAGATCCTAGTTCCTGGACCCAGGTTTGAACCCATGAAAGTGGAAGTGTGGATGCCCAACCGCTGGACTACCAGGGAGGTCCCCGGGGCAAGTCATTCTTTAGCCTAAGATTACTTAAGAGAGAGATAGCTTTGTGGTATTTATTGCTTCCTGGTTAAACATTATCCCCACTATCCATCAATTTAACTCTACTTTTGTCTGTATCTAATCATTTTAACATACAGGTCATTCAAATATTAAAAAATAAAAGAATGGAGAGAGGGAATTATTCTCAATGAGCAAGGATAAAGTGTTTACATTCCTTAAGTTTCAAACTAGTTGTGCGCCTTAGAAACCCACCAAGTATTCCAGCGGGAGACCCAATCATATGGCAGTCTAACCATTTTCTTTTTTTAATTTTTTTGTACTTATTTATTTTTAGCTGTGCGGGGTCTTCATTGCTGAGCAAGCTTCTCTCTAGGTGTGGCGAGTAGAGGCCACTCTCCCGTCGTGGTGCTCAGGCTTCTCATTGTGGTGGCCTCTTGCTGCAGAGCACAAGCTCTAGGGCGTGCGGGATTTACAACTTTATGTTAGTTTCAGCTGTACAGCCAAGTGATTCAGGTGTGTGTGTGTGTGTATATATATATATATATATATTATAATATTATATATATTATAATATATATATTAGATTATTTCCCATTATAGATTATTACAAAATATTGAATATAGTTCTCTGGGCTATTCAGTAGGATACTGTTTGTCTATTTTATATATAGTAGTGTGTATCTGTTCATCCCATGCATGCATGCATGCTCCGTTGCTCAGCTGTGTCTGACTCTTTGTGATGCTATGAACTGTAGCACACATGCTACAACAGGCTCCTCTGTCCGTGGGATTCTCCAGGCAAGCATACTGGAGTGGGTTGCCATTTCCTCTTCTAGGGGATCTTCCTGACCCCAGGATCAAACCAGTGTCTCCTGCATCTCCTGCATTGGCAGGTGGATTCTTTAACACTGGGTCACCAGGGAAGCTCCATTAATCCCCTACTCCTAATTTATCCCAGCCTCCTTTTCCCTTGGTAACCAAACATTTGTTTTCTATGTCTGTGAGTCTGTTTCTGCTTTGTAAATAAATTCATTGGTATTGGTTTTTTTAGATTCTATATTTATGAATGATATCATATAATATTTGTCTTTCTCTCTCTGATCTACTTCAATTAACATCATAATCTCTAGGTCATCCATGTTGCTGCAAATGGTATTGTTTCATTCTTTTCTACGGCTGAGAAATATTTAATTGTGTATGTATGCCATGTTCTCTTTATCTGTTCATCTATCAATGAACATTTAAGTTGTTTCCGTGTCTTAACTATTGTAAACAGTGGCTCTACGAACACTCATTTGTGTGTATCTTTTTGAATACAGAGTTTCATCTTTGTATTGTAAATGTAGAGTTTTCATCTTTCCCAGATTTAGGTCCAGGAGTGGGATTGCTGGATTATATGGTAACTCTGTTTTTAGTTTTATAAAGAACTTTCATACTGTTTTCCATAGTGGTTATAGCAATTTACATTCCCACCAGCTGTGTAGGAGGGTTCCCGTTCTCCACATCCCCTCCAGCATTCATTATTTGTAGCCTTTAAAGCGGAGAAGGCAATGGCACCCCACTCCAGTACTCTTGCCTGGAAAATCCCATGGACGGAGGAGCCTCATAGGCTGCAGTCCATGGGGTCACTGAGGGTCGGACAGGACTGAGCGACTTCACTTTCACTTTTCACTTTCATGCATTGGAGAAGGAAATGGCAACCCACTCCAGTGTTCTTGCCTGGAGAATCCCAGGGACGGGGGAGCCTGGTGGGCTGCCGTCTGTGGGGTCGCACAGAGTCGGACACGACTGAAGTGATTCAGCAGCAGCCTTTTAAAGATGGCCATTCTGACCAAAGTGAGGTGATACTGCACTGTAGTTTTGATTTGCATTTCTCTAATAATTGGTGGTGGTGATCATTTTTCAATGTACCTATTGGCTATCTATGTCTTCTTTGAAAAAATGTCTATGTAGACCTTCTACCCATTTTTGATTGGGTTGTTTGGTTTTGTGATATTAAGTTGAATGAGCTATTTGTATATTTTGGAAGTCAATCCCTTGTCAGTCACATCATTTGAAAATACTTCCTCCCAGTCCACAGATTTTTCATTTTGTTTATGGTTTCCTTTGCTGTGCCTAAGCTTTTAAGTTTTATTAGGTCCCATTTGTTAATTTTTACTTTATTTCTTTTGCCTTGGAAGACTGATCTAAGAAAATACTGCTATGATTTATGTCAGAGAATGTTTTGCCTATGTTCTCTTGTAGGAGTTTTATGGTGTTATATTTTATATTAATACTTAAGACTTTAAACAATTTTGAGTTTATTAGTTTATTTTTGTGTATGGTATGACGGAGTGTTCTAATTTCATTAATTTACATGAGGCTGTTCAGCTCTCCCAACACCACTTGCTAAAGAGACTGCCTTTTCTCCACTGTATGTCCTTGCCTCTTTTTTTGAAGGCTGACCATAGGTGTGTGAGTTTATCTCTGAACTCTCCATTCTGTTCTGTTGATCTGCAGGTCTGTTTTTGTATTAATACCATGCTGCTTTGATTACTGTAGCTCTGTAGTATTGTTTGAAGTCTAGGAGGGTTATGCCTCCAGCTGGTTCTGTTTTCCTCAAGATTGCTTTGGCAATTCTGAGTCTTCTGTGATTACCTATAAATTTTAGGATTATTTGTTCCAGTTCTGTGAAAAATGTCACAGATATTTTGATAAGGATCACATTAAATCTATAGAAAGCCTTCTATTTTTAGTAACTGGATCAAAATAAAAAATAGGCATCTCTGGATTCAGCAGTTGTTAATAATGTGCATTGCTTGGCTGTAAATATACCCAGTTCCTCCTTCCTCTTCTCACCCACAGATTCTCATTTTGGAAAATGACTTGAAGGACTCTAGCCAGTGATATTCTTGCTGGGATTCATAATGTTGCTGACCTGGGCTCGTCAGCAGAGCAGAGAAGGGCTGAGGTCCCTCTCCTTCATCTTTTTAATCCTAGATTGATGCCCAAAGCTTCTTTTGAAAGAAGGGATCTATGGCAATACAGAAACAAAAAGCACTGAGACACACCCTCATTTCACAAGTAGGGAAACTGATGCCTAGAGTGACTAAGTTACTTATTCAGCAGAACAGAAACTCCAGGGCCAGAATGCAGGATTCCTCACTCTTGTTCTGTTGGTTACTATTTTCACAGAACTATTTAGGCTCCTCAAAGAAAGAATCTCTATCAGACAAGCAAAAAACAGAGCCAATGAAACAGGAGTGTCTTCATCCTAAACCTAAGGTATTCATGTTCTGGCTAAAAATGATTAACAGTGCTTCAAACTATTAAGATTCTTATGGAAGGCAGCAAATCAAAATATGAAAGTCTTTAAAATATTCTAATGCAAGACCTCTGAACAGCCATTGTGTTAAAAGTCACAAGAGATTTTCATCTTAGTATTTAGTGACTGGCAGGAGATGACTCAGTGCCATGGAATTTAATTTTAAATTGTTTTCAAATAAATTCACAGAGTCCAATAGCATGAAACCTTGGAAGGTGACAGGGTGGCTTTAGAGATTTGAGAGTTTTTAAAGCCATATATCAAAGGCTAATTCTGACAGTTATGGGGATTTATCGTGTTCTCAACCCCAATTGTTTCTAAAAGCTCTCAACCATGCTTTCCTGTGCAAGAAAATTAAGTTTGGAAATCTTGCCATCTTTGCCTGCTTGGGACCTCAAAATATCTAACCCCATATACCTAGAAACTGCTCAAACATTCCTTTCTGGGGGCTGTCATTAAATCGCCGTTTTCTGGATGGGGACACAGAGGGTGCAACCATTGGTCAAGGTTACCCAGTGAGTCAGCGGCAAAGTTGGGAATGCAACCCAGACTTTCTGACTCCCTCGGCCGTCCTCTGACCATCAAACCACACGCTCCTGACCAGGATGAAACAAGCTTGTCTGTCTCAGCGTTTGTCTGAGGGAGCTGAGTGAAACTGCAATTTATCCATTTCCCTTTCAAATATCCATATGCCAGTCATTTCATCGGCTAATGGGCAAATGGCTCCAGATCATTTTTCACTCGCAAAGACTCATTTTTCATTAATTTTTCAAGGAAATGCTATCTTAATTTGGAAAAGCAAGAAAGACCACTCTCCCTGCCCGCCCCCGCCATCGTATCATGTTGTGTAACACTGGCAGTGTGGCCGCTGCGAAAACCCACAGAAGCTGCTCCCTCTGCCCTGCCGAGGGCCAGTTCCCCCTGCCAGCCGCTCCCTGTGGCCTTCCTTGCGCTGGGGTCGGGCGTCCCGTGGTTCCTGGCAAAGGCACGTCCCATGGACAAGCCAGGCCTTGACGTGGCTGTTCCTTCTTCTGCTCTTTTGAATGCTCCTTGACCACAAGAGAACCCAGCTCTCCCGCCAGCTACACCCCACATGCCACTTGAAATGCAGTCAGTGGTGACGGTCCAACGGGGCGCCAGCCAGAGTCCAGAGCAAGTTTACTAGGGACGAGGGAAAAGCAATCCCAGGTCTTCTGCCAGTGGGGACCGTCTCCTGCCAAAGACCACAGGGGAGGGGAGAAAGGTTTTTAACACTCTAAGCAGGGGGACCAGCCCATGGGTAAACTCTCACTCTTTTTCTTGCAGCCCATAAAGTTGTTTCTCCCAGCATTTTATACCTGTCATGTTCAATCATAAATATTTCTTCCTTAAAATGAACCCCATTGTTCACTCCCAAAGACCTGTTGCCATTTTGGGACAACTCTCCAAACTCTGGGTTGGGGTTTCTGACCAGTCCCCTCCGTGCCCTCTCCTTCTGCTGGCAGCTGGTCATGATGCCGTGATGCCTTTGCTCCAGAAGCTGTCAGCAGAAGCCAGGAGCAGCAGGGAGATGGGATCCGGGTGGAGCGGGCGTGTCATCACACTGCTCTCCAGGCCCCTCTTTCTCTCCCCGGTGCCTTTGTTAAACCTGCGCAGTCCAGGCCAAGCCAGCAGTGGTCCAGTGAGAGTCCCGGACATCTCCTCAAAACGCAGAGCCATCCCCTAGGGAAGGGCCATGACTTCTTGGTGCCCAGTGCCTGCCCTCTGCCTGCAAGAGGCTTGAGGCTATCCCACTACATTTCAGAACAAAGTCCCCCCAGACACCCAGGGTGGCCCCAACTCAGTTTCCCTAAAGGTCTTAAAATTGTTGTTGTTTAGTCACTCAGTTGCGACACCATGGACTATAGCCCACCAGGCTCCTCTGTCCATGGGATTTCCCAGGTAAGAATACTGGAGTTGGTTGCCATTTCCAGGGAAGATCCAGGAACTCTTCCTGACCCAGGGGTTAAACTGACATCTTCTGCATCGCCTGCATTGGCAGGCAGTTTCTTTACTGCTGAGCCACCTGGGAAGCCCGGGATACATTGTAAACACTTAAAAAGCTGATTCTGCTTGTCATTCCCATCACACGAGACTCCAAGTGCCTCATATTCTCCTGTTCTCCAGCTCTTTCAGCACAGGCCATCAGGCACTGTGGTCCCCTGAGAAGAAATAAGTTTGCTTAATGTGACAGCACTGGGATGTACTCCAGGGAGAGTGACAACATAATTTTGTTTACTATTCATCCAAGTTCCAAAGAAGTAAACTTCATTAACTTTTCTGGTAAAACACAAAGACTCTATTATTTGCCTTACCCATAAAATTAAAAAAGGGGGGGAAAAAGAAAACTTTGATGTCTCCAGGAAGGCAGGCTTTCCTTGAAGTTTCTATTGCTCGATTTAGGTGATCTGGAGGCTGATACTGCTTCTGTTGGCCTCTGACCTGTGATGGAAACACCCAGGTCAGGGATTCTGTGCTGGGCTCAGTTGAAGCCTGTGTGCCCATCCATGTAGATTTAATGGTACATCTGGCAGCTACACTGGTGGAACAAAGAGGTTTTACATCTCTGACTAATATTATGTATATATTTGTATATGTATATTTGCATTTATAAATAGATACAGAGATATTAGACTTCCCAGGTGCCTGCTAAGCAGGAGACTCGGTTCATTCCCTGGGTCAGAAGATCTGGAAATGGCAACCCACTTCAATCTTCTTGCCTGGGAAATCCCATAGACAGAGGAGCCTGGTGTCCATGGGGGTCACAAGGAGTCAGACATGACTTAGCGACTGAACAGCAACAGCAACAAAGAGATATGCACTTAGATGGACGTGTAAATAAAATTTTTCATTCACAGAGTAACATAACTATACAGATAGAGATCTCATTCAAAGCAGCTTCTCAATCAGAAAACACAGGACTTAAAAATAGAATATAGTCCATGGAAATCTGACTTAAGTCACAGATGGGCCTAGAGAGACTGAAGCCCCTCAACGGGAGAGTGGGGAGGACACATCAGCCTGGTCCTCCACCTTCTGATTCTGGTAGAAGAACTTATGGGCCCTGTTTAGGCTTGTCTTCTTGATTCTCTGTCTGCATGGCGGACATCTGCTCTTATGATGAAAGATCATGAGAAAAAGTACCTGGATAAATGACAGTTTTTAGAAAAATATTCTCAGTTTCAAAAGATTAGCTAGAAAACCAACCCCCAAATTAGATATTGGGGCAGATTATCTATTTTATATTCTATTTTTTTCTGCTGAAAGGAAATAGCCATGTGTATGATTGTGTCAGCAAGCATGGGCCCCAGGCTCTGACTGCGCAGAGAAATTAAACTTCTTTCAAAGGGAGTAGCAGGCAAGTCAGCCCAAGAAAAGGAGTTTAAGACCTTTTGCATTCATTAAAATTTATTTGGAGCCTGATAAATCTCCCATATATGTCAAACAGCCGTCTTTCCTGCTGTATTTTAAAAGCAGCATTTGAAGATCTGGGCGTAAACAGCAAGGTGAAAGCTTCCTTCTCAGAACTCCCTTGTTCTTTTTCTTCCTCTCCCCCGCCCCCCAGTAAAATGGTGTTTATGGCTTAATATGCAGAGTTAGAAAGAAGTATGTGAGTGGGAAGGCATGGGGCGTAAAAATCTACAGACTTGGGAGGGAGACTCACGAGGGGGGCGATATATGTATACTTACAGCAGATTCACATTGTTATACAGCAGAAACTAGCACATTATAAACAATCATCCTCCAATTAAAAATAAATTTAAAAAATAATAAAAAATATTATAAAAAAACCTGAAAACATCCTCTATTAGTCCAAAGCCTTAGATAAGATATGCTTTGTTATATTCAAGGATAACCCTTGTTCAATTCTGACTTAAAATGTATTCATCAGTTGAAAAACTTTGATGAAGTTTAACAAATGGAAATAATTGCATCAAATGTGTGAGAGACATTGGAAATCTGTTCTTTGGTAGATAAAGCATGACAGAAAATTAATACCGAGACTTTAACTTGGCTTCCCTCTAATAAAATAAAACCTCCTGGGAGGGCGGGGGGTTGGGGGGAATCTGCAGACTGTAGGAATAGAACTGTATTTGGGGGTTGAACTTTTTTTAAAAAAAAGGCAAACTTTGTTTTTTTTTATTTAATTTTTTATTGTGGTAAAAAATATATACAACATGTGTGCAGGCATGCGTGCTACCTCACTTCCGTCGTGTCTAACTTTGCAACCCCATGGGCTGCAGCCCGCCAGGCTCCTCTGTCCGTGGGATTCTCCAGGCAAGAATACTGGAGTGGGTTGCCAGGCCCTCCTCCAGGGGATCTTTGTGACCTAGGGCTCAAACACACGCCTCCTGTGTTTCATGCACTTCAGGCAGAGACTCTTTACCACTGAGACACGGGGGAAGTCCTACGTACAATGTAGTATTCATCATTTCAGCCATTCATAACTGTACAGATCAGTGGCATTAAATTCATTCACAGTGTGGTATAGCCAGCATCGCTATCTACACCCAAAGCTTTTTTACCATCTCCAATTCAAAAAAAAAAACCTATGCTCTGGGCATTCCCTGGTGGCCAGTGGTGAAGACTGGGTACTTTCACTGCCTTAAGCCCAGGCTACATCCCTGGTCAGGGAACTAAGATCCCACAAGCTGCGTGGCACGGCCAAAAAAAAAAACCTATGCTCCTATGCTCCTAGTTATTGTTAAACTAGTCTCATGCCCCGGTAATACTTCTGTTTTTCTTTCTCTACAAATTTGTGTATTGTGGGTATCTCATATAAGTTGGAATCATACAATATTTGTTTTGTGTCCAATTTATTCCACCAAGCATAATGTTTTCTAGGTCCATTCATATTGTAGTATGTATCAAACTTTCATTTCTAAAAAAGGCAAACTTTCAATTTAAAAAGTCAGAATTTTGATCTGTTTTCTTCTTGTTTGTAACCCGCGTTTTAGAGCTTGTTAACGCTCCATAAAAGAAAGCAGAAGGCTTTGATCTTACAGGGCTTTGCTTCACTTACAGTGCTCTGAGCACTTGCAAGTCTTTCCTCGTTGACTGAGAAGCCGAACAGGTTCGGGGTTTTGCTTTATTTTTCTTTCAGATCTTCTGGTATTGTTTACTGACAAATTCCTCTCTTAAAACAAAAGGACTGAAAATCTGACCCTGAGGCACTTACGGGCAACCCCAAGAGCACATTGTTTGATCCTCCTTGACCTGAATACATGTTGTAATTTTCCTTCAGATAAATTTTGGATGGGTACAATGTGTAGAATATGGGCATTTAACACAACTCACATTCGTAACTCCTCCCATTTTTTTCTTTTTATCAGCTTTCAGTCTAGCATTTCCCAATCCCAATGAGACTAATGCCACCTTTTTACAAATATTTTGGTAATTCCCCTTTAAAATTGTAAAATGAAATTCATAGGCAATATAACCTATATACACCCATTGCTGTGCTTAGCCGCTCAGTCATGTCCGACTCTTTTCAGCCCTATGGACTGTAGCCCACCAGGCTCCTCTGTCCATGGGATTCTCCAAACAAGAATAATGGAGTGGGTAGCCATTCTCTTCTCCAGAGGATCTTCCCAACCCAGGGATCTACCCCAGGTCTTCTGCATGCTGTCTAAGCCACCAGGGAAGCCCAATAATTATATTGAACGAGCCAATAAAGTAGTCAGAAGCCAGCATTTAGTGGGATAATCACTTTTGAATTCAACAACTACAAATACAAACTAATACAAATGTGTGACATAGACAACTAAATCCCTTGAATAATGTTGCAATTTTCCAACAGTTATGCATATTTCCAACTCAATGAATAGCTTAGAAAAAAATTCTGAATAGCAATACAAAGTTTTATTCTTAGAAAGTTTAGAGTGTGTTAAAGCTGTAATAAATATATTGGGCTTGTACGTAAAATAGAATTAGATTTTCAGTTCAAATAATGCATAAGTTTGTACACATTCCTGATTATCCAATTGGATATTTGAAAGTCATAAATGGAATGCAGAAAAATTCTTCTTTGTGCAGGCAAACTCACATAACATGGACATCCCTGACATTTGCCCTGTAAATGTTAATAATGGCCCCCAATCAGTGTGACAATTAAAATTCCACAATTTAAAAAATAAGCCAGAGGTGGAGTATAACTGGTCTAGTCTTCTTAGAGGTGGGAAGCCAGCAGATCATTTGAAGTGCCTCTAAGAATCCCCAAATGTGTTTACATGCCCCATTTCCAGGGTGGGTTCTGGAGAGAGAAATGCTCCAAGGACAAATTAGGCCAGGAGGCCTCTGGGGTGGTTGCCAGTTTGGGGAGTGACTTTCTCGTGTCCTTTCCCATGCCATGGGCCCGAGATCGTACCCTTTGCCTTTCTCTTTAGACACCCTGTCCACCACCACCTTCGCCAAGCTTCATAAACGTAGGAAAGTACATAAACAACTTTCCTGTGGCATGGTGGAGCCTCTAGGGTTGAACTTGCAAATTATGTCGTTATGGCTTCAAAAAAGGTTCAGGCTCTTGCCTCCATTTCATTTTCCCTTCTAAGTCCACCCTTAATTGCAGACTCCAAACCAAAGCTGCAAGTCTTGGCGTAGCTCCCACACTATTAAAAAAATCTAATAATTCCTTTCTATATGTGTCTCCAACTTGGTTCCATGCCCACACTGGTAGTTTGTCTGAACCAAACTTGGTGGCTTCCTGCATTCTGGGCTACAGTCACCCTGGACACTGCACTTTCCTCTCTCCAAAAGGACACCCCTGGGCATCTCTCCTGAGTGAACGATCTTGCCCCCTTTCAAAAATACATTCTTAAAGAGATTCCTTCTGTGCCTCCACAGAATCTAAAAGTTTTCTCCACCCTGCCCGCCACCCGCCCCCCTCCATCACTTCTGCTGTCTGCTCAGACCGTCTGGATAATCCCATAAAGTAGATCAGGGAGGTGGCCTCTTATCCCTGAGGTCGCTGAGATATAGATTTATTGATCTGCTGCTTTACACAGCTAATAACTAGCAGAACTGAGACAATACCATAGATTTGGGATTGCTTATTTGTTTTTGTCTTTTTTTAAATTATTTAATTCAGTAGGATTTACAGGGATTAGTTCACTAACCCCATTAAAATAAAAATTAAAAAACTCTTTGGTGAACTATGTCATATTTATGCTTTCCATAGTCCTTTGAGATTTTGCAAATCTCTCAAAAAGCCTTCTTGCTTCTCTTGCTGTCAGTACGGTCGGAAAACCCCTCATTTTCTAGTCTATCATCATCTCCCCAGAAGCGCCTCTGCCCTTCATATGGTTTAAGGTGCCCTTCCTTTGACCCTTTTCCCCATTGTTATTTTTCTGGATACACAGAAACCAGAATTGCCACACTGAAAGATCCATATGGCCTACATTTTGGTAACAGAGGTGTGAGAATATTTTCTGTTTCATTTCTGATGCATATTGTAGGCAGGAGAATACTTGGGACTTGAAACTTCTCAGAACAGCAATTACTCAGTCCACCACTCACTGAGGCCCCAGCCTCCCATGCATTTCACACTCATCCTAAAGCCTTGACTGCCCTTCAGGCCCGTTCTCTCCTAAAGTCCCACACAGACTTCAAGGCCTCGTTTGCATGCTGCAGCCTCTATGAAGCTTTCTTTAAACTTCCAGAGGGACTTCCCTCATGGTCCAGTGGCTAAAACTTCATGCTCCCAAGGCAGGGAGCCCAGGTTCAATCCCTAGACAGGGAACTAGATCCACAGGCAGTAAGCAAGAGTTCACATGCCGCAGCTGAGAGATCCCTCACCCTCACGCATGTGTTGGCACAAGTCCTTTTTGGAGGTTGTCGGTAGCCCTACTGGGTTTCCCAGGTGGCATTAGTGGTAAAGAACACGCCTGCCAATGCAAGAGACCTAAGAGATATGGATTTAATCCCTGGGTTGAAAAGATCCCCTGGAGTGGGTATAGCAACCCAGTCCAGTACTCTTGCCTGGAGAATCCCGTGAACGGAGGAGCCTGGCAGGCTACGATCCATGAGTCACAAAGAGTCAGACACAACTGAAGCAACTTGGCAGTACACACAGTAGTGCTACTACAGAGCTTGTAGGCTCCAGGAAGAACTGATGCTTTTGACCTGCGGTGCTGGAGAAGACTCTTGAGAGCCTCCTGGACTGGAAGGAGATCCAACCTGTCAGTCCTAAAGGAAATCAGTCCTAAATATTCATTGGAAGGACTGATGCTGAAGCTGAAGCTCCAATACTTTGGTGACCTGATGCAAAGAACTGACTCATTGGAAAAGACCCTGATGCTGGGGAAGATTGAAGGTAGGAGAAGAAGGGGACAACAGAGAATAAGATGCTTGGATTGCTTCACCTACTTGATGGACATGAGTTTGAGCAAGCTCCAGGAGTTGGTGATGGACAGGGAAGCCTGGCGTGCTGCAGTCCATGGGGTCTCAAAGACGTGGGCACGACTGAGCAACTGAACTGAACTGAACTGAGAGCTAGGACTGGGTTGCCTGAGGCCAAACAACTAATAGGGAGGGAGCACAGCCCCACCCATCAGCAGACAACTGGATTTTAAAAATTCACTGAGCATGGCCCTTCTCACCAGAACAAGACCGAGATTTCCTCACGCCACAGATCAGATATCCCAAGTGCTCAACTAGGACAAGTCACAGACAAATAAATGGTTTTTAAAATTCCAAAATAATTCCTCTATTTCTCCCAAAGCACATCATCTAAAACCTGTTTAGGGCTTAATTAATTCTGCAGAATTTGTGATTAAGTGCTCACAAACATTTTACATTCATTCTAATTTATGCTTTGCATTACACTTCACTGATTTCCCTGCTCTTCATTGCTGTTGTATCTCATTGCTTCTTCCTGACTCCGTGTTTCTTCTTTCTGGTGTAAACTGTCTCTGAGAGTATCTGTAGATGGTGCATGCATGCTCAGTCGCTCCAGTAGTGTCCAACTCTTTGTGACCCCATGGACTGTAGCCCACCAGGCTGGGCTTCCCTGGTAGCTCAGCTGGTAAAGAATCTGACCTCGGTTCTATTTCTTGGTTGGGAAGCTCCCCTGGAGAAAGGGAAGATCCTCTGGAGAAGAGATAGGCTACCTATTCCAGTACTCTTGGCCTTCTCTCATGTCTCAGACAGTAAAGTATCCACCTGCAAAGCAGGGGACCTGGGTTCAATCCCTGGGTTAGGAAGATCCCCTGGAAAAAGGAATGACCAACCCACTTCCAGTATTCTCTTCTGTCCAGAATGCCAATGGACAAAGGAGCCTGGCAGGCTATAAGTCCATGCAGTTGCAAAGAGTTAGACATGACAGCAATTAAATACATAGCCATGCCCTCCTCCAGGGCACCTTCCCAACCCAGGGGTCAAACCTGTGTTCTCTTATATCTCCTGCTTTGGCAGCTGGGTTCTTTACCACTAGTGCCACCTGGGAAGCTCATCATTGCTATTGTATCTCATTGTTTCTTCCTGACTTCGTATTTCTTCTCTCTGGTGTAAACTGTCTCTGAGAAGATCTGTATATGGTAAGTTTCTTGAATTCTATGTTTCAATTAGGAAATTTGGGTCTGCAAGTAACAAATAAAAACTAAAGCATTCTTCAATTAAAAAATAAATAAATTTGAAAAATAATAATGATAAAGGAATTCAATTATCTCACTTACCACCCAGTCCTAAAATGAAAGTGGCTCCAACAGGCAAAGACGTCACATAAACGAAGGTCCTTCTCACCACCTGTCTCTGCCATCCTCCACTTTTCTATTCTGCTCTGGGGTTGACGCCCTTCTTGGCAATAGCTGCCGTAATCCCAGGAATCACCGGCAAACACGACAGTGTCCAAAGGAAGAGCATTCTGCCTCTTCTCCCTATGAGCTCTTGAAAGGAAAAGAGCCCTTTCAGTTAAGTCCCCCAGCAGATTTATCCTCACATCTTATTGGTCAGGACTGAGTCACCCACTACTCTCTGTATGTACCCACCACTCCCAAGGGGAACAGGATTACTATGATTGGTATGGACTAATTAAGATGGTTTGGGCTTCCCTGGTGGCTCAGATGTTAAAAATCTGCCTGCAATTCAGGAGACTCAGGTTGGATCCCCGGATCGGGAAGATCCCCTGGAGAAGGGAATGGCTACCCACTCCAGTATTCTTGCCTGGAGAATCCCATGGACAGAGGAGCCTGGTGGGCTACAGTCCATGCGGTCACAAAGAGTTGGACACAACTGAGCAACTAACATTTTGTCAGACTAGAAGGTAAGGCAAATACCACTATAAACTTAAGACATGGATAACACTTGCTTTTTGGACAACACTTACAGGAAGAACTTTCCAGAATGCACTTACTCCCCATAGAGAGTCGTGCTTGAAACAAACAAAGCAGGAACCATGGTAGTGTGCCTTGGGGCAGAGAACTGGTACCCATGCTGAGCTGGAAACTTAACCAGTCCTGTAGCACCAGGAGTTTTCAGCTGAGCAGCAGTCTTGGTGATGAGAGATTGTGAGAGTAGGGCAGCAGCCACCTGGAGGAGGTTTCTTTCCAATTCCGGTGTCAGCTAGAGACCTCAGAGTTCTCATTACTGAGCTGGCTTGTTGCTAGGTTACTAAAGGGAACAGGGGAGAGAAGTTGTCTTGCCTTATCCCTGAATCACATGGAGGAAGAAAGCGCACCTCAGTAAAAAAAAAAAGGGCTCTACCAGCAAGAGAGAGAGCTCTTTTCAGTATGCTATTGGATATGCCTTAAACCTTGAATGCTTGAAACTCTTACTGACAATGGCTAAATCTCAATTTTAGACTCAAAAGTTTCTTTTCCTTCAATACTCTTGATGATTTTGCTTCAGTGTTTTCTCTCATCCAGTATCGCAGGTAAGAAATCTGTGGGTTATCTATTTTGATTCTCTAAAGGAGCTTTTGCAATTTTCTTAATCTTTAATGTATGGAAATGTCATAATTTTGTGCGGATCTGTGAGGTTTTACATCCTGTTTGGCACACGATGTTATCATTCAGTCTGAGAGCTGTTCATTTTTTCCAGGTGTTATTTATTTGTCACTTACTTGAAGATTTCCTTCACTGTCTCTATTTTATTTCAGACTAGCCCAGGAGAACCACGCATCGTTAAACAGGCTTTGAAACTTTCAGGTATCTCATCCAGGTCTCCCAACTTCTCTTACACATTTTCCACCTACTTGTTCACATTCTCTTCTGTAAGGATAGCTGATCCAGTTTTTAGCTTGTTATTTGGCTCCCTAGCTTTTCTCTTCTGCTGCTCAGTCCTCCATTTAGTTTGTTTTGCTAATAAACCTCATTATTGAAATGTACATAAAGAAAAGTGAATACCTCCTGGGCGCACACGCTGTTGAAGAATCACCAAATGAACACACACGTGTAACCCTCACAGGGGAAGAAGACAGCACCGGGAATGTTGTCTTTGCTTCTTTAATATATAGGGCACATGTTTCTGATATGGAAACTTAGTGAAGTGAAAGAATAAAGAGAAAGTAGAAGGTACCGCTAGACTCACCTTTAACTCAGTTTGCAATTCAGGCCAAGTGTTCATTCTATAAAACAGCCACATTCTATAACACAGTCCCTGGTGACTCAGACAGTAGAGAATCCATCTGCAATGCAGGGGACCTGGTTTTGATCCCTGGGTTGAGAAGATTCTTTGAAGGAGGGCATGGCAACCCACTCCAGTACTCTTGCCTGGAGAATCCCATGGACGGAGAAGCCTGGTAGGCTACAGTCTGCAGGGTCACAAAGAGTCGGACACTACTGAGCGACTTCACTATAAGATATACATGGCGGTGTCACTGTCCCTAGACCATCAAGTAAACCAGCTCACCCATGCCCTCGGGAGTAATCTGGGAAGAAGAGCAGAGAAGTATACTGTCTTCCTGTCTAATGCTCTGCTTGCTGCCCTCAAAGTTACTGTCATTCATTCTTCTTGCTGAGGACTGACCATCTCAAGAGGAGAAAGATCACAAGGAATAGATTGCAACTTGCAGCTCTTATGTGGGTTCAGTGAAGTCTCAACAAACATCTAAGTCATTCAGTGACTGGAAATCTATATGATTAGTTCAATTCAGCTGACGTTTTTTGAGCACCTATCTTTTTTTTTTATTCATTCAACAAACATTTGTCAGTCACCTACTCTGTACCAGGCTCTGTTTTAGAAGCCATAGTAGATACAATAAATAAGACGAGAAGGAAATTCCAACTTAATTGGAAGGAAAGGGCATACAGAAACAATGAAAACCAATGATAAGAAAAGGCATGTGCTCTGAAACAGTATAAACAGATGACATTGAGGGCAGGAGGAGGGAGGTCAAAAAAGGGAGATCAGATTCAGATCATTAACCAAGGTGGCTTCATAGAAGATTGCATTTAACCTTGAAGCTTGATATGAATTCAATAGTGATGTGGGAAAGAAGAGCATTCCAAGAGAGAAAACTGCATAAAGAAAGGCATGGAATGTGGAGAATGGCTACCCATTCAAGTATTCTTGCCTGGAAAATCCCATATACAGAGAAGCCTGGTGGGCTACAGTACACAAGGTCACAAAAGAGTTGGACACAGCTTAGCTACTAAACAACAACAAATAGTTGATCATCAATGTTAGTTTCAGATGTACAGCAAAGTGATCCAGTTATATGTAAATGTGTATCTATCCTTTTTCAGTTCTTTTCCCATTTACGTTATATAATATCGAGCAGAATTTCCTGTGCTGTGCAGTAGGTTCCTGTTGGTTGTCCATATAACTGAGAAATTACTGAGCTAAATGATCAGCCCTCATATTTGTGATTTTTCTGTAAGTGTTCATGTCATTGATGAATAGGAAAGTTTACTTCTTTCCAAAAAATAAAGAAAGAAATGTATAGAATGAATGTAGGCAGAATAGTAGGGTGTGCCTGGAATGAGAATAGAGACAAGCAGGGAAGATTATTTTCTTAAAAAAGAGAAGAAGTTGGTCTATGTGCACCATACATATAGATCCAACTCTCACCAATAGCCAGTGGAACCTGTACCAGCCAAAACAAGCTACTTCATAAGAAGATATAGAATTTCTGGCTAAAAGTAAATGATATTTTTGTTAATCCAATATGCTGCTAAGTTGCTTCAGTTGTGTCCGACACTGTGCGACCCCAGAGACGGCAGCCTACCGGGCTCCCCCGTCCCTGGAATTCTCCAGGCAAGAACACTGGAGTGGGTTGCCATTTCCTTCTCCAATGCATGAAAGCGAAAAGTGAAAGTGAAGTCACTCAGTCGTGTCCGACTCCTAGCGACCCCATGGACTGCGGCCTACCAGGCTCCTCCATCCATGGGATTTGCCAGGCAAGAGTACTGGAGTGGGGTGCCATTGCCTTCTCTTAATCCAATATAACCTGGGTTAAATGCAAAATGCTAAGACAAACCCTTCCCTGAAGGAATCCTCTTTTTAATCAATGAATTAAAGGAACCAAGAACTTGCCCAGTTTACCTAGATTAAAAAATATGGACAAGTTAAAGTAAATATGAATGATTGAAGAGTTAGTTCTGGCTGAAAAGAACATGGAAGACTCTGTGGAAAATGCACATTTGAGCATGGTTTTGAATGACCAGCCGGGAGCTGGAGAAGATGGAGGTGAGATCAGCTCCTGGTTATATTTGTAGTGCTCGTGGATGACAAGCATGAAGCTGGTGGAATCACTTGCCCTCCACAGACACAAGCTGCAGAAGCACTCTGACCCAGCCAATTAACTGTGGGTATCTAATGAGTGTTTCGTTAGCATAAATTGCTATGATGGCTAGAAATTTTATGAATCCTATGCAGCTCTCTAGGCGTTTAAATAGGGGCTTTGTTTGTCTTCTGAAATTATTACAAAATAATATGATATGTGGCCACTATCCTCACAAAGTGGGAAAAGGGGAGAGAAGCTGGGGAAGGTTTCTAAGAGACGTTGATGATGTCCAAGACAAGATGGGGGAATGGGGAGGGAGGGAATTGCTGGGCAGCCCAAGCAGAGGGAGCAGCAGGTAAAGGAGGCGAAAGGGAATTTGGTGGAACGAAGACATGCCAGTAGTTCCAGAGCACTGAAGTGAAGGAAGGCTAAAGAGGGGGCTGGGGACAGTGACCCGAGATGAGGTATGAGCCACGTGTTCACAGGTCTCATATATTACCTTAAGTTTGGTTCTTATTTTAAAGACAATGGGCTTTATCAACGTATTTTGAATCAAGTGCAGACGTTCACTTTAGAAAAGTCACCGATGACAGCCGAAGGAAAGAAACGAGTGGTAGGCGAGCTGAACACCCAGGCCCAGTGGGTATTCCACTCCAGCTGGGCAGCCAGGGCAAGGTGGGCTCGGAACATGCATGGTCACTAAGACTGGTTTCAGAGAACACACTGGGTGAGAACCGTCTGGTTATGTCGTTAAGGTCTCTCACCATCCCTTGTTTGTCAGAACGCTGCTCAGGCCAATTTTTTAAACCAAAAGCCTTAGGAATAAGAATATCACATACACTGAGGAAATTTTAATTCAACTTTCCCGATAGTGGGAAACCAACCTCTTGCAAAGTTCAGCACATTCCTCAAAGCTTCTCTCACTTCCCTGCCTTGCTGAGTCAGGCAGCAAAAGGGCTTGGTTGCTAAGACAACTCCATACAAGGCCCTCTGCACCATGCTGCCCTCAGCCTCGATCTCAGGCCAAACCCTTTGGGGTTGCTTGGAAAATTACAAACCGAAACTAGCAAGGCTACTTCTTCATGGATCTTTTAACAGAAATCCCACTTGGACATCTTTTTCTAGCAGCCACTTTATTTCTGTTGTCAGTTTCTCCTGTCCCAAACTCTCTCTTCTTTGAAAGGGAACATGATTATCCAGGCAAAGGAGATTGTATTTTCTGATATCCTGAGACCTCATTTGCTATCATTCTGTTTGTTTGCAACCGTTCTAAAGAAGGAGTAGAAAGGGAGGGACACGATCCATCTGATCTCCTGAATGTCATTCATCACATACTGCATCACAGAACCACATTTAAATGCATTTCCTTGTTGAAACAGGTTTCCCAGGTGGCGCTAACAGTAAAGAACCTGCCTGCCAATGCAGGAGACATAAGAGATGCAGGTTCGATCCCTGGGTCAGGGATCTGGGTTAGGAAGATCTCCTAGAGGAGGGCATGGCAGCTCACTCCAGTATTTTTGCCTGGAGAATCCCATGGACAGAGGAGACTGGCGGGCTATGGTCTGTAGGGTCGCCAAGAGTCAAACACGACTGAAGTGATTTCGTACACATACATGCCTTGTTAAAACATATGACATCATATATTGAATCAGAGCAATACAGAGCATCTGGCTTTCAAAAAGGAATTTGGCAAAGTTTCAGAATAAGGAACAAAGTGAAGAAATGGGGACTGGATAAAGTTATGTGGGTAGCCTGATTTAAATTTGACAATACTCAGAGGATGTTGATTAATGAGTCTGACATTTTGTAAGAAGGGCTCTATTCTTTTTATTTAGTTTATTATTTATTTATTTAGATGTTCTGTCACAGCATTCATGATCTTAGTTCTCGGACCAGAGGTTGAATCCCTGCCCCCTGCAGGGAAAGTGCAGTCTTAACCACTGGGCTACCATGGAAGTCCCAGAAAACCCCATCCTGTTCATCAAATTCATAATCACTTGGATAGCAACATGTATTATTAATCTGGCAGATGATCAAATACATTTAGTGCAATGCTAGGCATTTAGTAATTGCTCAATAAATGTTTGTTGAATTTAATTGAGAGGAAACGATACTTTACATGACAGAATCACAATTCTAAATTAGTTCATTAGGCTGAAAGAAAGCAAAAATAGAAATATTCAATACAATAATATTGAAAAGGAATGGATGAATTTTGTGCTGTTGGGCTCAAATAATCAATGGTACAACTGTAGGATTGAAAGCCCAATTTAACATGTGAAAAAAAATTAGAATTTAGTTGACCACATATGAATTAATAGGCTGCTTTCCTCTCCTTACAAAAGTAATACAGGCTACATGGCCTCATGGACAAATCAGGAAGATAACAGGGTTTGCCATTGCGTTATTGAGACAACATCTGGAAATTGTTTCACATTAGGCACTGTGTTTTAAGAGGATCATTCATCAAGAAACAGTGTCCAGATGAGAATGGGCATAATGGAAAGGGGCTCCTGTGAGAAAAATGTAAAAACATTTGGGTTATTTGTCCAAATCGTAAAACAAAATGTATGCGGGTGTAGGAGTAGTGATGGGAGTCTTCCTGATAGCTGCCTTCACAAGTTGAAATGCTAGGATACACAAGCAAGAGTCACATTCTTTTTGTTTGCTCCAGAGGGCTTAGCTTAACGAAGCTAAGATGAATTTAGCTTAACTGGGACCTTGAAAGAAGTGAGAATAAAGCAAAGTTGGGCTGTAGATAAGAAATAATCTTTTACCAAATAAAATGGTCAACAAATGAAACTGAGTGCTACTAAGTAATATCGTAGCATGGAAGCATATACACTACCATATGGAAAACAGGTAGCCGGGGGAGTTCGCTGTGCGACTCAGGGAGCTCAAGCTGGTGCTCTGTGACAACCTAGAGGGGTGGGATGGGATCAGAGGTGAGGGGGAGGGCCAGGAAGTAGGGGACATATGTAAACCTATGGCTGATTCATGTTGATGTATGGCAGAAACCAACACAATATTGTAAAGCAATTATCCTTCAATTAAAATCAATAAATTTTTAAAAAGAAAAGCAGATTACTTTTAGAGAAAAATATCACATAAAGTAATTAATTGAATTTTAAAAAGGATTCTGTATTTTGAAGTCTCTTCTGTCTCTAAAACTGCCTGATTGTAATATAATTATATTATATAATTATTGTCTGAAAGCAAAAACAAATAGTGGTAAACCACTATCAGTCAACTAACCATCAAGCAGATCAATATGATACATGAAATATTAATTCAGTTGAATTCCACAAGTTGATTGCTGCTTTTGTACTAAGCACTTTGTAGGAACTAATTCTTTTTTAATTGAATAAGACTAGTGGTTTACCACAAGAAGCTTATAATCTTTTGGTGAAGAATGACCTAATAGATAACTTCAGTATGTTTCTTAGGCACTTGCATTAGTTTCCAATTGCTACTATAACATATTACCAAACCTTAGTAGCTTACAACACAACAATCTTATTATCTTACAGTTCTGGGAGTCAGAAGTCTGAAGTGTCATCAATTCCTTCAGGAGGCCTCGGGGAGACTGTTTCCTTGCCTTCCATCAGCTCAGTTCAGTTCAGTTCAGTCACTCAGTTCAGTTCAGTCCAGTCACTCAGTCGTGTCCGACTCTTTGCGACCCCATGAACCACAGCACGCCACGCCTCCCTGTCCAACAACAACTCCCGGAGTTCACTCAGACTCACATCCATGGAGTCAGTGATGCCATCCAGCCATCTCATCCTCTGTCATCCCCTTCTCCTCCTGCCCCCAATCCCTCCCAGCATCAGAGTCTTTTCCAATGAGTCAACTCTTCGCATGAGGTGGCCAAAATACTGGAGTTTCAGCTTTAGCATCATTCCTTCCAAAGACATCCCAGGGCTGATCTCCTTCAGAATGGACTGGTTGGATCTCCTTGCAGTCCAAGGGACTCTCAAGAGTCTTCTCCAACACCACAGTTCAAAAGCATCAATTCTTCGGCATTCAGTCGCTCAGTCATGTCCAACTCTTTGCGACCCCAGACCACCAATATCCCTTGGCTTTTCGCCCCATTCCTTCAATTGCAAAGCCAGAAATGTCAGGGATAGTCATTTTTACATTGCTATCTACCGGATTCTCTGTTTTCTGCCTCTTTTTTTTTTTTTTTGTGTTTTTAAATGATTTCTTTCTGGCTGTGCTGGGTCTTCATTGCTGCACACAGGCGTTCTCTAGTCATGGAGAGCGGGGGCTACTCTCCAGTTGAGGTGTGCAGGCTTCTCGTTGCAGTGGCTTCTGCTGTGGCAGAGCAGGGGCTCTAGGCACACAGGCTTCAGTAGTTGTGGCATTTAGGCTCAGCAGTTGTGGTGCATGGGTTTAGTTGCCCCATGGCATGTGGGATCTTCCCCAACCAGGGATCAAACCTGTGTCCTCTGCCTTGGCAGGCAGATTCTTTTCTTTCTTTTTTTTTTTTCGAGGTCTGATTAAGAAGTTTTATTTCCCTAGAGTTTATTAGGTAGATTACAATGCAGGTAGTAACCTGCTGAGAACTAATTTGAAGAACTGTTCAGCTCTTGTCATGAGACACTTGTGTTTCAGGTGTGAAAAGCCTAGCTAGTTTATCCATCCTGATTAGTGAGAACTTTAAGAAAGGTTGCTGCTGCTGCTGCTGCTAAGTCGCATCAGTCGTGTCCGACTCTGTGCGACCCCATAGATGGCAGCCCACCAGGCTCCCCCGTCCCTGGGATTCTCCAGGCAAGAACACTGGAGTGGGTTGCCATTTCCTTCTCCAATGCATGAAAGTGAAAAGTGACAGTGAAGTTGCTCAGTCGTGTCCAACTCCCAGCGACCCCATGGACTGCAGCGCACCAGGCTCCTCTGTCCATGGTATTTTCCAGGCAGGAGTATTGGAGTGGGGTGCCATTGCCTTCTCCATAAGAAAGATTAAGAATGGACAAATCAGCTCAGTTTCTCATAGATCAGTACACTCATCAGAGAATGTAAAATACAAGGTCACCATGACTCTGAGGGTATGAGATTGTGGCTGTACACTTGTTACATTAAAGGGATAAAAGAAACAGAAATAACATCAGTAACAATGGTAGTAATAGTAACTATTACATACTGAGTACTTACCATGTGACAAGTACTGTGAGAGTCTTTTTAATGTATTTATTTTCATTGGAGGATAATTACTTTACAATACTGTGATGGTTTTTGCCATGTATCTACATGAATCGGCCACAGGTTTACATGTGTCTCCCCATCCTGAAACTCACTCCCCACCCCATCCCTCTGAGTTGTCCCAGAACACTGGCTTTGGGTACCCTGCTTCATGCACTGAATTCACCCTGGTCATCTGTTTTACATATGGTAATGTACATGTTTTACATATGATAATGTACATGTACAATTCTCTTAAATCATCCCACCCTTACCTTCTCCCACTGAGTCCAAAAGTCTGTTTTTTATATCTGTGTCTCCTTTGCTGTGCTGCACATAGGGTTGTCATTACCATCTTTCTAAATCCCACATGTATGTGTTAATATACAGTATTTGTCTTCCTCTTTCTGGCTTACTTCACTTTGTATAATAGGCTCCAGTTTCATCCACCTCATTAAAACTGATTCAAACGTGTTCCTTTTTATAACTGAGTAATATTCCATGGTACATAAGCATGTACCACAGCTTTCTTATCCATTCATCTGCCGATGGACATCAATGTTGTTTCCATGTCCCAGCTATTGTAAACAGTGGTCAGGCGGATTCTTGACCACTAGATCACCAGGGAAGCCCTGTCTCCTTCTTTTACACTTAAGGACCCTTGTGATTATGTTGGACCCACCCAGATACTGCAGGATAACCCCCTCATCACAAGGTCAACTGAATAGCCATGTAGCATTTAGCTCAGTATTGTCAGACACTCTCGTCTTTCAAGGGAAGCTGCAGATCTGGATAGTTATATATAAAACACTGGAAAATTTTACACTGCAACTCTTATAAAATACATCCAAGGACCACATATGGCCCAAAGGCTACTAGTTTGTAACTTCTGGTCTAAGATAAAGAAAGCACTTGACTGATTAATCAGCAGATCTTAACCTGGAGTCCAGGATAGAATTCAAGAGGCTATGAGCCTGAATATGAAAAAAAACATATCTCCATTTTTATTTATATAGTGCAAATTACATACCTTTTATATATCTACTTAAATCTCTTTATATTAAATAACAGAAAATAAATTATATGCCTTATTTCTTACTCAGGAATCTAGCATCTCCTTATTTATGAATATCAGCAGCAAACCACAGTAGTATAGGAATACCTGTAACTATCATGCATGGAAATTACAAATACTTTCATATCACATTACCGTGTTGCAGCATTTCAAAATATCTGCTATGCTCACCACTACTTTGAAATTATGGCAATTTGTAGATTCATCCTAGATCTAGTTGTTTAATGTGTTAAAAAGTAGCACATATAATACCATATCATGAATTAACTTTTATTTAAATATTTTGATAACCGTATTTCATATTTGGTTACCTTTACAATGGTGTTTTATTTTATGAATGTAGAAAGATTATTCTTCATATGCTTCACCAGACTCAGCAAAGGAGTCCATGGCACATGCAACACACACACAAACACACACATCTTGAACCAAATGAGGGAAATGAAGGAGAAAGACAAGGAAAAATATGACTCAAAGTCAACACTCACAGCTGTCCCTGTTGGTTGACTCTGATAAAATGTTAGTATGTGCCCTTGTCAGGTGGCACATGTCAGTCCCTGTACTGAAGCAATGGCATTAACCCTTTCAGGCCTGTCAGTTAAGTCTAATTTCAGCTACCAGGAGTGACTGAGTCTTGGTGGAAACTGAAGGCTGCTGTTACTAATCTCTATTATTAAAGTGGGCTACCTTAGAAAGCACATCTTGTTCAGTAAATAGGTCACACAGGAGCCTCAGCTTTGTAGTTAGATGTGAAGATTTTTTGTTTAGGGCTTGCCGGACTGAGGGTTTGCTTGCATCCCTTTTAACCGAAGCCTCTCTCTGCTGGTGAATGACGGCCGGTTGCTTTTGCAGGTCTCACAAAAGTGTTTGGCCTCCTCCAAACTGGGCTGTCTGCTGTGCTTGCTGGGTTTTGCAAATCTGAGCTTAGCTGTGGGTTTATTTAGTTCCAGGAGACTGGCATTGGCTTTTCACATTCCTAGGTCTCGTGTGTCTGAAGACCTTCAGTTTGGCTTTCCAAATGATCCTATGGTGTAACCCTAGCTCTTGAATGGTAACATAAGTTTGGTAATAATAATAAAACAGAAATAGGGAGCTATCATAGATTATTAGTACTGGCATATGAATTAAACCATATTGCAACAAATCTGTTTCAAGGGTAATAATCTTCGTTTGGACAGAATTGAATTCAAGACCTCAGCCTTGCTGGCATTTCCCACATCCACTTCCTCTCAACTTGAAGCTTTCCAGATCACTTAAATGGTGTGTACTCTCCACTAGTCTCCAGATAGTCCTCTAAAGGGAAGTCATTCCTACCAAGATCCATTTGAAAATGTCCTGACATTTTTTGAGTTCTGGGTAGCTGAATGCTTCCAAAGTTATAAACAATAGGGTCCTGATAGCTATCTATGGTTCCTAAAGGCAGAGATATTTGTTTCTTTTATTCATTGAGGTATCTCTAGCCTGGCACATTGATAGACATTCAAAAATTATTAGTTTAGTAAATAAATGAATCAGTGCAACAAATACACATAATTAAAATACTTTAAAGGTTATTGAACAGATTAAGATACCAAGTTAAAACATTCATAAACTTCTATATCCTATATAAGTAAGTAAATTGAATTCACTAGTGCCATAAACCATGGTTAACCTCACATCCTCTCTTTATGTTATGTCCAACGAGAAATGCAGGAATCACATCTATACTAACTTTTGATGATATAAGAGTCTTTTGGTTATATAGAGTGTCCCTAAGCAAAACTGTGTAGTCGGTATGCTCCTTTTATCTATGCTACTCTATTTTGAGAAGCCCCCAATCCGCAGGTGTATAGGGCCTCCCAAAATCTGTACAGCTAACCTGGCAAAACTGTGGGAGAATATTGGCTCTTCAAGAACATTTACTGTTATACCACACTGGCAGCAACCTATTAATACTTTATCTGTGCATAAATTCAATTGGGGAACACACGCTGAGGCTTATTTTACCTCTGCTCTACTGCTACACTGGGAGACTTGGCCAAATCACTCCCCTCTTCTCTCTCTGTCTTAGCTCCTTTGTCTATAAATTGAAAAGAGAGGAGTGGATAGTAATCTATTCTGGAGCAATAATTCTGGAGTTATCTGTACTATGCTTCAGATGGAATAAATCAGGTTAAAAG
The DNA here is from genome assembly GCF_000754665.1 of Bison bison bison. Classification (NCBI taxonomy): domain Eukaryota; kingdom Metazoa; phylum Chordata; class Mammalia; order Artiodactyla; family Bovidae; genus Bison; species Bison bison. Next base: position 3,212,929 of record NW_011494706.1, read on the forward strand.
AAATTGTTTTCTCACCTTCACTTGGCATCGCACCCTTAATGACAATAGAGTAGCCAAAAAATATGAGATATATATATATATATATATAGTTGTTGTTGTTGTTTAGCCACTGTCATGTCTGACTCTTAGCGACCCCATGGTCTCCCTCCAGGCTCCTCTGTCCATGGGATTTCATATATACATACATACATATATATATATATATATAAAATTAGTTTTGATTATATTATATATTGTGGGGCTTCTCAGGTGGCACTAGTGGCAAAGAACCCGCCTGCCAATGCAAGTAAGACATAAGAGAGTCAGGTTTGATCCCTGGCTCAGGAAGATCCCCTGAAAGAAAGCACAACACCCCACTCCAGTATTCTTGCCTGGAGAATCCCATGGACGGAGGAGCCTGGAGGGCTGCAGTCCATAGAGTAGCACAGAGACATGACTGAAGTGGCTCAGCATGCATGCATATTATATATTTTACTTATATAATATATCTTTAGATGATAAGAAGTAGTATCTTAAGACAATAAGAAGGCAAAATGATTTTTGAACAATGATCAAACTCACATTCTGCAAAGAGAACTATACAAATTTACTGAACTGAAAAGTATATACTGCACATCATGTTCTCATAACAATCTTTACTTCCTCCACTTTCAGAATCTTTTGACACTTAAAAGGGTTCTTTGGGGCTTCCCTGATGGCTCAGCTGGTAAAGAATCCACCTGCCATGTGAGAGACCTGGGTTCAGTCCCTGGGTTGGGAAGATCCCCTGGAGAAGGAAATGGCAACCCACTCCAGTATTCTGGCCTAGAGAATTCCATGGACTCTATAGTCCATGGGGTCACAGAAAGTCAGACATGACTGAGCGACTTTCAATTCTTCACTTGGGTCACTTATTACTAGTCACACAGCTTTGTAGCAGGTTTCAGTATGTCCAGCCTAAAATTTGTCTGAGTCTCCAATGAGGGTCTGAATTCACATTTGTTGTGGAGGGCTTCCCTGATAGCTTAGTTGGTATAGAATCCACCTGCAATGCAAGAGATCCCAGTTCAATTCCTGGGTCGGAAAGAACCACTGGAGAAGGGATAAGCTACCCACTCCAGTATTCTTGGGCTTGCCTGGTAGCTCAACTGGTAAAGAATCCATCTGCAATATGGAGACCTGTGTTCAATCCCTGGGTTGGGAAGATCCCCTGGTGAAGGCAAAGGCTCCCCACTCCAATATTCTGGCCTGGAGAATTCCATGGACTGTACAGTCCACAGGATAGCAAAAAGACGGACATGACTGAGCAACTTTCACTTTCGATTACTTTCTATTTGAGATTTTTTCAATATGCAAAAGCATGGACACCACTATATTTCCAACTTAATAACATTAAATATGCCTGTCATATTTTATGCCTGACAAACTCAGAGTGCTATTATCTGATCACTTTGTGTTCTGCATAATGTAGGCACATATATACATTTCCGTTGGTGAGAGTAAGGATAAATTGCTGCATTAAAGAGACAGCCCCCGCCAAAAAAAAAAGGAACTAGTGGCTTAAAGAAACAAATTGCCTTCTTGATCATGTACCAGTCTGAAGGAAGTGTTGCCAGTTGGTGATTCTGTTGCATGGTGGTCATTCAGAAACCCACTATCTTTAATATCTGCCTCCAAGTAACAACCTAAATTTCATTCATGAGCTTAAAAATAGACCACAAACTGGTAATTTTATCACTTTGTAGTTTAAAATGTGACCCATAAATATACTTATCTCCTTGGCCTAAAATTTACCTCTTAAAAAAAAAATGGCATAGTGACTAATGTAACACTTCATGTGTAGTAGATGAACCATTGCTAAAACACAGAGAATTTTTATTTTCATTAGCACCATTGATAACCAGATAAATGAATCTGGAGATTTATTTATTATATATAGGATTCTTCTGTTCAAATAAAGTCTGTGTTTTAACATCTTTTTTTGTAGTTATGTTAATATGCCAATGTCAGGCTGGCCTTTTCGTAGAGGGAACCAAAGTTCAAATATAAACAAAGCAATGAGTTCCTTTGTGTCTCATTTTTGTTGGCACTGAATTTTTCTTCTGAAAGAAAAAAAAAAAAGCCTTTTTTTTCCCTCCCTCATAAGTAGTGACTTTAAACTGGCCAAAAAGGAAAAACAAAAAGAGTACAATGTGTTGGCAAATGCCAGGAGACAGTGGTGACCGCTTGTCTTTTTGCAGTACATGGTAAATGACATTTAACCAAAAAAAAGTTTGAAAGAATACTAAGACTGAAATACTTCTAAAGATCTCTGGCTCCTTTTTAAAGAATCACTTGAAGGATGGTGAGCATTCATCTCTGAAAATTGACAGTCACGATAAATAGGGATAAATAGAAAATCAAGAAAATAAATCATAGTATTTACCAAAACCCAGAAAATTTTAAAATTTATTCTATTCACACTGATAGAACACAAGTTCATTTACTGCCTTGGAGGGCCGAGGTCTTTCAGTGGATAAAACTGAGACATGGTTTCTCTGTTGGGCTAGATCTCTTGGGCAAGTGGACCCGCGGCAGCTGAGCAAACACTCTGGCACTCTCTGCAGCTCGGGACCACTGCGAGGGCTGCTGGAGGAGCGGAAGGCAGCCACCCCTCAGAATGTGAGCAAGAGGAGAGAACAAGATGGTCTCGGGGCACCAGTAGCCCATTACTTCCAGATCAGCAAGTCCCATTCTCACAGACCCTCGTCAGACTCAGCCTGGGGACGCCTGCCCGCCTCTGTCAGACGGCCAATCACGCTGGGTGCTGAGGCCCTCCCGCTGCTGCCCCCAGGAGTTTTGGCCCAAATCGTTTCCCGCTACATTTCCTTTCTCCATTGCCATGTAGAAAAGTGTGATGAGGCATGGAAAACAGTATCGTGAGCCAAATAATACACTCTCTTTGAATCAACTGGTCTGGTATCCTTAAATAAAAAAGAATTTTGCTTCTAACTTCAAAGCCAGTCTCCAAACTTGAAAGAAACTCAAAAGACCACAGGATGCGGTTCTATAGACTACAGTGAGGTAGAGAACAGAAAAGGGAGGTACCATAAGAGCCTGGGGAAAATGTAGATAATTCAAAAGTGTGGCTCCAGTTGTGGGCTTTAGGGCATTTGCTGTAGCCAAGGGGTTTCCATATCGCAAAAGTGTGAAACAAGATTAATTATAATCCCTGCTTCTATCAAGTTCATGAAAATTAATTGTACCAGAGTATAGATTTTCGTTAGTATTATTAAAGACAGAGATGATGCAGCCTGAAATCTTATATTTTATGCAATATGAACAGAAATAGTCACAAACTAAGGTATATATGGAAGTATGTGCTCAGTTGCTCAGTCATGTCTGACTCTTTGCAACCCCATGATCTGTAGCCCACCAGGCTCCTCTGTCTGGGATTTCCCAGGCAAGAATACTGGAGTGGGTATAATTAGTGCAAAATATTCTTGTCAGGTAATTCACTTGGAAAGCAGTCAGTCTCTTCTGTAGACTGTGCCCGCATGTGTACAAGGAAGGACCGAAAAAGAAAAATGAGTATAGAAAAACAACTAAGGAAAATGTAGGGCAGAAGTGGAAGTCAAAACAAACTTCCATCTAGAATGATGTGATTAAGTAGCCAAAGGCTGGCCCTCAGACATCAAAGTAAGGCAAGAACAGGGGTGTTTTCCAAGCTCCTTGTTGAATAAGGGAATCATTTCACTGTGTGAATTACAACAATGCACATGATACCAGCCCCCGGTCCTCCTTACTAGTCATAACAAAAATTACCTGAAACATATACAGAGTGAAGGAAAGAATTCTGGTTTCGAATATTGAGAATTTAAGAAAAGAGAAGTTATTTCTTCTAAAGGCTGAAAATGTACCCAGTATATGTATACGTGTGTGCATATATTCTGTGATTTTACACGTAATTTTTTTATACTTTCCCTAAGAGTCTGAAATAATTTAATCTTGCAATTTTTTAAAGAAAATAGACTATAAACATTCACATTATTAACTATATATTTAGTGGACACGAAAGAACAAGAAAAAAAAATTCAACTGGGGAATTTCTGCCAATAAAAGATCGGGTTGAATTTCATGACACTTGGAAAAGCAAAGCAGGCTCTTTGGAAAGTTATAGGCTAAGTTTTAAATCCGCTTAATGATAATGGTAAGTCACTTTAAGTGTTGTCACTATATGCTCTTAATTAAGTTAGATGCATGTATGTCGATGCTCAGTCACTCATGTCATGTCCAACTCTTTGCAACCCTATGGACTGCAGCCCACCAGGCTCCTCTGTCCGTGGGATTCTCTAGGCAGGAATATTAGAGTGGGTTGCCATTTCCTTCTCCAGAGGAGCTTTCCAAACCAGGGATCGAACCTGCATCTCCTGCATTGTCAGGTGGATTCTTTACCACTGAACCATCTGGGTAGCCAGTTAAGTTAAATATAATTGTTTAAATAAATTACTGAACTTTCCTTCTTTTAAAATAGAAAAATGTAGCCATTACCACCTTAACAAAATGATCAAATGTAGCATCCCTAGTAATGGAACGAATTACTTGATTCCATCTTGATGGAATGCTCTCTGAAGCTCATAACACAACCTCCATAGTATTCTCACCAAAATGTTTAATCTGAACATGTTCACAAGGAAACAATGAAATCTAGATTACGGAATATTCTCTAAAATACTGGTCCCCAACCTTTTTGGCACCAAGGACTAGTTTCATGGAAGGCAATTTTTTTCAGGGACCGAGCGGGTGGAGGGGATGGTTTCAGGATGATTCAAGGGCATTACACTTATTGTGCATTTTATTTCTATTATTATTACATCAGCTCCACCACAGATCATCGGGCATTAGATCCTGGAAGCTGGGGATCTCTGCTGTAAAAGAATTGGGTCTGACCCTTAGAAAATGGAATGCTATGAAAGACAAGCAGAAGATGGTACTAATCTACATTAAAAGAAACTAAAATGATAAGGTCATCATATGTAAAGCATAATCATTGATCAGATCCTGGGTCAACAATAACTGTAACAAAGATCATTTTGTAAACAATTGAAGAAATTTGAATATGGACTCTATGTTAGGTATTATTGGCTCATTATTAAATATCTTGGGTGGCTTTGTAGAAGACTATCTTCGTTCATAAGAAATACATGTTGAAGTATTTGGGGTAAAGGGTCATATCTGGAAGTTGCTTTCAAGTGTACGTACAGATGTGTGTGTGTGTAGAGAGAGAGAAAAAGAGAAAAGCTAATGTTGCAAAATATTAAGAGCCAGTGAATCCAGGTGAAAAGTATATAGTACTATTATTTCAGGTTTTAGTGGATTTGAAATTGTTTATAAAGACACAGGGTTACTAAATAGTACATAAAGGCTTAGCAAGCTTTCAGGTAATTAATGAAGAAGGAATGATAGAATTAGACTGGCCCCATTGTGTAATCTTTCATATACTCATAGATCTAAGCACTGAGCATCAATGGTCATAAAAGGAAAAATAGTCAGGTGCTATATGCCTTTTATTAGAACACACCACTATTATAAAGTGACTTTGACAAAAAATATCAAGCCTGAAACTGTCTAACCCTCTAGGTCAGCTCGTCTCAAACATCACCAGAATCAAAATCACCTGGAAGGCTTGTTAGCTACTGATTGTGGGCCTGATTTCCAGGGTTTCTCATTCTGTGAGCCTGGGGTAAATTTCAATAATCTGCATTTCTAACAGGTCCCCAGATAAACCTGAGGCTGCGGTCCAAGCCCACCCTTTGAAAAGAACCTCTCTAGATCAACATACTAATTTACAGGAGCTACAAATTATAGAGGAACACGTCAAATGATACCATAGAGATGTTATCAACAATCCCAGACAGTGGGTAGGTAAAGGGAAAAATATTCTTAAATACATAAATCTCAACTTAAATAAAGATGAAGGGGAACATACAGGTTAAAAGATATACCAATCAACTGCAATATGAAAATTTTTACTTGGATACTTATTTAACTGCATTTTAAAGTATTTATTAATTTATATGATATTTAGAAATTTGACTATTGACTGAATGAATTATGGTTAATTTTTTAGGTGTGTTACTGGTATTTTTTAAAGGAGTTCTTATTTCTCAGATGGACATATTAAAATATTTATAAATGAAAAGGGGGAAAGAGTTTAAAAACATAAATAAAGGCAACAGATCTATAATTTTCAGTAACTTCACTGATTTTTTATTCTCCAGCAAGAATATTTTTATCCTGCTTGTTTCATCTTTAATATTCCTATTTAACTTTTTTCCATCTTCCTTTTCCCAGCTGGTAACTCAACTCCTAGAATTCTGAGATAGTCATCACAATTATTTTCACAGCTAAATTCTCTTTGCCTTAGTGCCAGCATACATCTTTTCTGAATCTAGGGTACATATGTACTGTTTTCCTTAAAATTTTGGCCTTCCTAAATGTCAAAAATATTAAAACAAGCATACCCATAATCAGTATGTTATTTTTAATTACAAGCAAAAATATTACAAAGTTTAGTTTTATTGTGAAAATATGAAATATAAAGAGGGTATGATGAACATATTTCTTAAAAATAACAAGTGAAAAATTGTGCACTGACCACCCAGCATAGGAAATAGGATATTATCAGTACCCCTCAAAGATACCTGTGCATCCTCAACGAAATCACCTTCCCTGAAAGTAACCATTTTGTTGAATTTTGTGCTAAATTTTCCTTTGCTGTATTATATACTTTTATATAAGCAGAATCATACCATATTCATTCTTCTGTGTATTTGTTGTTGTTGTTTACAACATTATGTTTTTGAGATTCAGCCACAAAGGTATGTAGAGCAGTAATCCATTCATTGTCACTGCTGGACAGAATTTATTTGTACAGCTACTCCAAGACTTTTTTATCCCTGATTGTGTTGATGGATATTTTATCTTTCTCTTTCTGAATTTTACACTTCCTTATTTGATTGTACTGTTACCTCCATTACAAGGTTACCCTGAAATGGTGATACAGAGCTGACTTTTGTGTGTGTTTTAAATCTGTGGTTGCTGCCTGCCGGCTTTCTCTAGTTGCGGCCGCGGAGGGCTAATTCTTTGCTGCAGCGCGCAGGCTTCTCTCGTTTCCGAAGGCAGGCTCTAGGCAAGTGAACTTCAGGAGTTGCAGCACGTGGGCGCAGGGCTAGTGGAGAACAGGCTTAGCTGCTCTGAGGCATATGGAATCTTCCAGACGAGGGACTGAACCTGTGTTCCCTGCACTGGCAGGCGGATTCTTAACCACTGTACCACCGGGGGAGTCCCGAGATGACGTTTTACAGTCAGTTCTTCCTGACTTGAGTAGCATGCCTACAGTGTGATGCTTAATTGTGATGCTGGCTTTTGGGCTCAAATATATATTTAAATCATGTTAAGGAAATATTAATCTAGTCTTATTTAATTGGATGTTTTTGTCAGAACTCATTGCTGGATTCTGTCAGGTGCCTGTTGAACGTTCATGGAGACGATCATGTGATATTTCTAATTAGTTCTTTCAATTTAATAATTTTTAATATATAAATATTACTGAATCATGAAATAAACTCCTCTTATTAATGATATTTTAATTTTAAATTTTGCTGCTAGAGTTTATTTTAGAGTTTAGCCATGCCAGTATTCTTGCCTGGAAAATCCCAGGGACAGAGGAGCCTGGTGGGTTACAGACCATAGGGTTGCAGAGTTGGACACAACTTATGAACCAAACAATATTTATAAACGAGATTGGTCAATAGGCCTTTTTAAGTATAATGTGCCAGATTTTGAAATCAATATATCGCGTTGTAAAAATAGTTTGGAATAGTGTTTTGTTTTTGTTTTTCAATGTTGTGGTTATCTAAATAGCACTAGTATCGTATTCCCTTTGAAGTTTTCGTAAAACTTCCCATAGACTCAAATGGCCCTGGAGTTTTACTGATTTTATTTCTTCTAAGGACATCATTTTGGTTAGGTTTTCCTATATCTTCTGATCAGTTTTGCTATTAGATTTTCTTAAATGAGAGGTATTCTGTTCATCCAAATTTGCAAATATATTTTCACAGAGCTGAGTGTTCTCTTATTTTTCTTTTAATTTCCTCTGTTTCTGCCGTGATTTCTCTATTACATTTTTTAAATCTGTTTCTGTTCTTTTTTTAAATTATACCTGGTGTTTTACCTATTTTATTATTTAATAACCTTTTACATTTCTTTATTAGTATTATATTTTATGTGTTCTAAATCACTATTGTATTACCTCATTTCATTTCTGTGCTTCATTGACTTCTTCTAATAAAGTTATTTAAAGCTATTGAATTTCCTCTAAAGGTTGCTTTAGTTCTGTCCTTCATATCTGGATATCTAGTATTTTTGTTATTCTTTGGTAGAAATTCTAGGATTTTAGTTTAGATTTGTTGATGAGAAGTTGTTTAAAAGAGAACTTTTTAGATTCTAGGCAGAAGGAATTTTTTTTTCATAAACTTGTTTGTAATTTATAATTTTATGTCATATGCTGCTGCTAAGTCACTTCAGTCGTGTCTGACTCTGTGCCACCCCATAGACGGCAGCCCACCAGGCTCCCCCGTCCCTGGGATTCTCCAGGCAAGAACACTGGAATGGGTTGCCATTTCCTTCTC
>NW_011494706.1:3221679-3240613 GCF_000754665.1 Bison bison bison
CACTGGAATGGGTTGCCATTTCCTTCTCCAATGTATGAAAGTGAAAAGTGAAAGTGAAGTCGCTCAGTCGTGTCCGACCCTCAGCGACCTCATGGACTGCAGCCTTCCAGGTTCCTCCATCCATGGGATTTTCCAGGCAAGAGTGCTGGAGTGGGGTGCCATTGCCTTCTCCGTATGTCATATAATGTTGCCTATATTATATCTGCATTTTGAAGTTTATTGAGCTTTTGTTTTAAATTTCCTAACAAGTAGTTAATTTCTGGTGTATATTCATAAAGCAACTGAAATTAGTTTATATTTTTAGGATGCATATTACAGTTTTTGTAATATGTGTGTGTGTGATTCAGATTTACCCTATTAACTATTTTTGTAGTTCTTTATATATTTACATTTTTTTTCCCATTTTGCCAGTCACTAACTGTTTCTCCCCTTCCAAGCACACAGTAGAAATGTTCCACCTACCCTTTTTAGGTTATGTTTTGGATAATGAAATCTTTAAATGCTGTTGTACTATTTACCATATTCCTATTTGCTTGCCACAGCACCCAGAAGGGAACCTTCCAATTATGGGAAATTTGATCAACTTGCATCCTGGGTGAAAAAGAGATTGAGATCAGTCCTCCTCAGACTCATGATGTACATATAATATGAGCAGGAATTAATCTTTGTTAGTTTAAGCTACTGGAATTTGGGGATTGTTATTATTTACAAGATAAGTATAACCCAGTGTTTCTGAATATAGGAGTAAGGGGTACAGCAGATTTTAGCAGTAGATTGATTCAGCAGCCCAATTATGTCATTAAAGACTCAGATTTTTCCATTTTTTCACTCTTTGGAATCTCACTGATACCAAGAGAGGTAGCAGGTTTAGGATTTCTATTCAGATGTGAAATAGTAAAAGCAAGATGGAAAAGCATCTTTTCTCTAGCCTTCTTTTAGGGGCAGGGGACCTTCCAGGAGAAGACCTTTATACCTCACTGACTAGAACTGTGTCACAAGCCCATTTTGAACCAATCACTGGTAATAGAGGCAGAATTTTCATGATTGACATAGAGGAATGATCTGAGATGAAGTAGATTTGGGGGTATCAAACACAGTGACTTCTGCCTATAGCAAATAATCTCTGTTAGTATATAAACATATTGTGGGAACTATTATTTTTCAATATCTTAATACTTATAAGAAATATGCGATAGAATTAGCTTGACAAATAAGGATCTAATTTGTTTTTACATTCTGGAGTCATTAATTTTCCCCAGATCCTGAATTTTAAAATTTTCAGTTTCTTTGGTGATAGTTTTTATATTTTGATTTGTATTCTTTCTCAGGCCTTTTATTTTTCTTTCAGATTTATTAAGATATAATCAACATACTGTACTGTATAAATTTAAAGTATACAGCATAATGATTTGACTTATATACATTGTGAAGTGATGACCACAATAAGTTTAGTGAACATCCATCATCTTATACAGACACAAAATTAAAGAAATAAAAACATTTTTTCCTGTGTTAGGATTTACTCTCTGAACAACTTTCATATGTAACATACAGCAGTGTTGATTATTTTTATTTTGTTGTACGTCACATCCCTAGTCCTGATTTATAACTGGAAGTTTGTACTGTTTGACCACCACCCAATTAACCCTCCTCTCACCCTGCCACCTCTAGTAACCACTATGAATGTCTTTGCTTGTTTTGAGAAATAACTGAGCTAAAATACAATATTGGTTTCTAGCATGTGACACAGTGATGATATGTCTATACATTTCAAAATGATCACCATGGTAAGTCTAGCTATGGTATGTCATCATATGTAGTTACTGACTGTATTCCCTGCGCCGTGCATTTCATACCTCTGACTCGTGTAATTTGCAACGGGAGTTTTGTACCTCTTAATCTTCCTCACCTATGTCTCTTATTCCCCCACCCCATTTCCTCTGGCAACCACCTGTTTGTTTTCTGTATCTATAGCTCTGTTTCTGTTTTGTTATATTTGTTCATTTGTTTTGTGTTTTAGATTCTGCATGTAAGTGAAATCATACAGTATTTGTCTTTCTCTGTCTGACTTATTTTATTTAGCAGAATACACTGTAGGTCTATCCATGAGGTCACAAATGGCAAGATTCATTCCATTCTTTTTAAGGCTGGGTAACATTCTATTGTGTATATATTCTAAATCATCTTCATCCATTCATCTATTGGTGGGCACTTAGGCTGTTTCCATATGTTGACTATCATAAATAATGCTGCTAAAAACATTGAGGTGCATGTATCTTTCCTAAGTAGTGTTTTCATTTCATATCTTTCCTATATGGTGTAATTGCTGGATCATATGGTAGTTCTGGGGCTTCCCAGGTGACTCTAGTGGCAAACAGCCTGCCTACCAGTGCGGAGACAAAAGAGGTGTGGGTTCAATCCCTGGGTCAGGAAGATCCCCTGGAGGAGGGCATGGCAACCCACTCCAGTATTCTTGCCTGGACAATCCCATGGACAGAGGAGCCTGGTGCGCTACAGCCCAAAGGACAGCAAAGAGTGGGACACGATTGAGCAACCTAGCTCACATGCCCACATGAAGGTTCTATTTTTAATTTTTTGAGGTATTTCCATACTGTTTTCTTTAGTGTTTGCAACAATTTATGTTCCTACCAACAGTGTATGAGAATACCCTTTTCTCCACATCTTTGTCAAAACTTGTTGTCTTTTGGATAATAGACATTCTGACAGATGTGAGGTGATATCTCATTGTGGTTTTATGTGTATTTCCCTGATGACTAATGATGGTGAACAACCTTTCATATGCCTACTGGCCATCTGTATGTCTTCTTTGGAAAAATATCCATTCAGGTCTTCTGCCCATTTTTTAATTGGGTTGTTTGGGTTTTTTGATGTTAAGTTGTAAGAGTTATTTGTATTTTGGATATTAACCCCTTATTAGAGGGGCTTCCCTGATAGCTCAATTGGTAAAGAATCCACCTGCAATGCAAGAGACCCTGGTTCAATTCCTGGGTCAGGAAGATCCCCTGGAGAAGGGCTAGGCTACCCACTCCAGTATTCTTGAACTTCCCCCTTGTGGCTCAGCTGGTAAAGAATCTGCCTGCAATGTGGAAGACCTGGATTCGATCCCTGGGTTGGGAAGATCCCCTGAAAAGGGAAAGGATCCCCACTCCAGTATTCTGGTCTGGAGAATTCCATGGACTGTATAGTCCATGGGGTCACAAAAACTCAGAAACAACTGAGTGACTTTCACTTTCACTTTCATTCCATACATCATTTTGCATTTCTGTACACTAACAATGAGCTCTCAGAAAGAGAGAAAAAAAGGAAACAATTCCATTGACAAACTCATCAAAAAGAATAAAACACCTAGGAGTAAGTCTAACTGAGGAGTAAAAGACATGTACTTGGAAAACTGTAAGACATTGGTGCAAGAAACTGAAGATGACACAAGCAGATGGAAAGGCAGGCCCTGTTCATAGATTAGAAGAACTAATGTTGTTAAAATGATTACGCTACCCAAGGCAATCTACAGATACAGTGCAATCCCTGTCAAAGCACCAATGGCATTCTTCCCTGAAGTGGAACAAATAATTCTAAAATATTTATAGAAACAAAAAATACCTTGAATAGCCAAAACGATCCTGAAAAAGAAGAAAAAAGCTGGAAGTATCATGCTCTCCAATTTCAAACTATATTACAAAGCTGCAGCTGTCAAAACAGTATTGCTATTGTTGCTCAGTCTCTAAGTCATGTCCAACTCTTTGCAACCCTATGGACTGCACACGCCAGGCTTCTCTGTCCTTCACTATCTCCTGGAGTTTGCTCAAACTCATGTCCATTGAGTCAGTGATGCTATCTAACCATTTCATCCTCTGCTGCCCTCTTCTCCTTTTGTCTTCAGTCTTTCCCAGCACCAGGGTCTTTTCCAATGAATCAGATCTTCACATTGGGTAGCCAAAGTAATGGAGCTTAAGTTTCAGCATCAGTCCTTCCAATGACTATTCAGTATTGATTTCCTTTAGGATTGACTGGTTTGATCTCCTTGCTGTCCAAGGGACTCTCAAGAGTCTTCTCCAGCACCACAATTCTGATCTTTGTCATTAAAATGATGTCTTCTTTTTAATATGCTGTCTAGGTTTGTCATAGCTTTTCTTCCAAGGAGGAAGCGTCTTTTAATTTCATGGCAGCAGTGACCATCCACAGTGATTTTGGAGCCTGAGAAAATAAAATAAAAACAGTATAGTACTGGCATAAAAACAGACACATAGATACACAGAACAGAATAGAGAGCCCAGAAATGAACCCTTACTTACATGGGCAATTAATCTATGACAAAGAAGGCAAGAACATACAACAGAGAAAAGACAGATTCTTCAATAAATGGTGTTGGGAAAATTGGACAGCCACATACAAAAGAATGAAACTGGACAACTTTCTCATACCATGCACAAAAATAAATTCAAAATGGCTTGAAGAATTTAAAATGTAAGACCTGAAGCCATAAAAATCTCTAGAAGAAAACATAGGCAGTAATCTCTTTGACATCAGCCTTAGTAATTTTTTTTGGATCTGTCTCTGCAGACAAGGGAACAAAAGCAAAACTAAAACAAATGGGACTACATCAAACTCAAAAGCATTTGTGGGGCTTCCCTGGTGGCTCAGTCGTAAACAATCCTCCTGCCAATGCAGGAGCCACAGGTTCAATCCCTGATCCAGGAAGATCTCCCTGCTGTGGAGCAACTAAGCCCATGAGTCACAATTAATGAAGCCCACGCGCCTAGAGTCTGCTCTGCAACGAGAAGCCGCCACAATTAGAAGCCTGCCTACCACAACTAGAGAAAAGCCCTCACAGCAACTGAGACCCAGCACAGCTGAAAATAAATAAAAGTAAAATTATTTTCAGAAAGCATTTACATAGCAAAGGGAACTATCAACAAAATAAAAAGGGCACCAACTGAATGGGACAAATACATTCTTAGGCCTTTTATTTATAAAAATGTCCCCTTACATGTTCTCAGTAGAAACAGAGAAATGATTTAAAAAAAAATGTAAAATTTTAACCCAGAGCAAGCAAGATATGAGTGTAATTGTATATTGCCTAAGAAAGGCAACAAATCTCACTTTAACCAAGTTTCTCATGGTTTTTGACAACTCAGCTAATTGTGGTCCTTTTATTTTACTTGGCTAACATATTTATTCTTATCCAGACATTCAGCAATTACCATGTATGTTATCTCCTTGTTAGATATTGCTTCTGCTAAATTTACTTATTTGTAGCAATAGTAGATGATGTAATGATACTGAATATTTTCATAACTTAATGATTCCAGATTTCAATTTGCTTAAACATTATTAGTTAAAAATTATTTAAATTTTAAACAAATTAGTTAAACATATGTGTTCTGTTATCTAAACTATAGTAAAGTTTTAAAGCCACAATATCTGGTCTTCTGACTAAGGCTCAAGAAATACTTGATAATATGATGTAATGAGAAATAATCAATTTTTAAAATTAAGTACTTCTTTTCTATAAATGAAAACACTTTATTATTAATATATAGGTCATTCAGTCATGTCCACTCTTTGGGATCCCATGGATTGTAGCTCGCCAGTCTCCTCTGTCCATACAGTTCTCCAGGCAAGAATACTGGAGTGGGTAGCCATTCCCTTTTCTAGGGGATCTTTCCAACCCAGGGATTGAACCCCAGTCTCCCACATTGCAGGTCCTGAGCTACCAAGAAAACACTTTGGTAGTATACAAAAGTTTCTTAGTTACACAGTTTTGAGTGCCTATAATAGGTGGGGGTGACCTGTTTTTCTAATTGCGTCTTAACTGTAAGTACTGATGCTTTTCTCTATTTTTGACAGACATTTTAAAACTACCTCATACACTTCTCTGCTTTGATAAGAAGAATAATCCAGACTTTTCTGGATGCTTCAGGTTCACCATTATCAGTTACTCTCCTGAACTTTAGATGTGGATTTTTGGCTGTGTCTACTGTAACATGTTCCCCTAAATAACTTCTGGATTAATTTACTTTTCATCTTGTTTTCTTTTATTTTTCAAATTAAAAAAAATTCTATTGGCGTATAGTTGATTTACAGTGCTGTGTTAGTTTCAGGTTAAAGTGAATCAGTTATACATACACATACGTGTGTGTGTGCTCATTCGCTCATTCATGTCTGACTCTTTGTGACCCCATGGGCTGTAACCCGCCAGATTCCTCTGCCAGGCAAGATACTGGAGTTGCCATGCCCTCCTCCAGGGGATCTTCCCAAGCCAAGGATCGAACCCTCATCTCTTACGTCTCTTGCACTAGCAGGCGAGTTTTTTACATAAATCTTTTTAATATCTGCATGGTATACTTTCATATGAATGGATCTTAATCTAACCTGTCCCCTCTCCTTCATTTATATGTATTGCAGTTATATTGTCTTTTGTTTGTACAAACAGTGTTGCAATGAGCATTTTTTCTTTGCACTTTTATGTAAGTGTATCTGTAGGAGGAATTTCTAGAAGGAAGCTATACATCTTTTCCAATTTACATGCTGACAATATATAAGTCAGACTTAGCACTTCTAAGATATTATCCAGAGGCTATATCTGCAGATGAATAACTCTGAAAACATTTAATTGATTAGCAGGAGGAGTTAAATGTTGAATGACCTCTATCCTTGTATGAAAATACATCTCCATTTCACTACTCTTTTTGATGAGTTGATGTTACCATAGAGTGATTTATGAACGATTTCCAAAGTAATTTCCTTAATTTGGGGGTTATAGATATTTCACAGACTTTCAAATAAGAGAATAATGGCCACTGAAAATAACAGAATAAATTTGTGAGAAAAAAGAGTAGTTTGAAAAAATGATGTTTTCCAAATGTTCCTCATATTTCGTTCAAGGCTCATCTCTCATTCACAGTACCTTATTGTTTTTAAAAATGTTTTGTGCTTTTTGCGTGTGTGATATGCTGAAGGTTACTGGCATATGCTTTATTTTTGCAAATCAAATGTTTCTTTAAAATTCAACAAATTTTCAATGAGAGTTCATTAGGCTGAGAAATGGTTCAGAACTCATTTTAAAACATGCATGATAATTAAGGAACATCAAAGAGTAGTTACATTCTAAACAGTAAACAACCTACTGTTAATGAGTTAACAAATTCCAAACACTAACCCACAGAACGAGAGAACAGAAGCTTTGTTTTTTTAAGGCAAGTCTAGATTAAGCTAATGATTTACTCAATCCCGCTTCTCAAAAACGAGTTTCACTGAAGACTGCAGGTATCATTGCAAGGGTCAAAGTTCATGAAACTTTGGAGCTGAGAGACCTTAGGTACCTCTCTATCTATCAGCAGCCCTGCCAGCAGATGAGGAAACTGATCTGACCCGTGTCATGTTTGGTTCCCAACAGGCTGAACTAGGACATAGCTTTTCTCCTCTCAACCTAGGTTACTTTCTACTATATTTTGCTGTGTCTGTATTCAGATATGTAAAAGTACTCACAACACTAGCTAACAAGTTTACTAGTGGTGTATTATTTTTTTAATTGATATTTTAAAAATCTTTCATGTTGAGAATCACTGTGATAAATAACAGGGATTCACCAGTGAGTGAGAAGGAAAGTTTCTCTTTCAGGAGTCCATGTTCTGGTGGGAAAAGCATATACCCTTGATTCGAAAAGCATCAGAACAAGAATGAGAAATCCAGCTAGGACTGATTAGCTTTCTCCCCTGGGCTTGTTAGGAGTAGTAGAATGTCTGTCTCATTATATCATTTTTGCCCTGAGATCTGTGTGCTTGTGTGCTCAGTCGCTCTGTGGTGTCTGACTCTTTGCGACTGCAAGGACTGTATCCTGCCAGTCTCCTCTGTCCATGGAATTTTCCATGGCAGAAATACTGGAGCAAGTTGCTGTTTCCTTCTCCGGGGGATCTTTCCGACCCAGGAGTCGAACCCAGGGCTCTTGCACCTCCTGCGTTGGCAGGCATATTCTTTACCGCTGAGCCCCTGGGAAGCCCTGATATCTATCACATTTTAATTACAATTATAATCCCTTATATTATTATAATATTTCAGGTTTAAAAACATGTCTCCATCACTGTATCTGATTCTACAGTAAAATGTGATACAGACATCATCTCCATTTTCTAATTTAAAAACCCGAAGCTAAGAGTGGGTGCCTTACTCAAAGCCTCACAGCCAGGAAGTTGTAGAACTGGGTCTACAATCCCAGGCTTCTGGCTTTCAGTCCAATGAGTTGGTCATAATATTAATCAACTGGAGTTTCCAAAATTACAAACATTTAGTTTTCTGGGAATTTTGAGGTTACTTTAGAAGGGAGATCCTTCAGTGGAAGTTTGGGTAACCTAAATATCCAAATTATAGCATGCTTTCTTGGAAAAGGAAAATAGTAGCGCCCAAAAATTCCATGGAAGTGCTTGTGGCTGTTAGTGAACTGTGAGGATGGCGTTTTGCTAGAAGCATGAAACCACAGTCAGCTTTGAGTTCCTTGGTTTGTTTGTTCCATTTCTTGTCATGGGGATAAGGAAACTTGAAAATAAAATATCACTGAAATTAAATGTGTCTGGAAAGAAGTTTAACAAAATGTTACCAGTCTTGGGTGGTTGGGTTACAAGTTAACTTCATTTTCTTTTTATGCATTTTCCACATTTCCTACAATAATTGTTATTTTTATGATCAGAAGCTATATAATTCATCTACAGCTCTATATGGTTCCCAACCTATTCAAAAAGAGAAAGAAATTTAAACTTTCTTAAGCTGAATATTTGGATAGACAGATACTTGGACGTTTTCCTAACAAATGAACACTCTTAAACATCAGTCTGTGAGTAAGCTAAAGAATTCATGCAGGCATTCCTTCAATCTTCTAACAGATATTAATTGAGCATCCACATGTGCCAAGCATACTTAGGCACTGGGAATACAGGACTGAAGGGCTTCCCAGGTGGTGCTAATGGTAAAGAACCTTCTGCCAATGCAGGAGACAGACTCCATCCCCGGCTTGGGAAGGTCCCCTGGAGGAGGGCACGGCAACCCACTCCAGTGTTCTTGTCTAGAGAATCCCACAGTCAGAGGAGCCTGGCAGGCACGGTCCATACGGTCAAAAAGAGTTAGATATGACTAAAGCCACTTAGCACACATGCAAGTATGCAACATGCTGCTGCCGCTAAGTCGCTTCAGTCGTGTCCGACTCTGTGCGACCCCATAGACGGCAGCCCACCAGGCTGCCCCATCCCTGGGATTCTCCAGGCAAGAACACTAGAGTGGGTTGCCATTTCCTTCTCCAATGCGTGAAAGTGAAAAGTAAAAGTGAAAAGTAAAAGTGAAGTCGCTCAGTCGTGTCCGACTCCTAGCAACCCCAAGGACTGCAGCCCACCAGGCTCCTCCGTCCATGGGATTTGCCAGGCAAGAGTACTGAAGTGGGGTTCCATTGCCTTCTCCACGTACGCAACATAGCACTGAACAAAACAGATAAAAATTCTTGCCTTAAAGGACCTTCCATTCTAGAGGAATAGATAGACCAAAAAAGAAAAAAAGATGACTTTAGTAGAATATGTTAAATGCTGCTGCTGCTGCTGCTGCTAAGTCGCTTCAGTCGTGTCCGACTCTGTGCGACCCCATAGACAGCAGCCCACCAGGCTCCCCCGTCCCTGGCATTCTCCAGGCAAGAACACTGGAGTGGGTTGCCATTTCCTTCTCCGAGGAATGAAAGTGAAAGTGAAAGTGAAGTCGCTCAGTCGTGCCCAACTCTTAGCGACCCCATGGACTGCAAGCCTACCAGGATCCTCCGTCCATGGGATTTTCCAGGCAAGAGTACTGGAGTGGGGTGCCATTGCCTTCTCCTAATGGTCTTAATTTTAATTAATTCATTAATTAAGCAGAAAAGGAGAATGAAGTCCCTGGGGTAAGGACATTTTGGATAAGGGTATTCATGGAAGGTGTCACTGAGAAGATGAACTAAAAGACATGAGGTAGTGAGTCATCAGGTCATCACTGCTGCTGCTGCTAAGTCTATTCAGTCGTGTCCGACTCTGTGCGACCCCATAGACGACAGCCCACCAGGCTTCCCCATCCCTGGGATTCTCCAAGCAAGAGTACTGGAGTGGGTTGTCATTGCCTTCTCCAATCGGCTGTATCCCAATACAAAGTAGAAAGTTTTAAAGTTTGAAAAAAAAATCCAGACCAGAAGAGTAATATTCGCCTCCAAGTTGATGTCTGTCCTGTCTGTCTGAACTGTGAAGCTCCTCACCAAGTGTGGCGGGCAGAACGGAGGCTCCTCAAGCACGTCCTCGTCCAAATCCCTGAAACCACTGTACACATCAGAAGGGATTTTGCAGATATAATTAAGTTAAGGAGATGGCAAAATGAGCCTGGATTATACAGGTGTTTTCTATGTAATCAGAAAGTCTTAAGTGGAGATAGGAGACTGGTAATCAGGGAAGAGATTTAAGCTGCTGTGCTGCTGGTTTTAAAGATAGAAAAAGGATCTATGGGCCAAGGAACGCTGGCAGCCTCTAGATGCTGGAAAAAGCAAAGAAACAGATTCTCTGCTAGAGCCTCCAGAAGGAACACAGTCCTGCCAAGACCTTGATTTTGGCCCAGCAAAATCCAGTTTGGATTCTTCTGAACTCCAGATCTGACTGATAAATTTTGGTGGTTTTATGACACTAAGAGTGTGATAATTTGTTACAGCAGCAGTAAGAAACTCATACACCAAGTCACCAACATGATTTCCTTCTCCGACGTTATTTCCTTCTAGTACTTCTCTGTAGCTGAAATTCTGTTGTTCGGTTGACTTGCTTGTTAGTTGTTTCTAGAGCACTCCACTCCTTCAGGAATAGAAACTTTTCAAGATGAGGAGGGGTAGCCCTCAGATTGAGCCCATTGCCCGTCCCACACTGAGTCAATGAACTACTAATAATGTTGTTGAAATTGCTCAACATTACTCAGTAACACCAGAGAGCAGGAATGTGGTATTCATTCTTAGGAATCTATTGTGTTCAGGGACATGAGAAGCAATGGGATGGAGAGAAGTATAAACAGCTCCTGATACCCAGGAGATCACAATCCAGTCACATGGAATAACAAGGTAATAGTGATGTAAGATTGCTTTGAACAATTAAGATGCAAATAGAATAGCAATGTTTTGGAAGTCTGTGATTTAAAAGAAAGGCATGATGGGGCACCGTGGTGAAGAGCATTGGCTTTAGACTCAATGCATTTAGTTGAGCACACTTCTTTCCCCAGAGTGACCAGGGGTACCTAATTTCTCCAACTTGATATCTTCATTAGTAAAATGTGGATGATGAGATCCATGCCAGGGGGTGTTGTGATAATTAAATGAGAAAATGTATAATGCCTGGCATAAAATAATAACTCAATGAATCATAACAAAATTTCAGTTTATTTCTCAATATTCAGAAGCAATTTTTATGAAACTAGATGGTTTCTCAACCTTCCCTCATCAGGATCCTCTAGAGCTAAGCTATCTTGTTTTGAAGAGCCCTTCTCCTTTCTCATATCTCCCCACTCCCAAATCTGTAATTTCTGCTCAGTACCAAAATTAATTTGCCAAACCAGATTCTGTCAGTTAGGGTTTCCCTTTGCCTATTTTCTTTCAAGAGATGAACTCCAGCCAGAAAAGGGTTCTAGAGGTTAGTTAGGAGACTCTCTAACTAAAAACACAAATGTGGTTTGGAAAGGGTACCGTAAAAAGGCAGAAATATATGGACACAATGATTCTTTCTTTGTGTTAAGATGGATGAGCTACCTTTGTTAGGGCGATTTTGTTTACCTATGTTCTTTTTATAAATGCTGTATATCAATATAAAATCCCTTACTGTTTATTTTCCACTGGACCTTTCTTCCTCTCTCTTTCTCTTTAAACTATTTATTTATTTGACTGTGCTGGGTCTTAGTTACAGCACGCTAGACCTTCAGTCTTCATTGCAGCATGCGGGATCTTTGGTTGTGGCATGCAGACTCTTAGCTGTGGCATGTGGGATCCAGTTCCTTGACCAGGGATTGAACCTGGGCCCCCTGCACAGGGAGAACAGAGTCTTAGCCACTGGACCACCAAGGAAGTTCCTGAACCTTTCTCAATGTAAATTTCACTGTTTTCTTGGCCACACCTTACTGCCAAGCTGATGAGAAAGGCAGCAATTCTACCTCCCCAAAGTTAAAACTGTGCAGTTAAACACATGCAAGATTTTTTCTCTAACACATAAAAATGCTTTATCTTATTTCTCTTCCATGTAAACCAACATGCAAAAGTACTCCATCTCATATTCTGAATTCTTACCAGCTAAGTGAAAGGAATAACTAGGAATGATCAACAGACAAATCGACCTATGGAAAAGAATCAAGAACCCAGAAATAAACCCAAGCATATATGGCCAACTAATATTTGGCAGAGGAGCCAAGAACACTGAATGGGAAAAAGACAGTCTCTTCAACTGATGCTTGGAAAATTGGATATTCACATGAAAAAGAATGAAACTTAACCCTTATCTTACACCACTCATGAAAATTAACTCAAATGGATTAAAGACATAAATATAAGACCTGAAACCATGAGACTCCTGGAAGAAAACAGGAAAAAAAACTCCTTGACATGGGAATTGGTAGTGATTTTTCTTGGAAACCTAAACCACGAGCAACAAAATAAAAAATAAATACAGATGGCTACATCAAACTAAAAAGCTTCTGCACAGCAAAAGAAGCCATCAACAAATTGAAAAAAAAATCTATGAAATAGGAAAAATATTTGCCAATATTCAAAATATGTAAAGAACTCATACATCTCAATGGAAAAAAAAAAAATACAGTTTAAAATCGGGCAAAGGACTTGAATAGACATTTCTCCAAAAGAGATATAAAAATGACCAACAGAAACATGAAAAGGTGCTCAACATCACTTATAATTAGGGAAATGCAAACTAAAACTACACTGAGATATTACCTTAAGCCTGTTAGAATAGCTGTCATCAAACGATAAGGGGAAAAAAAAGATAACAAACGCTGGTGTAGATGTGGAGAAAAGGGGAATCCTTGTGCACTGCTGGTGGGATTGTACAGTGGCACAGCCACTATGGAAAACAGTACAGAGTTTCCTCAAAAATTTATATATAGGTCTACCCTATGATCCAGCAATTCCAGCTCTGGAAACATAGTCAACGGAAATGAAAACACTAACATGAAAAGATATCTGTACCTGCATATTCAGAGCAGCATTATTTACAGAAGCCAAGACATGGAAACAAACTTAGTGTTGATCAGTGGATGAATGAATTAAAAAATTGTGGTATATAAATATGTAGATAGATACAGTGGAATATTATTCAACCATAAAAAGTGAGGAAATCCTACCATTTGTGACAACATAGATGGAATTCCAGCTGAGCTATTTCAAATCTTAAAAGATGATGCTGTTAAAGTACTATACTCATAATACCAGCAAATTTGGAAAACTCAGCCGTGGCCACAGGACTGGAAAAGGTTAGTCTTCATTCCAATCTCAAAGAAAGGCAATGGCAAAGAATGTTCAGATTACCATACAATTCCACTCATTTCCTATGCCAGCAAGATTATGCTAAAAATCCTTCAAGCTAGAACTTCAGCAGTACATGAACCAAGAACTTACAGATGTATAAGCTCGATTTAGAAAAGGCAGAGGAGCCAGAGATCAAATTGCCAACATACGCTGGATCATAGAGAAAGCAAGGGAATTCCAGGAAAACATCTACTTCTAATTCATTGACTATGCTAAAGCCTTTGACTGTGTGAATCACAGCAAACTGTGGAAAATTTTTAATGAGATGGGAATACCAGACCACATCACCTGCCTCCTGAGAAACCTGTATGCAGGACAAGAAGCAATAGTTAGAACCGGACATGGAACGACAGACTGGTTCAAAATTGGGAAAGGAGAACACCAAGGCTGTATGTTGTTACCCTGCTTATTTAACTTATATTCAGAGTACATCATGTGAAATGCCAGGCTGGATGAAGCACAAGCTGGAATCAAGATTACCAGGAGAAATATCAACAACCTTAGATATGCAGATGATGCCACTTAATGGCAGACAGTGGAGAGGAGCTAAAGAACCTCTTGATGAAGGTGAAAGAGGAGAGTGAAAAAGCTGGCTTAAAACTCAACCTTCAAAAAATTAAGATCATAGTATCTGGTTCTATCACTTTATGGCAAATAGATGAGGAAAATGTGGAAACAGTGTCAGATTTTATTTTCTTGGGCTCCTCAATCAGTATGGATGGTGACTGCAGCCACAGATTAAAAAATGCTTGCTTCTTGGAAGAATAGCTATGACAAACTTAGTGTATTAAAAAGCAGAGGAGACATCATTTTGCTGACAAAGGTCTGTACAGTCAAAGCTATGATTTTTCCAGTAGTCACGTATGGATGTGACAGTTGGACCATGAATAAGGCACCAAAGAATTGATGCTTTTGAACTGTGGTGCTGGGGAAGACTCTTGAGAGTCCCTTGGACAGAGAGCAGATCAAACCCAGTCCATCCTAAAGGAAATGAGTCCTGAATATTCATTGGAAGGATTGATGCTCAAGCTGAAGCTCCAATACTTTGGTCACCTGATGCAAAGAACTGACTCATTGGAAAAGACCGTGATGCTTGGCAAGATTGAAGGCAGGAGGAGAAAGGGATGACAGAGGATGAGATGGTTGGATGGCATCACTGACTCAATGGATATGAATTTGAGCAAACTCTGGGAGACAGTGAAGGACAGGGAAGCCTGACATGCTACAGTTCATGGGGTTGCAAAGAGTCGGACTCGGCTTGGTGACTGAACAACAAAGATGAAGCCTAAGGGCATAATGCTAAGTGAAATAAGTCAGACAGAGAAAGACAAGTACATTGTGATCTCACTTATATGTGGGATCTAAATAAAACAACCCAAAACAACCCCAAAAATGAACAAACAAAAACCCACACCAAACTAAGGAAAAAGAAATCAGATTTGTGGTTACCAGGGGTGAGGGTCAGGGACGGAGGAGGTGAGGAAGGTGTCAAAAGGTACAAACTTCCAATTATAAGATAAGTAAGTAACCCACTTACTTATCCAAGAATGGGAGTATTCTTGCCTGGAGAATCCCAAGGACAGAGAAGTCTGGCAGGCTACAGTCCATGGGGTTGCAAAGAGTCGGACATGACTGAGCGACTAAGCACGGGATATGATGTCCGATAGTGATGGCTGTAGTTAATACTGCTGTATGATCATAGGAAAGTTGTTAAGAGAGTGGATCTTAAGAGTTCTCATCACAAGAAGAAAACTTTTTTCTTTTCTTTTCATTGTATACGTGAGATGACAGTGATTAACCAAATCTGCTGTAATCATTTTACAATATATATAAATCAACCATGCTGTATACCTTAAATTTATACAATGATGTATGTCAGTTACTTCTTAATAACACTGGGGAAAAAAAGGATGATCAAATCACTTGATTCTTTTAGGATTTAAATAGTGTTATTACATGTGGGAGCAGATGTGTCTTCTTTCCTTTGCTTCGCAAATATGAAGAAATCTGGTCCCAGTCCCAGTCCTTAAAGCCAGAGCTGTGCAATGGGAATTATCATCAGTAATCTCCTCATATGCTGGAGTCTTTCAGAAAATCCAATCTTCCCACTGAGTGAAGGGTCTCAGTAAATATGGCATCTCCCCACCGTTTATTTTGGCAGCTACTCAGGATTCTATAATAGGGTCATTTTCCTTTTGGAGAGGTGGGAAATTTGAGGAGAGTAGTCTGTGGACTCATGCATGGAAGGATAGACCCCGTGAAGAGCTCTTATAATTTATGATGGGCAGTGGCCTGGGGCGACTGTTAACTGCAGCACAGCCTCCCCCGGAGAACACAGCTTTGGTTGGCCTTTCTGGCTCGCCTGCTGAGACCCACGTGGAACCTCAGTAGGCATAGTAGGTGGTATGTAATTCCTGGGCTCCCAGAAGGCAATAGGAACCAACTTCAAACACTTGTAAAAGAATTCAGGCTGTTTAACAGTGGGGATCTTCCAGTGGAGGCAAGTGAATAAATGTCAGTCTCTCTCCTTTAGAAATATAAACCACTGTATATATTTTGCCAAGTGTATAAGTGTGTGTGAAGACTGGACTCTGTTCCTATCTCAGGTTATTCAATTCAATTCATCATAACTATGTATTTAATGCTTTTTGTGTGTATATCTCTGTACATTATTCTGTGGAAAACAGACATGAGTAATGAAGACAGAAGGAAGGGAAAGTCATATTTATAGACTCCATTCTATGTGTGTGCATGCTGAGTTGTGCAGTCGTGTCCAACTCTTTGCAGCTTCATGGACTGTAGCCCACCAGGCTCCGCTGTCCATGGGATTTTTTTCAAGAACTCTGGAGGGGGTTTCCATTTCCTTCTCCAGGGTGTTTTCCCTACCCAAGGATCAAACCTGCCTCTCCTATGTCTCCTACATTGCAGACAGATTTTTTATCCACTGAGTCCCTGGGGAAGCCCATTCTATGTGCCTGCTTTAAATTTCTTTTAATTGTTACAGCAGGGAGAGGCTGGGTAGTTTAGATTAAAGGTACAGACTTGTGTAATGGAGGGTCAAAATAGAAGGAGTTAGATAAAGTAGAAATTTCTTTTCTTTTCTTTTTTCATGCCAGAGTCCAGAAGTAGTTGCTCCAGGACTGGTGTGACAGTTCTGTTCTGGGGACCCAGACACTTTCTATCTTGTTGCTCAGCCATCCTTCGGGTATTATTCTCATCTACATGGTCTGAAATGGCTCTCCACCCCATCTACATTCCCTCCCCTTTGCATATATTAGTTCTGCTCACACCCTGTTTGCCAAAGAGTAGCCTCCTGGCCAAAGCCACCTAGGTAATATAGGTTTTATTATGGGCAGTCTCAGACCAAGCTAAAAAACAGAAATTCATATACATGAGAGAAAAGGCAAAAGACATATTGTGGAACGTGGCTAGTTAACAATGATTCCCACTTTACAGTTATGAAGTTGAGGTTCATATGGAGTCAAACAACCTACCTAAGATCCACCCCCCAATTTCTCTATATAGCCCCTCTCTGTGACATTGCACCATAGTTGCTTTAGGCTTTTGACTAAGCTATTTCTGCCAGAACAGAGCCCTGAAATGCCAGAGTTATGCATGTCCACAATAAGTTTTATATCCTTTATGTAAAGGGAAATAAGGCTGTGAGGAAAGTCACTTAAGGTCGAGATTTAAAGTGCTCAAGAGGTACCATTTAGCAAGGGCAAATAAGGTTGAAGTAAGTAGAACTTTCACGGAACTATAGGAAGAAGTCCAAACCAACCAGCTAGGGAAGCAAGATGGGTGAGACCTGCCTGGGAGATGTCAAGGCAGGGCCCTCCCGCTCTCTGGTTTTATACCCTCATCGTGACAGTAGTCACTATCATGAATACTCAACTCTGCCATTGTAACATGCAAGCAGCCATAAATTAGACAACACAAAAGCAAAAGGGTGTGGCTGTGTTCCAATAAAATGTTACTTATGAACACTGTATTTTGCCTTTCATGATTTTCATATGAAAATTTGTGTAAAATCATAATTTTACACAAATTATTATTCACCTTTTGATCTTTAAAGAACCATTGAATACGTAAAAATTATTTTAAGCTTGTGTCCATTTAAAAACAGATAATGGGTACATCCCTATCATGGACTATAACTCAGCAATAAAAAGAAACGAACTCTTGATGCATGCCACAACTTGGATAGATCTCAAAGGAATTATGCTGAGTGAAACAGTCCATCTCGAAGGTCACAGACTATGTAATTCCATTTATATAACTTTCTTAAAGTGACAAAATTATAGCAACAGAGACACATTAGTGGTTAGGGGTTAGGAATTATTGGAGCTAGGAGCATGGTTGTGACTACAAAGGTGGCATGAGGAAGATTTCTCTGATAAGGAAATCCTTCTCTGTCTTTACTGAAGTGATGACTACATGAATCTAGGCAGGCATTGATACAATGGTGGAGACACACACACACTGCCATACGGATTTCCTGCCTTTGCTGTTATATTATAATTGTGTAAAATGTAACCCTTGGGGGACACTGAGTGAAGGGTCCTTGACATCTTTATGTACTATCTTTGCAATTTCACAGTTATAATGAATCATATTTCAAAATACAAACTTAAATATAGAATTTCAAAACAAACAGGGGTTGGATTTGGCTTATAGACTATAGTTTGTACACTGGACTAGAAAGAAACATTTGAAGAATGTAACAGGAAAAATTAATATGCATAAACACAGAATATATGTCAATGAGGAAATCAAAAACAACCCTTAAAAAAAAAAAAAAGGATATAATGTGCTTAGTTGCTCAGTCATGTCTGACTTTTTGCTACCCCATGGTCTGCAGCTTGCCAGGCTCCTCTGTCCATGGGGATGCTCCAGGAAAGAATACTGGATTGGGTTGCCATGCCATCCTCCAGGGGATTTTCCCATGGGTATCTTCCCTCAAGGATTGTACCTGCATCTTTTACATCTCCTGCTTTGGCAGGCAGGCTCTTTACCACTAGTGCCACCTAGGAAGCCCCAGTTTCAGGTTTCAGTTCAGTTCAATTCAGTCGCTCAGTTGTGTCCGACTCTTTGCGACCCCATGAATTGCAGCATGCCAGGCCTCCCTGTCCATCACCAACTCCCAGAGTTCACTCAGACTCACGTCCATCAAGTCAGTGATGCCATCCAGCCATCTCATCCTCTGTCATCCCCTTCTCTTCCTGCCCCCAATCCCTCCCAGCATCAGAGTGTTTCCCAATGAGTCAACTCTTCACATGAGGTGGCCAAAGTACTGGAGTTTCAGCTTTAGCATCATTCCTTCCAAAGAAATCCCAGGGCTGATGTCCTTCAGAATGG
>NW_011494706.1:3240713-3255874 GCF_000754665.1 Bison bison bison
GCTTCAGAATGGACTGGTTGGATCTCCTTGCAGTCCAAGGGACTCTCAAGAGTCTTCTCCAACACCACAGTTCAAAAGCATCAATTCTTCGGCGCTCAGCCTTCTTCACAGTCCAACTCTCACATCCATACATGACCACAAGAAAAACCATAGCCTTGACTAGACGGACCTTTGTTGGCAAAGTAATGTCTCTGCTTTTGAATATGCTGTCTAGGTTGGTCATAACTTTCCTTCTAAGGCGTAAGCATCTTTTAATTTCATGGCTGCAGTCACCATCTGCAGTGATTTCAGGTTTATTGAGGATATAAAAATGGCTAACAGAGTCTAGTAATAAAAAAAAAGACAACATTCTGTTACAGTATCAAAACCAAATAAGATTAATGCTATCAAGTGCTAGCAGCTTTGTGGAGAAGTTGATAATGTCATACACTGTTGGTAGGCAAGTAAAGGTAAATTAACTTTGAAAGACAATTTGGTAGTTCCTATGAAAAATTTAAATAGACATCCCTTTGGTCCACCAATTGCATATCTCCAAATTAGTTCTGTGAAAATACTTACACGAGATCACAAAGATATGAGTATAAGGATGTTCAATATAATTTAGTTGGTTTTTTTAAAGGAAGCTTTACTGAGAGGAAAACAATAGAATGGGAAAGACTAGAGATCTCTTCAGGAAACTGGAGGTGCCAAGAGAACACTTCACGCAAAGATGAGCACAATAAAGGACAGAAATATCAAGGACCTAATAAAAGCAGAAGAGATTAAGAAGAGGTGTCAAGAATACACAGAAGAACTAAAAAAAAAAAAAAAAGATCTTAATGACCCAGATAACCATGATGATGTGTTCACACAACTAGAGCCAGGTATCCTGGAGTGTAAAGTCAAGTGGCCCTTAGGAAGCATCACTATGAACAAAGCTACTGGAGGTGATAGAATTCCAGCTGAGCTGTTTCAAGTCCTAAAAGTTGATGCTGTTAAAATATTGCACTCAATATATTAGCAAATTTGGAAAATTCAGCAGTGGCCACAGGACTGGAAGAGGTCAGTTTTCTTTCCAATCCCAAAGAAGGGCAATGCCAAAGAATGTTCAAACTACCATATAATTATGCTCATTTCACATGCTAACAAGGTAATGCCAAAATCCTTCAAGCTAGGCTTCAGCAGCACTTGAATTGAGAACTTCTACATGTAAAAGCTGGATTTAGAAAAGACAAAAGGAACCAGAGATCAAATTGCCAATATCCTTTGGACCATAAAAAAAGCAAGGGAATTACAAAAAAAAACATCTATTTCTGCTTCAATGACTATGCCAAAGCCTTTCACTGTGTGGGATCACAACAAACTGTGGAAAATTCTTAAAGAGATGGGAATACCAGGCCACCTTACCTGCCTCCTGCAAAGCCTGTATGCAGGTCAAGAAGCAACAGTTAGAACCAGACATGGAAAAACAGACTGGTTCAAATTTGGGAAAGGAGTATGTCAAGGCTGTATATCGTTACCCTGCTTATTTAACTTATATGCAGAGTATATCATGTGAAATGCCAAGCTGGATGAATCACAAGCTGGGATCAAGATTGGTGGGAGAAATATCAACAACCTCAGATACACAGATGATACCACTCTAATGGCAGAAAGTGAAGAGGAATTAAAGAGCCTCTTGATGAGGGTAAAAGAGGAGAATGAAAAAGCTGGCCTAAAACTCAATGTTTAAAAAACTAAGCTCATGATATCTGGTGCTATCACTTCACGGCAAATAGATAGGGGAAAAGTGGAAACAGTGACAGATTTTATTTTCTTGGGCTCCAGAATCACTGCAGATGGTGACTGCAGCCACAAAACTAAAAGACACTTGCTCCTTGGAAGAAAACCTATGACAAACCTAGACAGAGTATTAAAAACCAGAGACATCACTTTGCCAACAAAGGTCCATAGAGTCAAAGTTGCAGTTTTTCCAGTAGTTATGTACAGGTGTGAGAGTTGGACCATAAAGAAGGCTTAGCATCAAAGAATTGATGCTTTCAAATTGTAGTGCTGGAGAAGACTCTTGAGATTCCCTTGGACTGCAAACCAGTCAATCCTAAAGGAAATCAACAGGAATATACATCGGAAGGACTGATGCTGAAGCAGAAGCTCCAATACTTTCACCACCTGATGTGAAGAGCCAACTCACTGGAAAAGACTCTGATGCTGGGGAAGATTGAGGGCAGGAGGAGAAGGGGATGACAGAGGATGAGATGGTTGGATGGCATTACCTACCCAATGGACATGAGTTTGAGCAAACTCCAGGAGATAGTGAAGGACAGGGAAGCCTGGCATCCTGCAGTCCAGGGATCGCAAAGAGTCAAACACAACTTAATGACTGAACAACAATATCAACACTGAGCTATAATTTATATACCATAAAATTATCTGATTTAAAATATTCAAGTCAGTGATTTTTAGTAATTAAAGAGTCATAAAACCATTACTAAACTCCAATTTTAGAACATTTCCATTACCCCCTGAAAGATGCCTCCCACCCATTTGTAGTTGCTTCCTGTTTCAATCCCAGCCCTAAGTAACCACTAATGTTCCTTAGCCTCTATGGATCTGTCTCTCCTGGATATTTCATATAAATAACAAATTTTAGTTTTAATTGGAACATGCTCAATTCTCAGCAGCATAAAATTTCTTTCACTAATACCAGTTATGGACATGATTTTAAATTGTGCTTAAATGTAGCTTAAAGACATTAAGAATACAGCTTCAACAAGGAGGAGATTGAAGGATATCACGTACCGTGTAAGAGAGATTGGTATGAACACATTTGCATGTATACGGTCTTCCTTTAGAATTTGATCAGTAAAATCAGTGACACTTTGTCGTTAGAGAAATATCATGCAGCTATGATACTATTCCCCATTCATAGGGGATGAAAAATTGATCTGTGTATTTTCAATGCGGGAGGCATTGGTACTTTGACAGAGTTCTATTGCAGTGACAGTGTTCTTATTATGCCAAATGTCTAATGTACACCTAATGATTGTGTTATACACAGAAAGCTGCTATGCTCTGATTACCAACTGCTGTTTATAAGCTTTTGAATGCATTTTTGTAATGCTGAAAAAAGATGGAAAAAGTCACAAATAGGGAGAAAATGGAAAAGAAAGTGATCCATAAACAATGGGGCTTCGTATAGCTCCATGTGGCTGCATCAAGACTCATGATGTCTGAGAGTCTCTGACAAGTTTTAAGAGCGTGATAAATGTCTAGGTGTAATAGCAATAAAGCAAATAGTAGCCTCCAGTTTAACATGTACATGGGTGTCAAGGATATGGTAACACTTGATATCATGAGGCCTCCTGGCAACTGCTGAGCCCACTACACCCCAACCATAAATCTTCGGTCAACCTAATCAATCAGAGATCAATTTTTCCTGTGGGAAAACTGCTTATTTCCATGTTCACGGTTACTTTCTGTGTTTGTTTTGATCCAGTTATATTTCCAAATGTTTGAGAGGTTCAGTGGAGAGGGAAAATAAAGGACTTGGTTCCTTTGGGCAGGGTTGTGTTGTGCTTAGTCACTCAGTCATGTCCAGCTCCCTGGGACCACATGGACTGTAGCCCACCAGGCTCCTCTGTCCATGGGATTTTCTAGGCAAGAGTACCAGAGTAGGTTGCCATGCCCTTCTCTTGAGCAGGCTAGATGTTACCAGTGCTGCAAATTGAGCCATCATGCTAGAGAATCAGGAAGCATAGGGTATTCCCAAATGGGACTAGATCTGGAAACTCGACTGTGTCCTTTCTGTGTGGCGTTAGAAGGCAATCATTTTAGGAGAAAAGTGAAAGAGTAGTAAGAGAAGAGAAGCATCTTCCCCACAGTGTGACGAACAAAAGAACCAAGACATGAGAGTGGGGGAAGAGTTTAAGAAACTGCAATTAGCTCAACTTGACTAAAGCAGATGTTGCAGGGAGGAAATGGCAAAAAATGAGGTTGAAGTGGCAGATAGGGCCAGTAAGCAATTTGAGAACTATCAGAAGATTCTGAGTAAAGGAGTGGACTGATGAGGTTTGGATACTTAAAGTCCACTTTGGAGATAGGGTGGTGGACAGTGTGGAGGTGAGTGAAGCTGGAGGCAAGGAGCCCAGGTGAGAAATTATGTAGAAATTCCTTAGGAGGGGTGATCATGCTTGCACTACCACAGTGGTCGTATTGAGAGAAGAGGTATTGACATGAAGAATCTATAGCACTTGAACCTACAAGGGCTGAACAGATGCAGAGAGTCAGAGAAGGAGAGGAGTCAGGGATGACGCCCATTTTTCTGTTTTGGGCAATAAGGTAGCTGATGGTTCATTCAGGAAGACGTCGGTAGGGGAGCATCTGGTTGGGATTGTATCCAGTTTGGACATATTACAGTACCAATTAAAGTGAAGTTGCTCAGTCGTGTCTGACTCTTATGACCCCATGGACTGTAGCCTACCAGGCTCCTCTGTCCATGGGATTTTCCAGGCAAGAACACTGGAGTGGGTTGCCATTTCCTTCTCCAGGGGACCTTCCTGACCCAGGGACTGAACCCGGGTCTCCAGCATTGCAGGCAGACGCTTTTGCCGCCTGAGCCCCAGGGAAGTCGTATCAGTGACCAGAAGGCAAATGCATAAATGTTATGAGTTTGAGGCTTAAGAAGAGAGATAAAGAGGTAAACATAGAGATAAATGAGATGAGACAAGACTATAGAGAAACAAAGACCTACAGACGGTAAAAATGTCACAAAGATATTATTATTGGACCTGGGTCACAGTCCAGGCTGTCTGACTCCCAGTCCAGCGTTCTTGAGTGAAGTCACTCAGTCGTGTCCGACTCTTTGCGGCCCCGTGGACTGTAGCCTATCAGGCTTCTCCGTCCATCGGATTTTCCAGGCAAGGGTACTGGAATGGGTTGCTGTTTCCTTCTCCAGGAGATCTTCCAGACCCAGGGATTCAACCCAGATCTCCCGCATTGTAGGCAGACGCTTTTACCGTCTGAGCCGCCAAGGAAGATTCTTAGTGTTCTTAGGGGCTTCCAGATGGCCCTGGTGGTAAAGAACCTGCCTCAGATGTAAATTCAATCCCTGCATCAGGAAGATCCCAGGGAGGAGGGCATGGCAACCCACTCCACTATTCTTGCCCTTAGAATCCCATAGACAGAGAAGTCTGGTGGGCTCTGGTCCATGGGGTTGCAAAGAGTTGGGCAGGACTGGAGAGACTTAGCGCTCATGCTCATAGTGGTCTTGCCTAAGAACCAACATGGTAATTGAGAGCCCCAATTCAGGAAGCAGAGAGAGAGCAGTTTCAGTCTCTCTTTTATATGCAACCTTGCTGCATATAAACCAAACGATATTAAGCAAGTGGCCTAGTCTCTCTTTTCTTAAGTTATGATAAAGTAAAAGTGAAAGTGAAAAGTGAAAGTCACTCAATATGTCCAACTCTTTACAACCCACCAGGCTTCTCCATCCGTGGAATTCTCCAGGCCAGAATAGTTGAGTGGGTAGCTATTCCCTTTTCCAGGAGATCTTCCCAACCCAGGGATCAAACCCAGGTCTCCAAGATTGCAGGTGGACTTTTTACCATCTGAGCCACCATGAAAGCCCACGTTATGATAAGGAGATAATAATAACATCAGCCACAAGTGTGCTGGAGAAAGGAAAAGCACTAAAGCATCTCAATCTTTGGCTTATAGCAGAGAATCAACTGATAATGTTACTATCATGTTCAATAAATAGAAGGAAGAAATTAGTATTCTGTATAAAAACAATAGGGTCCATATTTGAAGGGCAGAGTACCAACAGCTTGGCAGTACTACTTGATATATTTGGGGGAAGAATGAGCCCATCCAGAAAGAAGGTGATAAATATGCTAAATTCATACAATATGTGTTCAGTGATAAATATTCTAAGCATGCACTTCAATAATTCTCTCATCAGAGCAGCCTTGTTCCCCCACCATCAGCAGATACTGATAATTAATCAACTGAAATGAATCTTTACAGAATAAACAAATCTGTTATACATGAATGATGATTATGTCTCTCTCAGTTGTGATGGCTTTTCATAACTTATTCATGCTAATGTTATGAAGAGTTTTCCCTTAGGGAACAAAAATCTTCTTTGGGGGGAGACCTCTTTTTAGACTGTTTCTGGTGATCAGTGACATTTCAGCCGTATTCAAAGGGAAGTGGCTAACTGTAAGGAGTCTATGGGAGTTCTGGGGTGTTAGCCCACTCTTCTCACCAGGAGGGAGAGAGCGGGTCCCTTAATCTGTTTCACAGACACTTATAGTGCTGATGGCAGAGCTGGGATGGTCTGTCCTGACTGCATTCATGGAAGTGGGCTGACAGCTAGAGTATCCAGATGCAAACATATGCCTCTGATGGGAGATCTCTGCACAGGCTGCAAAGGAATTGACTTCTGTGGCTCAGGAACATGGAAAAAAAAGTAGACAGCGCCAGACAAAAAGAGACCTTGGCTTGGTCCTGCAGAAAATAACAGCTCCATGAATAAAATGTACACGTACACTCTATTAATAGACTCTGACTCCATCTTCATGATTATGTTAAAGAAAATTCTCCGCGAGTCTTTTGCATTTTTGCACATCTTAAGAGCTGAGGCTCTGATGGCCTTGCTCCAAACTATCTTATCAGGACGTTGTATAACAAAGGGACTTAGAAGCTTTAGGACACAGAACAGCATACTTAGTGTCCCTTATAAAAGAGTCAGGCTCCCTAACTAGGGTTCCTCTTCTGTAATGCAGCCCACTGCTTGTGCAGGTGTCACATGACCTCTTTGTGTTGCCCTGTGGGCGTCTGGGCTTAGGGGAAGCCAACGCTGACATTCTGGCTGTTGCTCTTCTGGGAGTACTAAACTGTTCTTTGTCTCTAATCCAGGAGTCTCGTGTCTCCCGCGAGCATCCATGAAACTTGTTAGCTTGCAAGTAGACCAGCATCTTAGGCCCTTTATAGTGCTTAACGCTAGGTTTCAACATGTCTAATATTTAATATGAGTCATTTTCAGTTTTAATGTACCTTAAAATTTTGCCTTTGTGGTTCCATTCCTTCTAAAATGAGATTTAGGAAACAGAGAATGATCTGCAGTCAGTAGAAAGGAAAGCTATTTCTGAAAGAGATGTGGAAAGCCAAATAATAGTCAAAGTGTGTTCTAAATCATTCACAGTATAGAAAATTAGAAATACTTGCCTATATTGTCTTTGACCAAAAAAAAAAAACAAAAACAAAAATCACCAGTGAATGAAAAAAGTAATGTTTTTCTAAAGAGTCAGCCATAACATTTCAGAGTAGGAAAAGAACTTAAAGAGCTTGATTCACTGATTCTCTCCATTAAAAAGAGAAATAAAGACTAACTCTCATTTTCTTCATTTGCATTCTCCATAATGGCTTTTTACAAATGCCTTCAATTTTCCTTAGAAACGTAGAACAAATTTGATGTACAAAGGTATTCATCACGTTTTACTTATGATAGATAAACATGATAAATGGGTGAAAACACCCTCCCTTTAGAGACTGGTTGAGATATGGGTAAATTCTTATGAGGCGATATCAGGAAAACATTAATAATTATGTTTTTCAAGATTATTTCATAACAGGGTAAACTTTTTATGGCATATTGTTTCTTTTTTTTTAATTGGAGGATAATTGCTTTACAGTGTTGGGTTGGTGTCTGCTGTACAACCACTTGAGTCAGCTGTCAGTATACATATATCTCCCCATCTTGAGGCTCCCCCTCACCGAGCCCTCCCCTCTAGGTCCTCACAGAGCTCTGAGCTGAGCTCCCTGTGCTATACAGCTCCTTCCCACAAGCTATCTATTTCACACGTGGTAGTGTATACATATAAGACATGTTGTTAAGTGAGACAGTAAGACATACAAATTGTGTTATCCCGGTCATGTAACACATCATTATAACACACACTCATGCATGCAAAAAAAAATAACTGGAAGAAAATTACTTTCAAATATTAAAACTCTCAAAATTACTTTCAAATAGTTAAAACTGGATTAGGGGAATATGGATGATATTTTTTCTTTGTTGTCTTCTATGTCGTCAAAAACCCATTATAGTCTAATCAGATGTTTTTTAAAATTTCCCTTAGAGAGTAAAATCAAACTCTTTTTTTTTTAAAGAGGATTTTATTGATGGCATTTTTATTGTCTTCATAATAAAACAAAATATGAAGCTCAAAACTGGATCACTTGGCCTTTCTCTTCTTATCACCTCCCAGCTCAAAATGCTTGTATCTCTTAATAGCCAGCATTCTCTTCGATCTACAGTTGGGCTCAACACATTCAAGCCTCAGTACAATCTTCTTTGTAGTTTTAGCCTTTTTCCAGAAAATCGGCTTAGTCTGCCCACCATAGCCACTCTGTTTCCTGTCATAACGCCGCTTTCCCTGGGCATACACAGAATCCTTGCCCTTCTTGTACTGTGTCACACTGTGGGGCTGGCGCTTCCCACACTTCTTACAGAAAGTCCGGCAGGTTTTTGGAACGTTCACCATGTTTGCGAGAGCGATACCAGCACAGAAAGCTAAAATCAAACTCTTATTCCTAGATAACTCACTTACACTGAAGTTCAGCCTTTGTCTCATCCACCACCGAGCTCGTTTTAGCCTCTCTCCTGTCCATCTGTAACTCTCCTCACAGCGCCGAGTGCACTGTCCAGTGAAGTTCTGAGGGGTGCGGTCTAGTGGGGTTAACACCAACTACCTGATTCCTTGGCCTCCCACTTCACCTTGTCCCTCTCACCCAATTCAACAGACCCCATCTTCATATCAAGTCACATGTACGGAAAATCCCTAGAATTTCTACCCCCAGGAACTCCAGCCTGGACCCTGGCATTGCCAGATTTTTCTAAGCTTGCTGCCTAATGGTGCAAATCAGTGTAAACTGGGATTCTCCAGGCAAGAACACTGGAGTCGGTTGCCATTTCCTTCTCCAATGCAGGAAAGTGAAAAGTGAAAGTGAAGTCGCTCAGTCGTGTCCGACTCTTAGTGACCCCATGGACTGCAGCCCACCAGGCTCCTCCACCCACGGGATTTTCCAGGCAAGAGTACTGGAGTGGGTGCCATTGCCTTCTCTGAGTCTAGCTCTTGAAAAGCACTATTCAAGAGCAATATAACACAAGCCCCTAATTAAAAATTTTCTCTTAGCCACATTAAAAATTTTAAAAGAAACATATGAAATTAATTTTAAGAATATATTTTATTTAACCCAACATGTCTAAATCATTGCCCTTTCAACATGTCATAAATTTAAAATTTATTTATTGAGACATTTTACATATACTTTTCCGTACTAAAATCTCTGTGATCCAACGTGCTTTTTATCTTTTCAGCACAACTCAGTTCACACCAGCCACCTCTCAAGTGCCCAGCCTCTCCGAAGCCATGCGGAGCTTGTGCTTTTAGTATCAGACAGCAGAGGTCTGGAGAGATCTTTCCCTGTACAACTTCTGTCCCATGTCCCTTAGCCTGGAGCTTCCAAAAGTGTAAATGCCTGGTGGTGGCTTTGGGGACGGACTCCTCTAGGACAGCTGTCTACCTTTCACCAGGGGCTGTAGAGGAACTTCCCTGGCACAGACTGTGACACACATCCCGAGGGGGATCGGGGCCTTTTGTGATTCTGCTAGCCCACCAGGCTCCCCCGTCCCCGGGATGCTCCAGGCAAGAACACTGGAGTGGGTTGCCACTGCCTTCTCCAATGCATGAAAGTGAAAAGTGAAAGTGAAGCCACTCAGTCGTGTCCAACTCTTCGCAACCCCATGGACTGCAACCTACCAGGCTCCTCCATCCATGGGATTTTCCAGGCAGGAGTACTGGAATGGGATGCCATTGCCTTCTCTGGCCACCCAGAGTAGGTACTCATTTATCTGACTGATGAATCTTGCCTGGGTGGGAATGACTGAATTGGAGGTCGATTCCCATATTAAAGGACACTCACAATGTAAATACAGAGGTCATCACTATCCTTAATTAATACCACCCCTCCGATCATCACCAGAGTGAATAGCTTCCTCCTCTTCTGCCTTAGTCTGAGATTGACAATCTGCTGCCTGTCTGTCTGTCTAAATGAATCAGGACAAGCATGTTAGTGCTTGATTGAGCCTCTTCAAAATCAAGTGCGCCCATTTCATTGGTGAAGCAACTGAATCCTGGAGAGGACAAGTGGCTTGCTCACAGTGACAAGGCTGCTAAGTGGCAGAGTTGGGTTGGGATTATGATCCAGACCTCCTGACCCTCATTCCATTATGTCAGGCCTCAGATCACTGATTTTGGCAGTGATGATGGAGCTCACGTGTCAGGTCATTTACTAGGAGAAAGTTCCAGGATTTTCCCTGGAACTACAGGCCATTAGCCTGCCCCAGCTCAGTCCAGCCTCCCTTTCCTAGGTCACCTCTTCACACCACAGGTAAAGGAAGAA
The DNA here is from genome assembly GCF_000754665.1 of Bison bison bison. Taxonomy (NCBI): domain Eukaryota; kingdom Metazoa; phylum Chordata; class Mammalia; order Artiodactyla; family Bovidae; genus Bison; species Bison bison. Next base: position 3,251,160 of record NW_011494706.1, read on the forward strand.
ACAGAAATAGTTATTCACTGTTCTGTGTGCTAAATCACTCAGTCGTGTCCAACTCTTTGTGGCCCCATGGACTGTAGCCTGCAAGGTGCCTCTGTCTGTGGGAATTCTGCAGGAAAGAATACTGGAGTGGGCTGCCATGCCCTCCTCCAGGGGATCTTCCCAACCCAGGGATCGAACCCACGTCTCTTACATCTCATACATTGGCAGGCAGGTCCTTTACAACCAGTGCTATGCTTAATTACTCACTGTGACAGGTGCCAAAAGGGCCGGAAACAGGATGCAAAGACTGAGAATATCAGGGAGGTTCCCACTTCAGATGGGACGTCAGGGTAGGACCCCAGGGACCTGAGGGAGGAGGAAGAGGACCTGGGAAAAGGGCTTACAGAGCTCCAGGCAGAAGGAACAGCCAGTGCAGAGGCCCCAGGGCAAGACACGCCTGCTTAGCTTGTGGAGAAAGCAATCGAAGCCAGGAAGTGATGGGAGGACCTGAGGGGCAGCAGGGGCCATATTATTCAGAGTCTTACAGAGAAAACCTAGACTTTTGGTTGGAGTTTGATTCTTCTGCCTCTTTTGATATATGATGAGCTTCATTTTAATTTTAAATGTTGATGTTTAAAGATCTTCTTCACTGCATTACGACCTTAAGAGAATTAGGTCTGCCACTCCCAAGAGTCCTTAGGGGTTGAATGTGAGGACTTCTCTTTCTAACAGTGTATCTCTAATGGGTTCAGGCAGTCGTGGCAGGAGGGAAGATGATAAAGCACCACAAAGGCTGGTGGTCCTGAGGTTGGACTTGTGTGTCCAACTGACAAACAAGTTCAGACATGAAAGAGCTAGTCCAGTCTCTTCAAGTTGGAAACAAACACTAACAGATTGTTCTTAAATACTCTAGTGTTTTCATGGTCTCTGCCTCACTAGAGTTTCAGTCTCCAGCTTTGAGAGTAGGTTTTCCAATCTTTGTAAATTGATTGACCTTCCTTACTTTCCCCACATCTATACTTCCCTGCCTTTGGAAGATTCTGAGACAATAAGCCTAGGTATAAATCATCTTCATTTGTGTGATAGGATGCTCTTAGAAGGAATAGCACAAGAACAGAATCATAGACCACCATAGCTAGAAGGAATCTCACAGGACAGCTGCTTTGACTCTCTCATTCTATTATTATTATTTGTAACATATTCTTATTTTCCATTTATATACATTCAATTAAATATCATGGCAACCTTGCAAAATGTTTTTTTTTTTTTTTCTTTCTCTTTTACAGATCAGGAGACAGAGGCTCAGAGAGGTTGATAATTGACCAAGTGTTACAGAGCCTTAAATGGCAGAGCTGGGATTCAAATAGTCTGTCTGATTTCCCTGGTGGCTCAGTTCATAAAGAATCTGCCTACAATGTAGAAGACCTGAGTTCTATCCTGGTTCAGGAAGATTCCCTGGAGAAGGGAATGGTAACCCGCTCCAGTTTTCCTGCCTGGGGAATCCCATGAACAGAGGAGCCCAGTGGGCTATAGTCCACTGGGTTGCAAAGAGCCAAAAATGACTGACTGATTAACACTCACTCACTCATGCTAACTGAAGCTACTTAGACAGACAGATAGGATGATGAGGAAATAATAATAAGAGCCAGTGGTAGAATATATTGGGTTGGCCAAAAGTTTCATTTGGGTTTTTTTCCTAACGTCTGAGTGAACTTTTGGACCAACCCAATACATGCTTCAACTTTTCTCCATTTGTGATTAGCTGTAAGGAAGAATCCAAGAGAGAAAGAACATCTGTATAGAGTTTTGTTGTTATTCCTTTGTTGTTGTTGTTTTTATAAAAACATAGGTCTCATTAAACCAGTTTTGGTAAGATTGTCTTACTGAGCATCAGATTTCTTTCAAAAGTTGTAGAATTCTTGATAGTTTTGGGACTTCTTGCAAAAGAAGCTGCTGCACAAGAAGCAATGCCACAGGTGGCCAGGCCCAGAGAGCTCACTGCATGAATCTCTAGCTGCTGCTCCTCCCTGCTGGTCAGACACTGGGGGGCTGGTGCATCTGCCTCTTCTGATATGTCCACTCATTGGTGGCTCAGATGGTAAAAGAATCTGCCTGCAATGCAGGAGACCTGGGTTTGATTCCTGGGTCAGGAAGATCCCCTAGAGAAGGGAATGGCAACCCACTCCAGTATTCTTGGCTGGAGAATCCCCATGGACAGAGGAGCCTGCCAGGCTAGACTCCATGGGGTCGCAAGGAGTTGGACATGATGACTTTTCACTTTAGTCACTTTCCTGAGTATAGTGAGGGGCCAGGGCAGCCTAAGCTTGATTTGCCACTACTTTGAGTGGTTCACGGGGCCCAGAGGGCCTCAGGCAGATTCATGAACAGTGGCTTGGACTTGGTGCAAGACCCTGAGGTTTTCTGCCTCTGGCTGTTGAAATTGGGCTCAATCTCTTTAAGGACTTTTGATGTAATTCCCCCCAGCAGTCAGTTTTTCCTTTCCTGGGATTGCAAGGACTATGGTGATAGGTACCAAATATTCTACTCTAAGGTCTCTTTTTTCTGTAGATTTGCTTTACAAATTAGAGCATTTTCAGAACAAGGTGTGTTAGGCAGAATAATAGCTCCCCAAAGATGTTCACAAATCTGTCCCCAGAACCCGTGAATATGTTACATTCCATGGCAAAAGAGACAAGGTAGCAGGTGGAATTAAAGCTGCTAATTACTATGGGTTAAATTGTCTTTCCCACAAAAGTCATATGTTGAAATACCAATCCTTAGTGCCTCTGAATGTGGCTGAATCTGGGAATATGGTATTTAAATTGGTAATTAACTTGAGTGAGGTAATTATGGTGGGCCCTGATCCAATATAACTGGTGTCTTTGTAAGAAGAGAAGATTATGGGGAGGGAGGTGGCAGGGAGGTTCAAGAGGGAGGGGACATACTTATGCCTATGGTTGATTCATGTTGATGTATGGCAGTAATCATCACAATACTGAGAAGCAATTATCTTTCAATTAAAAATAAATAAATAGGATACATAGAAAAAAACAAAAACAAAAACAGGGATTAGGACACGGATATGCACACAGGCCAAGAAACTGCACTGGTCATAACAAACACCCTCTTCCAACAACACAAGAGAAGACTCTATATATGGACATCACCAGATGGTCAACACCGAAATCAGATTGATTATATTCTTTGCAGCCAAAGATGGAGAAGCTCTATACAGTCAGCAAAAACAAGACCAGGAGCTGACTGTGGCTCAGACCATGAACTCCTTATTGCCAAATTCAGACTTAAATTGAAGAAAGTAGGGAAAATCACTAGACCATTCAGGTATGACCTAAATCAAATCCCTTATGATTATACAGTGGAAGTGAGAAATAGATTTAAGGGCCTAGATCTGATAGATAGAGTGCCTGATGAACTATGGAATGAGGTTCGTGACATTGTACAGGAGACAGGGATCAAGATCATTCCCATAGAAAAGAAATGCAAAAAACCAAAATGGCTGTCTGGGGAGGCCTTACAAATAGCTGTGAAAAGAAGAGAAGCAAAAAGCAAAGGAGAAAAGGAAAGATATAAACATCTGAATGCAGAGTTCCAAAGAATAGCAAGAAGAGATAAGAAAGCCTTCTTCAGCGATCAATGCAAAGAAATAGAGGAAAACAACAGAATGGGAAAGACTAGGGATCTCTTCAAGAAAATCAGAGATACCAAAGGAACATTTCATGCAAAGATGAGCTCGATAAAGGACAGAAATGGTATGGACCTAACAGAAGCAGAAGATATTAAGAAGAGATGGCAAGAATACACAGAAGAACTGTACAAAAAAGATCTTCACACCCCAGATAACCACGATGGTGTGATCACTCACCTAGAGCCAGACATCCTGGAATGTGAAGTCAAGTGGGCCTTAGAAAGCATCACTACGAACAAAGCTAGTGGAGATGATGGAATTCCAGTTGAGCTATTCCAAATCCTGAAAGATGATGCTGTGAAAGTGCTGCACTCAATATGCCAGCAAATTTGGAAAAACTCAGCAGTGGCCACAGGACTGGAAAAGGTCAGTTTTCATTCCAATCCCAAAGAAAGGCAATGCCAAAGAATGCTCAAACTACCACACAATTGCGCTCATCTCACACGCTAGTAAAGTAATGCTCAAAATTCTCCAAGCCAGGCTTCAGCAATATGTGAACCGTGAACTTCCAGATGTTCAAGCTGGTTTTAGAAAAGGCAGAGGAACCAGAGATCAAATTGCCAACATCTGCTGGATCATAGAAAAAGCAAGAGAGTTCCAGAAAAACATCTATTTCTGCTTTATTGACTATGCCAAAGCCTTTGACTGTGTGGATCACAATAAACTGTGGAAAATTCTGAAAGAGATGGGAATACCAGACCACCTGATCTGCCTCTTGAGAAATCTGTGTGCAGGTCAGGAAGCAACAGTTAGAACTGGACATGGAACAACAGACTGGTTCCAAATAGGAAAAGGAGTTCGTCAAGGCTGTATATTGTCACCCTGTTTATTTAACTTACATGCAGAGAACATCATGAGAAACGCTGGACTGGAAGAAGCACAAGCTGGAATCAAGATTGCCGGGAGAAATATCAATAACCTCAGTTATGCAGATGACACCACCCTTATGGCAAAAAGTGAAGAGGAACTCAAAAGCCTCTTGATGAAAGTGAAAGTGGAGAGTGAAAAAGTTGGCTTAAAGCTAAACATT
>NW_011494706.1:3255974-3256496 GCF_000754665.1 Bison bison bison
TTGGGGGTTCCAAAATCACTGCAGATGGTGACTGCAGGCATGAAATTAAAAGACGCTTACTCCTTGGAAGGAAAGTTATGAACAACCTAGATAGCATATTCAAAAGCAGAGACATTACTTTGCCAACAAAGGTTCGTCTAGTCAAGGCTATGGTTTTTCCTGTGGTCATGTATGGATGTGAGAGTTGGACTGTGAAGAAGGCTGAGCGCCGAAGAATTGATGCTTTTGAACTGTGGTGTTGGAGAAGACTCTTGACGGTCCCTTGGACTGCAAGGAGATCCAACCTGTCCATTCTGAAGGAGGTCAGCCCTGGGATTTCTTTGGAAGGAATGATGCTAAAGCTGAAACTCCAGTACTTTGACCACCTCATGCGAAGAGTTGACTCATTGGAAAAGACTCTGATGCTGGGAGGGATTGGGGGCAGGAGGAGAAGGGGACGACAGAGGATGAGATGGCTGGATGGCATCACTGACTTGATGGACGTGAGTCTGAGTGAACTCCGGGAGTTGGTGATGGACAGGG
>NW_011494706.1:3256596-3257151 GCF_000754665.1 Bison bison bison
AAGGCTGTATATTGTCACCCTGTTTATTTAACTTACATGCAGAGAACATCATGAGAAACGCTGGACTGGAAGAAGCACAAGCTGGAATCAAGATTGCCGGGAGAAATATCAATAACCTCAGATATGCAGATGACACCACCCTTATGGCAAAAAGTGAAGAGGAACTCAAAAGCCTCTTGATGAAAGTGAAAGTGGAGAGTGAAAAAGTTGGCTTAAAGCTCAACATTCAGAAACCGAAGATCATGGCATCCGGTCCCATCACTTCATGGGAAATAGATGGGGAAACAGTGGAAACAGTGTCAGACTTTATATTTGGGGGTTCCAAAATCACTGCAGATGGTGACTGCAGGCATGAAATTAAAAGACGCTTACTCCTTGGAAGGAAAGTTATGACCAACCTAGATAGCATATTCAAAAGCAGAGACATTACTTTGCCAACAAAGGTTCGTCTAGTCAAGGCTATGGTTTTTCCTGTGGTCATGTATGGATGTGAGAGTTGGACTGTGAAGAAGGCTGAGCGCCGAAGAATTGATGCTTTTGAACTGTGGTGTTGGA
>NW_011494706.1:3257251-3284066 GCF_000754665.1 Bison bison bison
GGATTTCTTTGGAAGGAAGGATGCTAAAGCTGAAACTCCAGTACTTTGACCACCTCATGCGAAGAGCTGACTCATTGGAAAAGACTCTGATGCTGGGAGGGATTGGGGGCAGGAGGAGAAGGGGACGACAGAGGATGAGATGGCTGGATGGCATCACTGACTTGATGGACGTGAGTCTGAGTGAACTCCGGGAGTTGGTGATGGACAGGGAGGCCTGGCGTGCTGCGATTCATGGGGTCTCAAAGAGTCGGACATGACTGAGCGACTGATCTGGTCTGATCTGATGCACACAGGGAAGGCCATGTGGACACAGGCAGAAGATGGCCATCTATGAGGAAGGAGAGAGGCCTCAGAAGAAGTGAATCCTGCTGATTCCTTGATCTCAGACTTTCAGCCTCTGAAACTGTGAGAAAATAAGACATTGTTGTTTAAGCCACCCAATCTGTGGTACTTTGCTATGGCAGCCTTAACAAACTAATCAATTGAGCATCATTCTCCATCAGGATAATCATTGGGAGTTTATGCCAGATTATCTGGGTGAACCTGGTGTAATTATGTTTGCTAAGTTGCTCAGTCATGTCCAATTCTTTGCTACTGCATGGACCGTAGCCCACCAGACTCCTCTGTCCATGGGCTTATCCATGCAAGAACCCTGGAGTAGGTTGCCATGCCCTCCTCCAAGGGATCTGCCCAACCCAGGGATAGAACCCACATCCCTTACATCTCCTGCGTTGGCAGGCAGGTTCTTTACCACTATCCCCACCTGGGAGGCCCAGCGTGATCATAAGGGTCCTTAAATGTAAAAGAGCAAAGAAGAGGAGATCAGAGTGGTGTGATAGGGAAGAGCTGGGCTTGCTGTTGCTGGCTTTGAAGATGGAGAAGAAGGGTCATGAACCTGACTTCTAGAAGCTGTAACAGTAAGGAAATGGATTCTCTCTGAGCCTCCAGAAAGCAACCCAGCCCTGTTGGTTCCTTGATTTTACCCATTTTACACTTCTGAACTGTAGAACTGCAAGATAATAAATTTATGTTGTTGTGGGCTTTAAAATTTTTTTTATTGAGTTTTGTTTATTTACTCATTGGAAAAGACCCTGATGCTTGGGAAGATGGAAAGCAGGAGGAGAAGGGGATGACAGAGGATGATATGGTTGGATGGCATCACCAACTCCATGGACATGAGTTTGAGCAAACTCTGGGAGATGGTGAGGGACAGGGAAGCCTGGTGTGCTGCAGGACACGGGGTCCCAAAGAGCCAGACATGCCTTAGGACTGAACAACAACAGCAACATCTGGGTGGGGACTTTAGTTTCTGCAGAAGAACTCAAAGATATTATTATGTATATTCTTTCAGGAGGAACCAGGATTCTGCTCCAAGCCTGTACTATTGTTGGCTGGCTGTTCCTCCGTTCTTTCTTCATTCCCTCCCTTCTCTGATTAGCAACTGTTTGAATCTGCCCTTTGGAACTCAGGGAAGGTTGAGGAGGCTGAATGAAGCCTATTTCTTATAAATGAGAAATGGGGGACACAGAAACGCTTTGTGCCCAGGAGGGCCTCACGGGTGTTGCAGCAAGGGGGTACCCTTTCCAGGGCCCGAAAGGGGGTTCTTGTCTAATACTCAGAAGTGAATTGTCTGAGGACCCCCATGTGCTGACAAAACAAGAGACTTTATTGGGAAGGGGCCACCATGTGGACAGCAGGAGGGTAAGGGAACCCTAGCAAGACTAATCTGCCACGTGGCTTGCAGTCTTTATGGTAATGGGATTAGTTTCCAGGTTGTCTTTGGCCAATCACTCTGTCTCAGGGTCCTTTCTGTAGGCACACGCGTTGCTCAGCCAAGATGGATGCCAATAAGGAGGATTCTGGGAGGTGGTAGGACACGTGGCATCTCCTTTTAACCCTTTCCGAACTCTTCTGGTGGTGGTGACTTGTTAGTTCCAGTTTCCTTACCAGGACCTCCTGTTATAAAATAATTCATGCAAATGGTTACCATGGGGCCTGGCTAGTGCGGGTGGTTTCAGCCAGGATGTTTCCCCTAACACAGGGTCCTACTTGGTGTCAATACACCAAAATTTCAAGCCTGGTCTGTATAACACAATAAAGTATAAGGCATGAGACTTGCTTCAGTATGGTTTGAATATCTGCTGTACTCATTCCATTAGAACTGTCTGTACTCGTATAGTTGGATCTCCAAAATATTCCTACTGTTTAATTACTTGCCTTCTTGTCACTGTTGTAAAGGAATTGGGGACATTATTCTTGTGAAATGGTGGCTGGAGTAAAGTATTGGGAAGTACAAATGCTCTGGTCTAATATCTTCACATAGGAAATTCAGAATATGCCCTACAATTGTGGATGAAACCAAATCATCAAAATGCCTTAATTTAAACTCCTACTCATTGCTTCTGTGGGATAACCTTCTTCAATTTTTATTGGTCTTAGTGCCCTAGGCATACGAGTTTCTATTTCCAATGCATGCATTAAACAAATATGTGAGTGCCTTGTATCATGCAAACAGTGTTATAATACCCTGGATATGAACTAATAGAGATGCAATCCCTGTTTTCATCCCAAGATGGGGAGGCAGACAGTAAACTCATAAGTGTATGGCCAGGTGATAAGGGATAGATAGATGAAATGCTAACAGCAGGTGAGTGGAGGTGGGAGACATCTCTGATATGGTGACATTCAACAAAGACTTGAATGACAGATCTGTGAGCTCTCTAAAGTCCCAGGACTGTGTCTTTTTCACTTCTGTTTCTGTGCCAGGGTCAAGTCCTTATAATGTAGGGCAGGGAAACTGTTTAATACTAGATTATAAGACTGTGTTGGCAGGGGCAGCAATGGTCAGTACCCAGGGAGGTATGAATGGTGTATATTACCCCATGGATGCTGGTCAGTGATAGCCATGTGCTCAATCTTACTGAAGAGTTCATTGTGCTCTTGGGACATGGAGCAGTCATATTACTCTTCGAGCTGAGAGCTTTTGAGGGTACTATGTGCCATCTGTCACCCCAATCTCAATTCAAGATACTTAACCAATAAACCTTCGAGACTAGAGACTTGACTTGAAATTGGACATGTGTATTCATCCCCAAATTTGTAGTGGCTGCATCAGATTTTAGAGGCTTTCTTTGCCTCTCACAAAGTTCTGTGTACCTTGAGTACTTGTGAATCTAACTATTTATCACTAAATCGGGGTATTTGGCTATCTGACCAGGACACAATGATGAATTATCTTGTAAAGTTAATACCTGTTATTCCTTTTCCCCAGCAGACCCCTGGTAGTTGCTAGTATGGCCCCTTATTCCATTCTGAGGTAAATTCGATGCTTACAACTTTATATTTGGTGAAACCGAGGTCCCCCTGTGTTCTGCTGAGGTGGGGGCAGGTGTTCCCGGGCTTGTATACTTGCTCTTCTCTCAGAACCTAGTTGTTCAAGGCCTTGCTTTCAGAGCCTAGGATCTCAAAACTTGGGGATTTGTTTGCAAGCACACTTACTCAAGGTGTCCTGTCTCCTCATCCTTACTCTCTTCCTCCCTCCCCTACCTTCCCTCTAACTCTAAAAATGTTGACACAGCTTTTCTCCTTTGGATCTACTAAGAAGCTAGATGATGTTCATTCCCGACCTACCTTCTGCCCACGCTCAGGAAAGGCTTATCATGCTTGATCTGACACTTGGCAGGATCCCAAAGACAGATGACTGCAACAGAGGGATTCTCTGTGTCCTTGAGCTGGCGAGACTCAGCTGCAACCACTGAGAGCGGTTCATTGGGAGCTCTTCATTTACTTATTTCATGGTGCTCCTTTCACTCTGTCACATATGCTTTTTACCATCCCTAGCATTACCTTTGTAACACGCCATCCACACAAAAGATCATTATTATAATTCTCAGTTATATGCCCCAACTTATTGGTAGATGAGGCGCTTTGCAAGCATTCTCGCAGGATACCCTTTCCTGCAGTCTAATCTAGGAACATGCTCATAGGGAGAGTGATGTCTTTTGTTTGCTTGTTTGTTTTAGTGGAGCTGGGGAAAACCAGATGGTTTAAAGGGCAAGCTCAAGGTGCATGTGCAAAGCACCGCCACTCTGAGGAAGGTGAAAGCTCAGAACAGGACACACCACTCACTCTTCTGAACCCCAGGGCTTGAGCTCATGTTGTCAGCCCTTGAGTTTCACTGTGGTTTGGGTTGGCCGCTTTCCCAACAGGCCATGTTGGCATCTGGTCCAACACGTAGGTGGCTTTGGGCTCTGTGTCTGTTTCCTTGGGCTCCCATGATAAAGTTGCACAAACTCGGGGGGGTTCAAACAACAGAATTGTATTCTTTCTTGGTTCTGGAGGCTAGAAATCCCAAATTAAGGTGTTGGCAGGGCCATGGGCCCTCTTGAGACTCTGGTTAGCATCTCTTCTAGCCTCTTAGCTTCTGGTGGTGGCTGTTGCCCCTTGCTGTCCCCTGGCTTGCAGCTGCCTCTCGTCATTGCCTTTACGTCACGTGGCTCCTCCTGGTGTGTTTCTGTGTCTTCTTATAGGGACACCAGTCACGGTGGGTTAAGGGCCCACCATGCTCCAGTATGACCTCATCTTTACTAATTACATCTTCAGTTTCAAAATAAGTCATTTTCTGAGGTCAGGGTGATTAGGACTGGAGGGAGACACAACCCATAACAGGGCCCCTTCAGTCAAAATTCAGCACCAGCTACTTTTAAGTGGTAGGGGAGAGGGTGGTGTGGGGATAGGGACAAGAATGGCCTGAATCACTTATGGGGAGGGCGGCTGTCAGGACAAGACAAAGCAGCTGGTGACCGGTCAACTTACACTTCATCCTCTCAGATCATGCTTTCCATTGTTGACAGGTCATGTGGAAGACAGGGAGCCTCCTTCAATATTTCAGGGTTTGTGACAGTTTAATTTTTCAAAAGTCTCTCATTTTCTAGAGGAATTCTAGGAGGGAGAAAGCTTAATGGACTGAGTCTGACTCCAGCTGTAAGTGGAAATACATTTTTATTCATATGTGGTTATATTTGCATCCAGAGTGTGGTAGGTTTGGTAGGCAGACGAACGGTTCCCCCAGATGTCTGCATCCTAACCTCTGGAGCCTATGAATATTACCTTATATGGCAGAGATTCTTTTTGTAGATGCCATTGTGTTAAAGATATGGCGGTAGATTATCCTGGCTTATCCGGGTGGATCCCAAATGCCATCGTCAGTGTCCTTATGGCTTCCCTGATGGCTCAGACAGTAAAGAATCTGTCTGCAATGTGGGAGACCTGGGTTTGATCCCTGGGTTGGGAAGATCCCCTGGAGGAGGTCATGGCAACCCACTCCACTATTCTTACCTGGAGACTCCCATGGATAGAGGAGCCTGGCGGGCTACAGTCCATGGGGTCGCAAAGAGTCAGAGGCTGCTGAGCGACTGAGCACAGCACAGCACCGTGTCCTTATGAGCAAGAGGCAGAGGGAGATCACGACAGAAGAGAAAATGTGAGGGAAGTGGAGTTCAGAGAGATGTTTGTGAGCTGGCTTTGAAGATGGAGGAGGGGCCGTGGGCCCCCTAGAAAAGGCAAAGAAACAGATATTCCCTTCAACCTTCTGGAGGGAACCCAACCCTTCCACCTTGGTTTAGCCCCTTAGGACTCATTCTGGAATTCTGACCTCCATAATGGGGAGAGAATAAACTTGTTACTGTAAACACCCAGTATGTCTTTGCTTTGTTAAAGCGGACATAAAAAAAATTACATAGAGTATGAGTCCTTGTATTTAAATAAAAAAAAAATGACTCTTTACATGAACACATTGTTTCGAAGAATATAACAGTAATATGTTAACAGTAGCTAACTCTGATACAAGAAATATGAGTGACTTTGTCATTACTATGATTTTCTGAATTTTCCGAGATTTCCAGAAAAATACCACATTTAAATTTGTTTAAGGTTCACTGTATTATAAATAGAGAGCTTCAGTGATGCCTTTTAAAGTAGTATACAGTATATGATGTGATCTTGGTTCCATGAGGTTGTATTTTCTCTGTACATTTTAAAAACTCTTTACAGCAGCCAGGACCACCACTGTGCATGAGCTGTAGACTCGTCCCCTGCTATCCGTTTCACTATCATTTCTCCTGGTTTTGCTTTTGTCTCTATTCTTTAACTCCTTGCCTGGTCTTTCTCTGTTGCCTATTGAACACATTTGAGTTGTTCCAGTCTTTGTTAAACCTCTCTAGAATCTCGTAATCAATCACTCCCTTTTGAAATGTTTGTCTTTTACAGTATAATTCAGTGTATTTCACATACACTGTCCTTACAGACAAGAGGCACACACTTCAAAACACTCCTGTATTACTCATGTATTTATTACCTGTTATCTCTGGCGTCTTTCCAACATCTACACCAGGGCCCAATGTGCAAGACAGGATGACTTCCTTTCTCTCTCACCACACTGACTAATTTTACCTCCTATTCCTTCCTCTAGCCCTATTCCATCTCTGGTTTCAAGTCCTCAGTCCGTCTTATCTGAGTATCCCAACAGTGTGGCCTTACCCCGTCCTCCGAACCTCAAGCAGGATCCATCGACATTGCAATCCTGGCCATGCCACCTCTCTTAAAGGCCTTCAGTTAAGGCGCACACCCTTCACCATGGCACCCAGCACCCTCCATGAATGGTCCCAACCTGCCTGTCCAGACTCTTCTTCCAGCAGTTCCACAGCTCCTTACCTTCCACGACCCATCACTTTCATAACTTGTTCTGTTTCCTCAGTAATTTCTGGGTGTCCTCTCCTCCTTATTTTCTCTGGCTGGAAAACCTTCTCCCTCCACTTCACTGGGCTAATTCACAGCTACTTTAGTGCATTCAGTCTAGGCATCATCTCCTCTAAGAGGTTTCCCCAGTCTTCAGTGATCCCATAGTCCTTGGGTTGCTGCCTTGACAGGTTATATGGACGTTAAGTGTTTATGTGCCAGCTTTCCCGCTAGCCCTTAAGCTCTTTAAGGGCTGGAACCATTTCTCAAGTCATTTTGGTGTTCCTAGCACCTAACACAGTGCCTGGCAAGCAGCAGACACTCAATCAGTGTTAATTAATGAAAATGACTGGTAAAAACCACTTTTGTTGCTAGGTTATATCCATAATCTACAAAACATTTAAAGCCCTTTTCACTGATCACCATTGCCTTAATTATAAATTTTGGTAGCAGAGGTAACTGAATGAAATTCTTATAAAGAGAAAGACCTCTGGGGGTTACACATTCTATTTTTACATTAAAATTTAACCTGTTTCTTTCAGTAGGGCCTATTTGGGGGGGGGGGTTCTTTGATCTCTGCCATCCTACTATGTAGGGTGCAAATAAAGTGGCCCCAGCACATGTGAGTTCTGCACTTATACACACAGCTGTTTGGTACCTCGACTGAGCTAGATTTGACCTAAAACTAGGTCTGCCAGAGACATTCTTTCCTATTTCCATCGACTAGTCAATGCTTCGGATCTCTAACGACGTCCCCCCCCCCCCACCCTAGAGGGGAGCCCCTCTGAAAGGGAACCAACAGGGAACACCTGGATAAACCTGGGACCTAATGTCAGTTCTCAACTTCCCCAGCTGTGTGTCCTGCCTGTGGGTCTGGAGGCCCTGGAGCAGCCCCTGAGAGCAGCGGAAGCCAACAGCTTCCCTCGCGAGGCCACCTGCTCGCAAAAGACGGTCGTGAACCCCGCCACCGCCTGCCGGCCCCCCGCTGCAGAGGTCGCCATGCTGGACAGCGCAGCCGGGGTCACGTGCGCGGGGCCAGTCCACCGCCCCCAGACCCGGGCCCGCCCCGCAGCAGGGCAGAGGCCGTCCGGATCACGCGCGACCCGGCAGCCCCGGCCAGGCCCAGCCAATGGGCTGGCAGCGCCCGCATGACCCGCGCCGGCAGGAGGGCGTGGGGAAGCAGGCCGGGCGCGCACGCTGCCGGGCTGTATCGCCGCCCTCGCCGCCGTCGGGACGGGAAGTGAGCTGCCCAGGTCCGCAGCGCCGGCGAGCCAGTGAGAGCGTCCTGCAGCCCGCAGCTGCCCGCACCCAGGGCGAAGCATGGCGGCCGCCAAGGTAAGCGTCGGCCGGGGGCCGCGAGGGGCCCTGGCGTTCACGTGCTCGGTTGGTGCAACAGGGAAAGGAAACAGAAAGGGGCGCACGGCGGCTGTTCCACCTTGCAGCAGCGGGAGGAGGGAGGTCGCCGTCCCTCCCGGCCAGCACAAGCGGCGATTGCGGGGCCCAGGGCCCGACGTTGCCGCGGAAACTTTGCCGGCTGGACCCTCCCACTTGACCGGGCCTGGGAGTCGGTGCCTAGCGGGCGCGCGGCGGGCTGAGCCAAGGCCGGTGAAGAAGAGCAGAAGAGCGGGCGCGATGGCGTCCCGGGGTGGGAGAGGGCTTCGGGTCAGCAGGTCCCCTCGGTCACCCCAATGCGCTCCTGCTCGTGACCCCGGTTGTTGTTGACCCGACCTGAAGCTTCCCGGGGGCACAGCCGGCGCCGAAGCATGATCCTATTAGGTTTCAAAGGCTCCGCCCTCCCGCGGCTGGGGAAGTCACCTTGACTTCCGTTTTGGAGACTGCTGGAGTTGGCCAGCGCGCTTGTGCATAAAAACTCCAGAATACCTCCGCTCCCCACGCCCCCTCTTCTCATCCTTCTCTCTGCTCTGAGCATCTGACAACACTTAACACACCGGCCTCTGAGCGTTTGAGAGGCTTCTTTATAGAAATGACAAAACAGATTGTCCTGGGAGCCTGTAACTCCTGTGAAGTTCTACTTAAAAGGAGTTCTGCATAATGGTACTCGTTCACTAACCCAGAGGAAAGGCAACTCGGACAGCTTGACCTTTCCTCTTTCACCGTTTCTTGAAACCTGGGCACCATTTCAGTCTCTTTGGACTCCATTTCAACTTTTTTGGCAGAATACCATATTTAGTCCCAATCACTTGACTCATTGGAATTTATTGCTTTTAATTTTAAGTTCACGAAGGCAGCCCTTTAATCAAGCCTGTACAACTTCCTAGCTCATTTTAAGTGTCGTGAACTTAAATATACCCAACATTTCAGACATTTGTCCTTAATCAAAACTCTGTGATAACCCTTAAGAGGAAAACATGGCCAACACATCATATTCCTATTTATTCGTGCAAACTAATCACATTTGCAATGGAAATTGTAAGCAGACAAATATATTTAAATGCTGTTCTATGACTTAAGTTTCTCCAGGCCTCCCCAAATCTGCAGGCTTTTCGGTGTTCCTAGATTATGTGGCCTAAGTGCCCCTTTTCTTTTCTGTAATTACTCCAGGTTCCATCCTAAGAAGAGCACTCTGAGAATACATGAGCAGACCCATGTACATATACAGCTGTTTTAGGTAGACTCTGAGAATCACTGGGATTCATTTTTGGAGCCTACATTTAGCCCTTTCCAACCTAACAACTTCTGACCTTTTCTTTGCATTAAATTTACATGCAATCAGAGTACAAGGGAACAATTATGTTCCCTCCAGGTGACTTCTTTCAGGAGAGTAGGTGGGAGTAGATACCCATACTTTACTGTCATTTTTACTTCTGTAGATGAATTTTACTTAGTTTGGAGATAGAGTGAGGAACTTAAATGGAGGAGTAGGCATGTAGATGGAGTATAATACTGGTTAACTCGTATGAAATAAAATATATGACGTGGAAACAGGCTTAACTTTTGGGTTGTATTTTTATTAAACTGTCACATCATATCAATAAGGGCAGTTGAATTTTAGCCAAGTAGTGAGAGTCAGGGAAAATGAATCATTTCATTTTTACTCTTTGCAAACTTGTGTTTTTATTTATTTATTCATCTAAACTTGCCTCTTTTAAGGATTTCTTATGGCTGACATCATATATACATATATTTATAAACCAGCAAGACATGTCAAAATCAAGTCAGAGTAGATGAGAAAAACAGAGAGAAGGCAAAGATGAAACAAGGACTAAGGTTAATAGACAATAAGGATGTGGGTGCTTGCTAGAGGTGACTGAACCTTCTAGCAGCCAAAGCAAAGAGGAAGCGATCAGTGAGGTCAGTTACTTGGGAGAGAGGTCCCCTTTTTCTGCTCTCTGAGGGCAGTTTCTCCCCATTTCTTTTTATAAGCAGTGTGCAAACTGCATTCAAAACTGCCTCATAACCACAAACACACGTTTGTGGATTCCAGAAGGCCATTTCTTATAGTGTCTCTCATTCTAGCGCAAGGGCAGTGCAGTAAATGTAGTCTTTGTGTGTGTGTGTTAGTTACTCAGTCGTTTCTGACCCTGCAACCCCATGGACTGTAGCCCGCCATGCTCCTCTGTCCATGGAATTCTCCAGGCAAGAATACTGGAGTGGGTTGCCATTCCCTTCTCCAGGGGATCTTCCCAACCCAGGCATTGAACCCGGGTCTCCTGCATTGCAGGCAGATTCTTTACCGTCTGAGCCACGAGGGAGGCCTAATTGTAATCTTAAAAGATGAGCTGTGCTGGTCCACCTTAGTCCAGGCATGCCCCTTATTTATTAGCTGTGGACGCTTCTTGATTTTGTTCACTATTAGGCAGTGCTGTGCAGCCTGAGTTAAAGACCATGCTCTTTGCTTTTTCGTGGAGCACAGATATTCCATATTGAACACAAGTCTGTAGACTTACTAATCTTGTCTAGGGATAGGATTGACATCCCCTCTTAAAACTTGAGGAGCCTGTCTAGGGAGAGAATCTCATCTCAATGGGAATATCTAAGAAATTGGGCCCAGAATCTGAAACTCAATACTTGCAGGTGAATTCCAGCACTCACTGTGGTGAATCATTTGAATATTTAAGCAAATTTGATATTTTCTGGATGAAATTTAGCCACATCTAGCAACTTGTTGATCTCTGACCACTTACTTATTCTTAATTTTTTGGATTATTGGCCCAAGTAAGAATAGTGCCATCAGATCAGATCAGATCAGTCGCTCAGTCGTGTCCGACTCTTTGCGACCCCATGAATCGCAGCATGCCAGGCCTCCCTGTCCATCACCAACTCCGGAGTTCACTGAGACTCACGTCCATCGAGTCAGTGATGCCATCCAGCCATCTCATCCTCTGTCGTCCCCTTCTCCTCTTGCCCCCAGTCCCTTCCAGCATCAGAGTAATAGTGCCATAACAAGAGCTAATAGGAGCATCAGAGAAGGAGCCTGTTTCCCTCCCGAGGGGTGGGGAGCGGGGGACTTCTCCAAGGTAGTAGTGGTTCAGAAGGAGTGGTTGGAGGAAGAGGGGAGATCACATCAGGCACAGGAAATAGCAACTGAAAGACAGAGAAGTGAGAGTACCTGCTGCATTTAGGGGATAACAGGTAATAAATTA
This sequence comes from Bison bison bison, assembly GCF_000754665.1. Taxonomy (NCBI): domain Eukaryota; kingdom Metazoa; phylum Chordata; class Mammalia; order Artiodactyla; family Bovidae; genus Bison; species Bison bison. The sequence goes on from NW_011494706.1 coordinate 3,268,591, forward strand.
AATAGGAGAGTAGCTGACAACGTTGACTAGATGTGAGATTCAGTTTTTTTTTAAATTCATTAATTAATTTATTTTTGTCTGTACTGGGTCTTTGGTGCTGCACTTGGGCTTTCTCTAGTTGCCGTGAACAGGGGCTACTCTTCTTTGAGGTGCACGGGCTTCTCATTGCACTGGCTTCTCTTGTTGCAGGGCATGGGCGCTAGGGCATGTGGGTTTTAGCTGTGGTGCGAGGGCTTAGTTGCCATGAGATATGTAGGATTCCTGGACCAGGGATGGAATCTGTGTCTCCTGCATTGGCAGGCTGGATTCTTAACCACAAGAGAAGCCCAAGATTCAGTATTAAGTGAGGTAATAAAGAAAAACATTATTAAATGACTTAATAAGACTTAATGATAAGCATTAACAAGACTGTTATTAATAAGCATTAATGAGCTTCCCTGGTAGCTCAGCTGGTAGAGAATCTGCCTGCAATGCAGGAGATCCCTGTTCAATTCCTGGGTTGGGAGGATCCCCTGGAGAAGAGATAGGCTGCCAACTTGGGCTTCCCTTGTGGCTCAGCTGGTAAAGAATCCGCCTACAGTGCAGGAGACCTGGGTTTAATCCTTGGGTTGGGAAGATCCCCTGGAGGAGGGCATGGCAACCCACTCCAGTATTCTTGCCTGGAGAATCCCCATGGACAGAGGAACCTGGTAGGCTACAGTCCGTGGGGTCGCAATGAGTCAGACTCGACTGAGCAACTAAGCACAAGACCTATTATATAAGCATTAATAAAATTGTATAAGACCTTTAACATTCTTATGAGTTACAAAGTATCATTTCTGGTTTATAGATGAACACTCTGGACACCAAGGGGTGACATAAGTGGCCTAAGACCTGAGAATTAAAAAGGAGCTGGGGTTCAAATCAGCCAGCCTGGCTCCAGAGTCTGTGCTCTTAACCTGTCCACCAGATTGGCTGCCTGGTAGCTTAGCATACTGGAGAGTGGCGTTTATGGGCAGGGGAGATGACTTGGGAGGGGAAATTAGATGCCTCTTTTTTCTTCAGACTTTTATTTTGGTCTTGTAACTGTAAACCAGACTTTTATTTTTGAGAACCACTTCCACAGTGCTTACTGTGTGCCAGGCACTTTCCAAGCACTTTACAAATAATAATTCCATTATTCTTCATAATACCAAGCAGCAGCTGTGGTCTGCTTTGTCCTCATTTTACAGGTGGGAAAACTGAGTTGCAGAGAGGTTACGTAGTTTCCTCATGGTTGTAGAGAGAATAAGCCTTGCAGCTTGGATTTAAAACCTGGCATTCTGTGCTCAGAGTCTCTGCCTCACCTTCCTAGGCCTTAAAAAGAGTTCTCTTTGCATGTGAGAATTCACATACTAACGATTATGGACGTACGTACCTTCCCAATCCAGTGGTTTGTATCTATAGAATGCGTTGGCACTCAGTATATTCTTGGCGGGTTTCCCAGTTGGCGCTAGTGGTAAAGAACCCGCCTGCCAGTGCAGGAGACAAAAAAGATGGGGGTTCGATCCCTGTGTTGGGAAGATCCCCTGGAGGAGGGCATGGCGACCCAGTCCAGTATTCTTGCCTGGAGAATCCCATGGACAGAGGAGCCTGACAGGCTGCAGTCCAGTTGCAAAGAGTTGGACACAACTGAAGTGAGTTAGCATGCATGCACACACATGTGCTGATTTTTAAGTGGCTTTTGGACAAGAGTGCATAGGTCAGAAATTGTCACATGCCTTTTTAAAAAACCAGCTTTGTTGAGGCATCGGTCATATGCCATTCAAGTCACCCATTCAAAATGTAGGGTTAGTGGTGTTTTGCATGTTCATGGAATTGCACAGCTGTCACCTCTTCATATACCAGGTAGAAATTTTAATCCATTGTTCACTAATTAGGACTTGGGCTATATATATGACCTCCGTGTTTTTCATGCTTCTCATTGATAGTAATACCTTCTTCCGAGATTGGTTATTGAGGATAAAATGTGATTGAGTTTATTAAGGATATTCTTCAGGTTGAAGCTTTTCTTTCCCTCATGGTAAAAACTGCTAGGTGGTATGATACTGTTACGATAAAACAGACCAGTTTTTGTACTGGGCAGGAAGGAAAGAATGTGTGAGTTGTTTTTATGCTGCCATGATGTTGGTAAGTTTCTGTGCTTCCATCGATGTTTGATGTTTGGATTTAGGGATTTTTAAATTGATGGCGCTGGATTGGCCTTCAGTTTATGTAACACAGTGTTCCTTACTCCTCCCTTCATTAATCCTGTTCCCTTTTACCAGATGAAGAAATGGAGTCCTAGGACGGGCTGTAATTGATTCTCTAATTGAAACTCCTTTGCACTGTTGTAGACCAGGGGTTCCAGTACTTTGTAGTCCTCTGTATGGGGATAAGAGTGCTGATGCCTGGGTCTCACCTAGAAGTTCTGATTCAGTTGGACTTAGGTGTGGCCTGAACCCCAAGGTTTTTTGAATGCTCTCCAAGTGAATCAAATATGCTTCTGAGGTTGCCAGCCACAGCTCTAGGCTGTTTTTCCTGCTTTTTGCTTCAGTTGATCCTCTGGTGGTTCCTTGGAATAAGGAAGGAATGCAGTGAGAGCAATGTAAATCCCTAATCCCTAGAGTGTCATTTCAGAGGAAGGATATGCAGGGATCCCTACACGTCCTTTCTTGACAAGCTCTTTCCAGTCCTGCCCCATTTTGCCTTCGTGCTTAGGCATCAAGTGTATATAGTTTGTAATTATCCTAGAATATAGGTTTTATCACCAAATTGATGCCAAGCTCCTTTTGTCCCCGGTGAGGTCTCGGTGGCTTTCTTTATCAGTGTAGGTGCTTGTGGGGGAAATGTTGCAAAGAGGACTGTAACGCTGGTCTTGCAGCCTTTTTCCTGGCTGACCTCGTTGGGTGCCCACGTGTTGTCCATGTTGGGTCACAGTGCTCTACGAGTGTTGTTTAGCATATAGAGAGCTGGGGGTGAGGAGAGGGGTGGGAAGTGCTGAAAGCCGGTGTGCGGGGTAAGAAGATCCAGCCGGTCTTCTTGGATATCAAGTTCTTTTCTAAGATTGCTGGAGGAAGTCTTGACTCCTCCCGCCTCTTTGACCTTTTGTCCTGTGAGCAGCCTCTGCTTTTGTTGAGTTACAGGGAAGCATTCCTTCCCGTGTTCCCCACTGTCCGTGAGGTTTAGGTCTGCTGGGCATGGTCCGTTCCTACTCCCCCTACTTGGCATGTGCCGCCTCATGAACACCTGTGCTTCCCGCCATGTTTTCTCGGATGCCTTTGGGTGGGTCTTGGAACAGAGGCATGTGTGAGCCTGCTGGTGTTCTTGCTTCTTGGGAGTAAGGAGGACATGCCCTTGTCACAGTGATGTAATTCCCTTGGCACAGTACTTGATAGCAACTGAGCAAACCTTGTTTTCCATGCCCATTTTACCAGACCCTCTTGTTGGGTCAAGTCGACCCCATCAATGGCGGCTCTGGTCTCCTAGCTCAGAATTATCCCCAGTGACTAGCTTGTAGAGTGGTGGTCTGGTTTGTTGGTTGGAAACATTTAAAAGATAGAGTACTTGTGCTTACCATTTCCTTTGGGAATTTGCTGTGTAGTTGCATGAGTGAAAATAGGCCTGGATGGTTCCTTTTGACTTTAGGTGCTGACAACATAGCAAAGTTGGCAGTGTTGAAATTCTTAGCAATTTAACCTAAATAAACCACTCTATTTAATGACTGTTATTAGGCTAGTAGCTTTGTCTTGATTTCCACATGTAGTCAGAGTTTCCACATGTTTTCCCTGAAAACTGTTGACTTGATATGAAAGTCAGATATTTCAAGATCCACTTACTGTTTTATGGTAAAATATCTTTTGCATAAGACGGTACAATTTGTAAGAAAATTGTCTAAGTAAGTGTAGGGGAAGAGAAAGTTTCCCTCACTTCTCTTAGGGTTCCTGGCTGGAGCTGAAAATTAAAATGACGAGGACAGATGAACAAAAGAAAAGCATACACATTTTGTTGAATTTTTGTGTGTACCTGAGAACCCGCACAAGAAGTGAAAGTGACCAGAGCAGAAAGCTTTAAAATCCTTTGGACAGTGAAAAATAAATTTGTAAAGAGGTGGCAAGACAACGGGGTTTGCACTAGGGGTAGTAAATGGGGAAGAAGTAACTGGGAAGGTAAGGGTGAGTTTAACAATGTCTGTGTGTGTGAGTTTCTGAGCCCTAACTTGCCCATCTTTGATGAGGAGGTTGTCTTCCCTCCTCCTGGTACAGGGGTGGTACTCTCTGCAGGAGAATTTATGACCTGTTTCAGGAAAGAAGGTGGGGTTGGGCAGAAGGTCAGATGACCTTCCCCTTTCTGCTGTTTTCTTAAACTCCTTCAGCTCGAGATACTGAATGTACCAGATTTTGAGGACGCATGTCCTGAACCTTGTCATAAGTCTGATTTGAACGGGGCTTTTAGACCTAAGTGTACCTTTGGTAGTTTTTCTGAGTTTGACATGATTTGTATCCGTCTGACCCTGGGCACGGTTGTAGTCTGAGATGCAGAGAACCCCCAACTGCTCAGTCAGCACCACTGTCTCAGTTGGGAAAAGCTTCAAGAACTTTTTTAAATCAGTGGTTGAGTGAGAGAGCTTTGGACTGGAAGGCAGGAAAACCGAGGTTACCAGTCCAGTGCTTCCACTGATGGTGAGAACGTAAAGTCTGACTTCTCTGGTGCTCAGTGTCCCCCTGTGGGAAACAAGGCCTGTGAGGAGCAAATGAAATACAATGTGGGAAAGCATTTGAGGACTATGAACCGCTGTAGAACTGTCAAGTGATATCTATTGGAGACTGTGGGACATTTCCACCGAACCGAAAACTGGGGATGTATTGATAGATATTACTTGGGTCTTCCCAGGTGGCTCAGTGGTAATGAATCCACCTGCCAATGCAAAAGACCCAGGTTCAATCCTTGGGTTGGGAAGATACCCTGGAGAAGGAAATGGCAACCCATTATAGTATTCTTGCCTGGGAAATCCTATGGACAGAAGAGCCTGGTGGATTACAGTCCATGGGGTCGGAAAGAGTCAGACACGACTGAGTGACTGAGCACACGCACATATATCATTTGACCTACTTGAACAGAAGATGGTGTGCTTTCTTAAGCTCGTGATCTACTAAGTAGTCATCTAGTAATGGCTAGGCAGTCTGTCTAGTAATGTCTAGTCTGTCTAGACTGCTAGGCAGTCTGTCTAGTAATGGCTAGGCAGGCTGTCTGCCTAAAGAGACCAAATTCTCTTTAGTGGTCTTCCTGGAGTCTGGCGATTGGAAGTTTATGGTCCAAGGATGAAAAGCATTGGTTTTACGCAGGAGCTTGTTAGAATTGCAGCATCTGTACACTCATCCCAGGACAAAGACTCTGTGGCTTCAGGATCTGCATTTTAAGTAGCTCCCAGGGGTACTGTATGTGCATTAAAGTTCCCAGAATATTGGTCTGGACCTCTTGTCACTGTGTTATTAAATGTAGCTGCCTTTCTAAACTAAGGGTACGGTGTCTTTCGATTTGGTTGTAAATCAATTCAATTTTTGCAGAATTAAATCCATGGTGATAAAATCCAGTATAAAATTTTGGATTCTTTGGGCTAATTTGGATTCCACCAGTGCCAGTGTATTATTTTAGAACACGTCTCTGAATTACTATTTAAAGGTTATCAGTCAATCAGTCAGTGAAAGCCGCTCAGTGGTGTCCGACTCTTCTCGACCCCATGGACTGTAGCTCGCCAGGCTCCTCTGTCCATGGGATTTCCCAGGCAAGAATACTGGAGTGTGTTGCCGTTTCCTCCTCCAGAAGATCTTCCCAACCCAGGGATTGAAACCAGGTCTTCTACATTGGATTCTTGACCATCCGAGCCACCAGGGAAGCCTATTTAAGGGTTATGACCGTCTCCATTTCTTTGCTGCCTACTTGTACTTAAAGTCCTTGAAAATAAACTTATGCCCTTTCTATTTTTTGGCATTCTCTTCTAAGAGTCACCAGTGATCTCTGTTCTGAAACTGTTGGCATGCTGTCCTTTATCTCTGACTTTACAGGATCGTGACCTGCTCCTTCCCTCCTGGGATGCCTTCTGCCAGCTTTCATGACGTGCCCTCTCCTGGCTGGCCGCTTAGCTTACGCTGGTCCCTTCTCCATGGCCAGCTTCTTTTTGTCCTTCTGCTCCCCTTGACCCCCCCACTCTGAAATGTTGGTGTCCCCCTGGCCTCCACCTGAGATCCTCTGCCTTCTGACCGCTGGGGCTCCACGGCAGCTCTCTCAAGCACCAGCCTTGCGTTTTTGGCTTTTCATTGGAAATCTCAACTTGTCTGTCTCAGAGATATTCCAGACTCTGTTTATTCGAGTTGAATTCATTTTCTTGATCACGCCTCACCTTTAGCTGCAGTTTAACTTTTCCTGCTAGTTAAAGTTTCTGCTTAGTTCACTCAGTACCTTTGTGGGCAGCCAGGAGAGACACCACTGGTGGGAACCTGGACACGGGCAAAGAGATGGCTCACTTAGACCTTTCTGGGTCCCTGGGGCAGGTGTGTCTCGTCTCCTGCGTGTTTTGGCTTCAGGTCCTCGTTCCTTTTGAGCTCCAGCACGGCCGTAGCTCTAAGCTGGTTTTGCCTTTCGTCTCTTCCCTTCACTTTCCTCTCCACTCTGGAGTGCCTGAAATTGTCACGGACTTTTCTAAAACTGCCTCTTGTATCCGTATTCAGAGCAGTCCTGTGTTCCTGGGTCCAGCCCTTGACAGTCTTTAAAAAATGCATTCAAGTGTGTTATTGATTCCAGCTATACGTCGCCTCCTATACTGATTGCTGGGCTTCCCTAAACGAGTAAGCTGTTGGACTTGTTTTCAGGACCTCACAGTCTACAGAGATTAAAATGACCAGATAATGTGAAGACCCAAGCTTCTTATTTGATCTTTATCATCATCTACAAGACAGCGGGGAAGGTGTCGTTAGCTCATTTGAGGGAGAGAGGTAAGGTTCAGAAGGGTCGTGCAGATAGCAGTGGCAGCAGCAGCTGACAAAAGCCCAACACTGTTCCAGGCGCTTCGCGTGTGAAGTCACGTAGTCTCCAGAGCAGTCCCGTGGCATGTGACTGCCTGTCTTGTCTCCACTACCCAGATGGGGCAACTCGTCTGTGCAGAACAGTTAACTCTCGAAGCACAGAGAGATTCAGTGACTTGCCCCAGGTCACACAGCTTTCAAGCGGCAGAGCTGTGACTTGCACACAGGCAGCCTGGCCTGTCAAGGCACATATCGAATGTACTGCACGGCCGTCTTGAGTTTACCTGGCTGCACAGTGTGGCTGCCTGATGTCCTGAGAATAAAAATGCAATCTCATTAGCCAGATTCCGCCTCCTCGGTCTTGGCCGTTGTCTCACTTTTCCAGTGTTACCTCATGCCCGTTCCCTTCTCATACCCTTCACAGCGGTTTGTATTATAAATGGGACGTGTCCAACCCCTGTTCAGATTCCCTGCCATAAAGCTGTGGCAACAGTGTAGCAGGAAAAAAAAAGGGGGGGGGGGGCTGTTTGTTTGTTTAATTTAGAGCTCAGTCAGAAGCAGGAATGTTTCCTGTCGTTCCTCTCCATTGGTGGGCAGATTTTTATTTTATTTTTTTAGTTCTTTCCTTCAGTTTTAGGGAAAACCGGTCTTAATGGTGTTTTCTCTTTCCTTGGAGTATCTGTAAGGATGTTAAAACCCATGCCCTAGTTTTCACAGTTGGTTTGTCCCAATGAAAATTCAGACAGTCTGCACATGGCATTTGGTCGATATGTCTTTTAACTCTTGTGAATCTATAGGTTTGGCTCCCCATCTTTTGGTGTGCCTGCCTGCAGTTTATTTGATGAGTGAATTGGGTCATCCTTCCTGTAGTTTCGCACAATTTGGACTTTGCTGACTGCACCACCCCCCCGCCCCCACCCATGTTCCTCTGTCCCCAGTGTTTCCTGACAATTGATAGTTAGATGTGGACGCTTGATTGAGTTTAAGGTTTTATTTATTTTTATTTTTTGGCTGGAATACTTCCTAGGTGGTTGCTGGCTGTCTCTCTCAGGTTACTGGATCCTTGGTATTGGATACACGCACCAGGAGGCACATAATTCCTGGTTATTTCCTCTGTTGTTATGTTTGGTGAGTGGGTTTGGATACTGCCTTCCTGATCCACCAGCATTTTGCATAATGGTTTATTTTAGTTGGCTAGGTTTTAATATTCACAATTGTTCTTTTCTGTGCATTGCGTTTATTCATCTTCTAAACACACACACACGTGCCTGTGTGTTTGTATACACATATATATATGTATACATCATGTGTATTACAATGAGTGTGTCTCACAGTTACAATAAATGGTGGTTATTAAAAGCAACTGGATAGTAATCAAAGGGGTATGGAGTTTGTGTTTGGGATGATGAAACGGATAGTGCTGTTGATTGTATATTGTGAATGTACTCAATGCCACTGAATTGTACACTTAAAATGTTAATTTTTATGGATGTTTTACGACTACAAAAGCAAATCAGTTGAAAATGGATTGTAGCATACTGAATTTTTTTTAAAAAGTCCATCATTCCATGATGATTATTCTTCCTCAAGAAGAGTCAAAGGGAGATGCAGATGGGGAGGTGAAGTTCTTTTTTTCTGAACAATGCCAACTGATAAAGTAGAAGTTATGATAGAACTAGAAAAGAAATTTATTTGGCAACCTGCAGGTAATAATTGATTCAGGCAGATGTCCTCAGTGGATGCTAAACTCTTCAGTAAAAGATTATTGGGATTCTCTGTGTCTCAGAGTGAAAGAGTTAGTCACTCAGTTGTGTCTGACCCCATGAACTGTATAGCCTGACAGGCTCCTCGGTCCATGGGATTCTCCAGGCAAGAATATTGGAGCGGTAGTCATTCCCCTTTCCAGGCGATCTTTGCAACCCAGGGATGGAACCTGGGTCTCCTGCATTATAGGCAGATTCTTTACCGTCTGAACCACCAGGGAAGAGTATTTCCTTATAAATTACTTACCAACTATAAAGGGGAAAAGATACCATTATAGCAGAGGACTTGTCCTCCATCTGTGATCCAGTTTAACATTATCGGGAAGAGGGAAACGCTAGCATGGAGCACCACTGGTGTGATGTGATGGAAAATACACAACGTGACCTTTAGAGGTTTCCTGCCAAAGGGTTGCGTGTGAATCTAATCATGAGGAAACAATTATACATATCCAGAAAGTAGGACATTTCGTAAGACCTCTGGTCTGACTTTAAAAATGCCAGTCTTATGAATGAAAAGGCTCAAATAAAGGAGGCTCCCGAACAGACATGACAACCAAATGCAGTGTTTGAAACTGGATCCAAAACAAATAAAAGAATGGTCCTGTTGGAGCCATTTGAATAAGGAGTTTATATTCAGTGATACTGTATTAGTTGGCTGGGGCTGCCAAAACAAAGTACCTCAGACGGAGTGGCCTAAACAGCAGAAGTTTATTTTCCCACTAACCTAAAGGCTAGGAGTCCAAGATCAAGGTGTAGCAGGGTTGGTTTCTTCTGAGGCTTTCCTCCTTGGCTCATGGATGGCCTTTGTCTCGTGTCTTGACGTGGTCTTTCCTCTGTGTCTGTGCCCTAATTTATGCTTCTTGTAAGGACACCAGTCTTAATGGCTTAAAGCCTACTTTAATGACCTCAGTTTACCTTAATTACTATGAGTATCCTGTCTCCAAATACAGGTATATTCTGACGTCCTGGGGTTAAGGCTTCAACATATGAATTTGGTGGGGGGAACACAGTTCAGCACATAACAGATATTGAACTGTTTTTAAATTCCCTTGGGGGAGAGAGTGATAACGATGTTCTGAAGGAAAATGGTCCTGGTTTTGTTTCTTATTCTTTATGTTTTCCACTAGATTTTAAGCTGAGAACTGAGCCCTCACAGTACATGTTCCATAACATTCAGACACTGTTTGTTGAATTGTTCATCTATTTGTGGGTGCCACCCATGGCAGAATGAAAGGGGGCAGGAGACTCTTCTGTTGCATGTGTGTGGTTTGTCAGAAACTTTTCTCTTTCCCTAATAAACCATTTTTCTCAAGCCTCTCCAGCCTTCACTGAGCAAACAAACAAAAAGCACTATCTTGGAATACTTGAGGAGCTGTGTGTGAGTCACCTCCAAGAGCATGCATAATGGGGAATCATAGCTGCAGAGTAAACCCCGGCAGGGATCTGGCCATTCAAAGTGGATGAATCTCCATGACTACAAAGTAGCTGCTTCGGAAGGAGGCTCCCGGGGAAATGTGCTTCCTTGTGACTGAGAAGGTCTGGCTGGATTAAAGGGAGACAGTTCCAGCAGGTCTGAACAGTATGTCCATTGCTGCTGTTTCAGACCAGCTGCTCCCAATAGCATACTGGGTCCTGCAAGAGGTTTGACCAGAAAGGCTGGTGACCTGTCAGCTCTCTTATCTGACTCTGCTGGGCCCCCTGGCAAGGACTTCCATTCCTTGTGAATCGTCACACTCCTTTATTTTTTTGGTTGGCTGTGGGTCTCTGTTATTGCGTGCGAGCTCTCTCTAGTTGCAGCGTGTGGGCCTCTCGCTGCAGGGACTTCTCTGGTTGTGGAGCGCGGACTCTAGGGCACGTGGGCATCAGTAGTTGTGGCTCACCTGCTTACTTGTTCCATGGCTTGTGGGCTCTTCCTGGACCAGGGATCAAACCCACGTCTCCTGCATTGGAGGCAGAATCCCAACCACTGGACCACCAAGGAGATCCCACGCACTTATGTTACCGCAGGGTGATTTGCCTCTGCATTTCAGGATTCCACTTTCTTTGCATTTTGAATCTCAGCTCCAGAAGTAAAAGGTAGCTCAGCCCCTGGTTTCCTTATGACGGTTCTTGGAGATTTCTGTTAGTCTGTGTCTGATGTCCACCTGTAGTTTAAGAAGAGCCGGTCTTGACCTTTGACCACTCTTCCATTGGGCTATTTGCCTTCTCATATTGACTTTGTCCAAGAGCGCTTTTAAATTAAGAACTTTGGCCTTTTGTCCTATTACACATTATTTATATATTTATTTCTGCAATTGTTTGACGTTTAACTGGCTCATACACACTTTCAACTTTTTCAACCTTGTATGTTACATGTTTGGGCTTCCCTGGTGGCTCTGATGGTAAAGAATCTGCCTGCAATGCGAGAGACCCAGGTTCAATCCCTGGGTCGGGAAGATCTCCTGGAGAAGGGAATAGCTACCCACTCCAGAATTCTTGCCTGGAGAATTCCACGGACAGAGGAGCCATTAATCTTTTCCTGTATGGCTCCTGCATTCTGGGTCATCTGTTGTGTTTAAACACAGCTTTCCCTCCTCGTATTATGCAAGAAACCACTCATGTTTGATATCAGATGAAAGGTAGGGAGCCAGTGTACTTTTTGTTGCTGTTCCATCCCACAAGGTCATGAACTCCCATTAGTGCCACATCATCAGCCAGTGCAACCTGCTGCCAGGTCGGGCCAGACTCTCTGCTGGCTCAGACTCTGATTCGTTCCAAAAGCCAAGAGAGCCTTGCATTAGGGCTCAGCTGTCCACCGATGCCTCGGTCAGTGGGGCCGCTGTGAATACAGAAAGGTTGCAAGGAGCCGAGAAGCAGGGAACTGCTAGATTCTGTCCCGGGTTATGCTGCTTTCATTCAATCCTGATTCTCTCTCATTCTCTCTCTGTAACAGATGAGAAAAACAGTATGTCACATTGCTGGTTAGCAAGAGAATCAAATTTAACATTCATTTGCAAAGTCCATAAAATAGGGGCAAATAGCATTCTATGTGGGAAATCTGGTTACAAAACCTTCCAGGAGGAACTGGCATTTGACTTAAAACTTAAAAAAAACAAATACCCTTTTTTTAAACGTCTCATAATGGAAAGTTTCCATAGGAAATTAGAACAGCGTGACAAACTCTTATGTCCCTTTCCAGCCACTTTCAGAAGTTATCAATTTATGGACGATGTTGTTAATTTATACTACACCCTCTCTTGTCTTTCCATCCTCCTGATTTTTTCAAAGCAAACCCCCGACATCATACATGTAAATATTACGGTATATCTCCAAAACAGATTTTTCCAAAGCACAACTGAAATATCATTGTTACATTAAAAAAAAAAAATCAGTGCCTCTTCACGTATGATCAAATATCTATTCTGTACACATTTTACACATTTCCACTATCATCTTGGAGAAGGAAATAGTAACCCACTCCAGTATTCTTGCCTGGAAAATCCCATGGACAGAGGAGCCTAGCGGGCTACAGTCCACTGGGTCACAAAGAGTCAGACACGACTGAGTGACTAAACCATCACTATCATCTTACAATTTTTAAAATTGTTTTCGAATGGTCATCTAAAGGAGGCCTGGGATGGCAGTTGGTTGATGTGACCTAATTTTGTTTACTCTCCAGGTGCTCTGCTTTCTTAATCTCGTGTTCTCTCTTCCTTTTGAAAGTCTTTATAATGTAATGATTGAAATCATGAACTTTGTTCAAATTGTGGCTCTGGGCAAGTCACTCTACCTCTGTGTACCTCAGTTGCCTCATCTATAAACGGGCCAAGGTTGTTGTTCCTTCCTGGGTTATTGCGGGGGGCAGTTAATGCACTCATGTTTCTAAAGCTTAGAGCTGGGCCCGGACGTAGAAAGCTTTGCAGAAGTGTGAGCGTCCAAGGGGTTTGGAACCAGAGCGCGTGCCCAGGGTCATGTTGGAAGTCGTGGGGGAAGGTGGAGGAGGACTTGCTCCAGTGAAATTGTGAACAGTCTTTGGCACGAGTATCCCAGCTGTGCAGAGGGCTCCTGTTGGTTTTCTTTTAACTTCTTCCTGGATTCTTGACTATTCTTCAATTATATGATGCTGATATACAGCAGAAATTTGAACAGGTAAGGTATTATTTAGTGAAAGCAACTTTCTATTGTCCTGTGATTTGCTGCTTTTTCTTCCTCTGCATTTATTAAGTTAGCTATTCTCTCCCAGAAGCCATTTTAACTTTCTATGGCATTATCTGGGCTCCTGCAACCTGTGATCTCCTAAGTAGAACCTTTCAGCACTTTATAAATATGTCATATACTTTTTATATTCCTTTGTTCCCCATCAGAACATACATCCCAGTCTTCAGAACAGTACAGTCAGTTTTATTCATTTAAGGAGCAGTAGTCATTTGACACTTGCTAATATGTAACAAATTATATTGGGAGTGGTAATTACAACTGCAGCTGGTTCCTAATTATACTGTAACCTTGATGCTTTAAAAAAAAATTGAGACGGAGTTCAGCATATAATACTGAGAATAATATTCTGCATTAGGTAAATCCACCTAACCATGGGTGTTTATGTATCATAATGCCAAAATCAAAAAGACTTTATTTTAAATTGCTTTCAGCTACAATGTTGTCCAGTAGCACCATTCACAAGGATAGCTTAAAGTCCCCCTCTTTGATCGCCAAATTCTTGGCACATCCTCCAGGTATTAATAGTATAGTTAGTGTGAAATGACCTGGGCTCTAGGGTCATTATTGCTCTGTGATTTGCTACCACTCATTTAAGACCAAGTGTCTTAAATGCCACAGCTTCCTCATCTGGAGACTGGGGATATTTTGTTTGTTTGTTTGTTTGAACTTTTTATTCTATATTGCTGCTACTGCTAAGTCACTTCAGTTGTGTCTGACTCTGTGCGACCCCATAGACGGCAGCCCACCAGGCTCCCCTGTCCCTGGGATTCTCCAGGCAAGAACACTGGAGTGGGTTGCCATTTCCTTCTCCAATGCATGAAAGTGAAAACTGAAAGTGAAGTCGCTCAGTCATGTCTGACTCTTAGCGACCCCATGGACTGCAGCCTACTAGGCTTTCCATCCATGGGATTTTCCAGGCAAGAGTACTGGAGTGGGGTGCCATTGCCTTCTCGAATTCTATATTGAGGTATAGCCAATTAACAATGCTGTGATAGTTTCAGGTGGACAGCAAAGGGACTCAGCCATGCATACACATGTATCCTTTCTCCCCCAAGCTCCCGTCCCATCCAGGCTGCCACATGACATTGAGCAGAGCTCCATGTGCTGTACAATAGATCCTTGTTGGTTATCCACTTTAAATATACAGGTGTGTACATGTCCATCCCAAACTCCCTAACTGTCCCTTCCCCTAGACAACCATAAGTTTGTCTTCTAAGTCTGTGAGTGAAGACTGGGGCTATTAATGGTTCTTCACTTTAGATAGTTTTGGTGATATTTAAGTGAGATCAGGCATAAAGATCAGGCGTACAGCCTTTAGGACATGCCTAGCCTAGAGTTCAGGGCCCAGTAAAAGTTAGCTGGTGAGTGTTAATTGCTGTAATCCAGTGATAAACAACCCAGTCCAAGACTTTACCTCCACCACCCCTGACTCCAGCAGAGTTATGGTCTTAGTTCTGCCATCAATCTTAATTTGTGGTAGCATGTATCATCACACGCTTTGTACCAGCAACTTGCTGATAAATTTGTCATCACCCCCCTCCCCCTGCCCCCGGAGGGGTAGTTCAGTTCAGTTCTGTTCAGTTCAGTTGCTCAGTCCTGTCTGACTCTTTGCGACCCCACGAAGCGCAGCACGCCAGGCCTCCTGTCTATCACCAACTCCCAGAGTTCACACAGACTCATGTCCATCGAATCAGTGATGCCATCCAGCCATCTCATCCTCTGTCGTCCCCTTCTCCTCCTGCCCCCAATCCCTCCCAGCATCAGAGTCTTTTCCAATGAGTCAACTCTTCACATGAGGTGGTCAAAGTACTGGAGTTTCAGCTTCAGCATCATTCCTTCCAAAGAAATCCCAGGGCTGATCTCCTTCGGAATGGACTGGTTGGATCTCCTTGCAGTCCAAGGGACTCTCTCAAGAGTCTTCTCCAACACCACAGTTCAAAAGCATCAATTCTTCGGCACTCAGCTTTCTTCACAGTCCAACTCTCACATCCATACATGACCACAGGAAAAACCATAGCCTTGACTAGATGGACCTTTGTTGGCAAAGTAATGTCTCTGCTTTTGAATATGCTATCTAGGTTGGTCATAACTTTCCTTCCAAGGAGTAAGTGTCTTTTAATTTCATGGCTGCAGTCACCATCTGCAGTGATTTTAGAGCCCAAAAAAATAAAGTCTGACGTTGTTTCCACTGTTTCCCCATCTATTTCCCATGAAGTTATGGGAACAGATGCCATGATCTTCGGTTTCTGAATGTTGAGCTTTAAGCCAACTTTTTCACTCTCCACTTTCACTTTCATCAAGAGGCTTTTGAGTTCCTCTTCACTTTCTGCCATAAGGGTGGTGTCATCTGCATATCTGAGGCTATTGATATTTTTCCCAGCAGTCTTGATTCCAGCTTGTGTTTCTTCCAGCCCAGTGTTTCTCATGATGTACTCTGCATATAAGTTAAATAAGCAGGGTGACAATATACAGCCTTGACGTACTCCTTTTCCTCTGT
>NW_011494706.1:3284365-3284667 GCF_000754665.1 Bison bison bison
CCTTTTCCTATTTGGAACCAGTCTGTTGTTCCATGTCCAGTTCTAACTGTTGCTTCCTGACCTGCATACAGATTTCTCAAGAGGCAGATCAGGTGGTCTGGTATTCCCATCTCTTTCAGAATTTTCTATAGTTTTATTGTGATCCACACAGTCAAAGGCTTTGGCATAGTCAATAAAGCAGAAATAGATGTTTTTCTGGAACTCTCTTGCTTTTTCTATGATCCAGTGGATGTTGGCAATTTGATCTCTGGTTCCTCTGCCTTTTCTAAAACCAGCTTGAACATCTGGAAGTTCACGGTTCA
>NW_011494706.1:3285339-3296604 GCF_000754665.1 Bison bison bison
AAATTCCTAGTCTGATAATGTCAACATTCCTGCCATATCTGTCTCTTTAGATCGTGCTGTTTGGCCTTTTGGTATTTTTTGTGATTTTTTTTCTTGATATTCAGGTGTGATGTACTGGATAAAAGGGATGGCTGTAACTGGTCCTTTGGTATTGTGAGGGTAGGGTCTAGAGGCAGAAGAAATGTTCTGTAGGCCTGTGACCAGGTCCCAGTTCAGTGGAGAGCCCACGCCCCTGGACAGTGTACTTCACAAGTGTTTCTCCGTTCTTCTTCCCCTCAGGTGGGAGAGGATGGTTGAAGGTGGCTGGTGTTGGGTATTGCCTTTCCTCTGGTTAACTGGCTCCGGTAATACTCCCGCAGGTTAGGTGCCTATGAAATAATATCTTCTGAAGCAGAGCTGGGGGCTCTTGTGCATTTCAGCTTGGTTCCTTTTCCTTTCCTCCTATTGAAAGTGCCAGGTAGTCTTTTCTCTGGTAGTCACTGAGAGCCAAGTTGAGCTCCAGGAGGTAAAACTCACAAAAGTGTGGAGAATCCATGATGTCTAGGTCCACCTAGAGTTTTGCAAGGTCTTTTCTTGTCCACACTGAGCCTCCAGCAGTTGTCCATCTGCAGCTCAGAGTTACCCACTCTCAACACTGGTTCCTGCAGAGGTTTCAGTGGATGGGTTTCAGCTCTGATAAGTTGTGATTTTCTGGTTCTGCCTTTCTGTCTCCATTTTGGGGGGCAGTGGTTTGGGAGTAGTTGATTTTTCAGCATTTAGTCTTTTTACTTATTTTTATGACGGACTGACCATTTCTAAGCCCCTTGCATGCTGGACTGGAAACCAGACGTGTCCCCATCATCTTTTGATTACCTTTCCTATATTGGAGGAAATCCCCACATTACAAGGTCTGCCTGCCAGAACATGAGTCAGAACTCAGTTCCCATCTTTCCCTGCAGCCAGGGCACAAGCACGTGATCTGGCTTTGCCGAGTGGACACTCAATGTGGGTTTGATTTGGGAGAGGGCAGGCAGCTCAAGAGGTAAAGAATCAGCCTGTCAGTGCAGGAGACATGGGTTCGACTCCTGGGTCAGGAACGCGCTCTGGAGGAGGAAATGGCTACCCATCCAGTATTCTTGCCTGGAAAATCCCATGGATAGAGGGGCCTAGAAAGCTATAGTGCTTGGGGTCACAGAGAGTCTGATATGACTAAACACACACAAACACACACAGAGCAGCTTGTGTGTGAAGCTGCCATTTCGGCTGACCTGACAGGCAGCCTAGGCAACCTGCTTTTGTTGTGGGTTCTGAGCTGGGTTTCTCACCTCAGATCCTAGGATAGTTTGAAGCATCATTGGTGGCCCCCTTAGCCTCAAGCTGATTGATTCTCCAGGCTTCCTAACAAGACTGTGATCATCCAATAGAATTTTAATTTTCTCCTTAGCCTTTCATCTTTTGTTGCTTATTTCTAAGTTGAATACACGTTGGACCTACTTCCTCATCTTCCATTCTTCTTTGGGATTAGAAATAGATGGCTGTGTTTTTGGCTTATATTTGTTAACAGTAGCTGTTAATCACTCCCAGCCTTATGTATCACCCTGTAATTCACAGAGCACTTTTTCTTCATCCTAGTTAATCCTTAAGATAACTTTATGAAATAGATAAGTAAATTTTGTCATTTTGCCCTACTTTTTTTTTTTGACAGGGAAGTAGGATTTATTGGTAGGCACGAGTTGGTTTTTTCTGACAGGGAAGTAGGATTTATTGGTAGGCACGAGTAAGGAGGGAACAGTACCAACGCTCTCATGAGTGCAGGTTCACCATTTGTTCAGAGGGCCACGGTTCGGGATCTGTCTGACCCCACAGCCATCCAGGATGAGCCGCTTTTCTGCCACTATGCTTTCAAATTCATCTGCATTAAATTTAGTAAATCCCCGCTTCTTGGAGATGTGGATCTTCTGGTGGCCAGGGAACTTGAACTTGGTCCTGCAGATGGCCCCAGTCACAGGCTCCTTGTTCTGCACCTTGGTGCAGATGGACATTAAGACTTGGCCAGTGTGGACCCTGGGGCTTTCCAAAGAAACCAGGCATACACGTCTGGAGCCTACACTGGGGACAGCATGCCAGCTGTGAGTGTGCACTGGAAAGGGTTTTCTCCAGCGTCGCTTAGGGCAGCCTCTGCAGGCAACAGGCTGTGCCTCCAGGGTCGCTTAGGGCAGCCTCTGCAGGCAGCAGGCTGTGTGCACTGCTGAGGAGGCTGCTATTTGCAGCCACTGTACACGGGGCTGGTCTGGGGAAAAGAACATAGTCGACTTGATCGGCTGCAAAGCACTTTGCCCTTTTTATAGATGAGGAAACTAAAACTTGGAGATGCTAACTGACTTGTCCAAGATCACCAAGTTAGCAACATACTGAAACCCCAAACCTGGTGATGTTTGCTTATGACACGATGAGCAAGCAATGCTTTCTCCATAAGGAGTTGAAAATATAAAGAGATGAATGTCTGCTTCAGAGGAGACTTATACTGTCTGTTGTCAAATTTTTAGTCTTGGGAACATTTACTGGAATGTTAGCTTTAGCTTAATAATAATAAAATCTAAAATTAGAGTGTTTAAAGTTATTTTGGCATAACAGCACCCACAGCTAAAACACTGCCATTCATTTTTTAATTGCTGTACTGTGCTTCTTCATACAGAAATTTAATGGTGATGGCTTTATCATTGTCTAATGTTTGTCTACAACCCATTTCATAAACTACTGAATCCTTCTGATAAAATATTTCCTCATCCCTGAAATAACCCACTTGCATAGTTACCCAGTGGGTTAACATTTGTGGTGTCTGCTGCTTTATAAGTCAACTGTTGAGTGACTTGAACATTTGAGGGTTGACTACACAGAAAGGTTGTGGTTTGAATACTGCTTAACATGATATCTTGTTTGTATATTGATTCCAGTAACTTTTTATAGTTACTACTCTTCATTTATTAGACCATAGGGGAACCGTAGGGCGAGGAATGAGTGATTCAGTGAAGTCAATGAAAACTTATTTTTCTTAAACGTGATGAGACACTTCATTTTTATCCCCCTTGAGTGAATGGTGACTGTGGTTTTGGGGAATTTCAGGCTTTCTTTTACAGCTACTGATTGTATCAGTCAAGGTCCACTTGCAGAGAACAGAATCCACTCTAGCTGGTTTAAGCAGAGGGAAATTTATTACAGGGTGTTAAATGGCGTATGGAATTTGTTGGAAAGGTGAAGAAAGGAACTTCAGGTTGAGTTCTTAGGAGTGACTTGCAGAGCCTCACTGCAGAGCAGGCCACCAGGGGAGCATTTGCCTTTCGTGCAGTCATGAGACTGCCCACCAAACTGGGAGTGTTTCAGAACCATGCTGCCGCTGACACGGCAGGAGGAAAACCAGACACTTTGATCTGCCACAGGAAGATCAGCCAATTCCAAGGATGATGCTTGCTGGCAGAAACAGCAAAGACACAGCCCCTACCTTCCAAATCTTGGCTTTCCAAAACTTTGCCTCCCACATCTCACTTAGCTTCATCTGATTGACAGCACCTAGGCTGCATAGCTGCAAGGGATTCTGGGAAATGTAGTTTAACCTTCCAGTCTGTGCAGTATAGGAAGATATGTGGGAAGAAAGGGTAGCCCCAGCTTCTGAGTTATTAGGTCACACCCAGTAGTGCTTTCCATGAGATTCAGGACCACCCACTACGGGTTTTTCCCACCTCTCCGTTTTCTGCTTGTCAGTGCACGCAAACAAGCATGCATGTGCTTACACACACACAGTAGCTTTTGATGAGCTGCCTCTCTGTTTTCATTTCATATCTAAAGTAAACAATTACTTCATGACAGTAGAATTTTCAGTGTAAGTCTGAGCTTGTCTTGTCTTTCAGACCTTTCAGGTTTGGGAGGGCGATGGAAGAACTGTTGCTGAGTGAGGTAGCAAGCTAAACGAGGTCCTGGGTTTTAACCCAGTGGTTCTCAGCCTGGTCCGTCACCATCTCGTGGTGAAGCTTTAAAGATACCCATTCCAGAGATTCTAATTTAGTTGGACTTTGCCGTCTAATTTGATCAGCCTGGGGTTTGATAAAACCCCAAAGCCCTGGGGCAATGCAAACATACAGCCAGGGCAGTGGATCTCAAGTCCAGTCAGACAGGATTTTACATTAATTACAGCTGTGGTTCTTACACTTTGAAATGAAGTGAAGTTGCTCAGTCGTGTCTGACTCTTTACGATCCCATGAACTGTAGTCTACCAGGCTTCTCTGTCCATGGGGTTTTCCAGGCAAGAGTACTGGAGTGGGTTGCCATTTCCTTCTCCAGGGGATCTTCCTGACCCAGGGGTCGAACCCAGGTCTCCTGCATTGCAGGCAGACACTTTACCCTCTGAACCTACAGGCATCAAAATCACCTGGAGGACTTGTTAAACCATAGATTGCTTGATCCCGCCCCCAGAGTTTCTGACTTGGTAGATTTGGGGCGGAGTGTGAGAATTTGCAGTTCCGTTGGCCTAACAGGAGCTACCTGTTTTCCTTGTAAAGATTTGATTTCTACTCACCTGGAAGTTTTCTTTAAGAACGTGTTCAGAGCTCTTAGTTTCTGAACTTTACTGGAGCAGGGGACACGGAAGAGTAAGGTGACTACGAGGAGATCGTGGTCTTAATGGCTCGAGCTTCCCAGTGTAAGAAGAGAGCTTTTCTGCATGTTTTCTTCTTCAAATGAATATCCCTGACTTTTTTGTAGGTTATGTTTGTTCCCTCTCAACACCCCTGGTTAGACCCAGCAACTATTTTAAGTGCACAGTTCCGTACCCCTGCAGTGTGTTAAAGCAATGAGCCCTCAGCTGAGTCTTGATTCCCGAGTAAGAAAGCCAGTTTAAATAACGCTCCTACATGGAGAAAAATCTTTTCTGGTGTCTTCCTCTGTTTGGCTGCTGTAACTCATATTAAAATGAAAGTGAATTTATTTGTCCTCAAAAATAGCTTTCTGGGTTTCCTTGCCATGCGTCCCACTGCCTGCTTGTTAAAACCAGTCCTTCAAGTTATATTATTATTGGCTGTTTTTTTTTTTTTTTTTTGTATTTGGAATGTACCTACCCAGTATATGTGTTTTGCAAATGCTATTGATAGCCTATTTAAACTGTTTTTTATAATGTTTGACTTGTCAAAAGTGTTATATATTCAGTGATCCTCAAATTTTGCCCTGTGGAACATACTTTGGGGGAATTGACCTGAAATTTCTATACTGTCATTAACAAAGATAAAGGTCTCCCAGTTTATGGAAAAAAAGATAATGCATGTTTCCATTTTTACCGCCCCCCTCACCTGCTTTCTTCTTTAACCTCCACTTGGTGTGAATGTTATGTGCTTGTGTATGAAATTATTAAGTAGCAAATGGTGATATTTCATAGTCGTCTGCCAAGAATCCTTTTTCTTCTTGGTGATTTACTCCGTAACAATGTTTAAAAATTACTTTATTTAGAACTTTTGATATAAAAACTTTGTTTTAATGGTGGCATCTATTCTTATAAATGCAAATTCAGAACAGTAATGATAAAGCAAATCAGGCAACTAGGTAGTAAGAATAATAGCTGTAAATGCTGCTGCTGCTAAGTCGCTTCAGTCGTGTCCGACTCTGTGCAACCCCATTGATGGCAGCCCACCAGGCTCCTCTGTCCCTGGGATTCTCCAGGCAAGAACACTGGAGTGGGTTGCCATTTCCTTCTCCAATGCATGCTAAGTCGCGTCAGTCATGTCCGACTCTGTGCTACCCCATGGACAGCAGCCCATCAGGCTCCTCTGTCCAGGGAATTCTCTAGGCAAGAATACTGGAGTGGGTTGCCATTTCCTTCTCCCAATAGCTGTAAATATTTACATGCTATTCATATTTGAGAAATATATACTTGTATATAAAACAATGAAAATTAGCCTTTGGAGAAAAACCTAAAGTTTGAGAATCTTCTAAAGCCTGATGAACTAAGGCTTGTCAGATGATGCAGTGTGAGCTTGCCTGAACAGCTGTTCTGAGTTGGCTTAAAACCGGAGGGTCACACAGCTAGTGAGTTGAGAGCTCAGGTCTGCCGCCCACAATCAAGGGCAGTCTGATACTGGAGCATGTTCTTAATCAAAGCACTGGATGGATACACTACAAGGTGGTGCTACTAGGAGAAACTGGGAGAATCTTGATTTTTAGGTGTGTGCTATTTTATATTAGGGGTCACATAAACTATGGTCAATTTAAAGCTGCTTATGATGTGACTCAGTGAGACGACCAGCACAGTAAGGGGATGGAAGGTTTGGAACTTGACCTCCGCTCAGAAAACACTTAGAAATGTCAGCAAAAATTGTTGCTAAATCTGACTTTCAGGGAAATAAGTAACCCTTTCTGAGTCTTGGTTTCCCCTTCTGTCAAATGAGAGCAATAATATGCTCTGTCTGAGCCTGAGGTCTGCCATGATGATCCAGTGACGTCATAGTCCTGCTCTGAAAACTTTTAAGTGTTCTGTACACATTAGGTGACATGGCTTAGAGGCATTGGGCCGCCATATGGATGGGTTTCTCCCGTGCCCTCCACCTGGGGAGAGTTACAGACTGAAAGCTTTCTTTCTGTCACAGAGGTGTAGTCCTGGCGGTGAGCGATGACTGTGCATTCTGGGATCCGTAAGGAGAAGAATGCTGTGGGAGTCAGGGCGGGGGACGTTCACTCTGAAATAGCATTGCCCAGGGAAGGCTTTATGAAGTGTGTGTGGCAGAGTGAATTAATTTGATTTTAAAGGATGTGTTATTCAGATGGAGGAAGAATAGTTCACTTTGTGGAAACTTACCTTTGCTTTTAAAAGGAAACCCAGTTACGTGCTGAGGGTCACCATATGCCTTTTAAAAAATTGTTACTTACGGTCTTGAGACGTAGAACTTGGAGGGAGTGTCTTTTCTCTTGAAGAAGAGGATGGAAACTTCTCGTGCTGTCCCATCTCCAATAGTGTTTGTCCTCCCCACCTTTCTCAGAATATAGACCCCAGTGGAGGGGATCTTGTGAGACTCTCAGCAGCACCATCATCCGTCTTAGGTTGGCTTTGCAGTCGACTTTTATATTTTTTTTCTCTTTAATTGAATAGTAGAGAACACTCAGTGACTGAGGATTTTAAAAAGATGACAAATTCTTATGGCTAAAAATAGCATTGGTGGTTACAAGTACTCAGCAGAAGTTAGGAGTTATCAGTCTTGGTTTGGGAAACAAGGTGACCAACTAGCTGGTTTCAGGAAATCTACCTCTCCTATTCCAACAATTAGTTAATAAAATTATTCCTGACAGTGGCGGGCCAAGGAGCTCAGGCAGTTACATATTTCAAGACAGAGAACCCATTGTCCAAAGATCTCAGGAGAGCCTTTGCAAACACACCGAAGGGATTTAGAACAATTTGCATAAATCTCCCCATGGATGGCGACATGGCTCCAGTATTGGGGTGGTTCCAGGAACCCCTCCTTGGCTGTATCATGGGGTGATGCTGTGCTTGGGGAGAGTTCAGTCTCATGACGGTTTCTGCCAGCAGGATTGGGTGATGGGACGCTGAATAAGCCCACTGTTTGGTTCCACATAAGGACTCTTTTGTGTTGGCCTGGGGCAGCCATGTTCAAGTTTGTCTTCTCTTTCCCCGGTGATGTTTTTGGACTTTGTGGGCTGGAGAATTAAGCACAACACCTATTCTGAGCTAATCTGTCAAACTTTGCTCTTGAAAGGTAACCATAGCCCCTTGTATTCCAGAACGTGGTAAATAATAATCATACATTTGGAGACTTATGGTTTCTTTCTTTTTTTTTTTTTTGTTGAAACACAGTTGATTTACAATATTAGTTTCAGGTGTACAACATTGTTCAATATTTTTATGGATTATATTCCATCTAAAGTTATGAGAAAACAATGGTGGTTGTATTTCCCAATGCTGTACAAGTGGAGACTTCTGGATTTTTTTATAAAGTTGGGGAAAGGAGGACTGCTGGACATGACCAGATTGCTGGGTGTTCATGCCTGTCCATTGCGGAGCCATGGGAATTAATTGCCTTCTGTCTGTGACTATTATTTGCCTTGTTCACTAACCTCTCTAACAACTACGTTTTCTTGCATACTTAACAAGTTGTACTTTAATATTTAATATTCCCCTGTGAAAGAGTTTGGGTCACTCTGGATTGCAGTTTAAAATGCCAGGTGGTTGCAAGTCTGTTTTAACTTTTCTTTTTTTTTGTTCATTTTGGAAAAAAATGATATATATTAAACACTGCATATTAGGATCTTTTGTTTCTTGTATGGAATGTTATCATTCTAGAAGCCTCATAAGAAGACTGATTTAAAATCCAGAGAGTAGTTTAAGCACTGGGTAAATTTAGTGCTTTAAGTGCAGAAATGAAATTCACTGATTTCTAACCTGGAGTTTATTTTCTTTCAGTCTGTGAGCTTGATTTCTCAGCTTTGTTCTAATAATATAAACATTTTTATGTTTATTTATAGGTGGCTTTAACCAAGAGAGCAGATCCAGCTGAACTTAAAACAATATTTTTGAAGGTCAGTATCAAGGAATCTGTTTTGTTTCTTATTTGTGTTCTACAACTTTTAAAGATTATTTTCAAGCAGCTCTCTATTTCGTTGTTACATTTTTAAAAACATCCCCAGAAGTACCTTTACTTACTGCTACTGCTAAGTCACTTCAGTCGTGTCTGACTCTGTGTGACCCCATAGACGGCAGCCTACCAGGCTCCCCCGTCCCTGGGATTCTCCAGGCAAGAACACTGGAGTGGGTTGCCATTTCCTTCTCCAATGCATGAAAGTGAAAAGTGAAAGTGAAGTCGCTCAGTCGTGTCCGACTCTTAGCGACCCCATGGACTGTAGCCTACCAGGCTCCTCCATCCATGGGATTTTCCAGGCAAGAGATTTACTTAAGACTTGTAAAAGAGATCCTGTACAATTTTATATCTGTCTTTTAGAATGTGTCACATACTTGGAGGCGACTGTCTGTGATGGCTGCATGGTTTACACTTCACTTTGTTGTCTCACGTGATGTTCGGCACCGAAAAGGAGTTGTTGGGGAGTTTAGTCTCACAGCCCATTTACCTTTCCAAGGTTGTCCTGTGCAGCAGATGATACTAAAGCTTTCTGTCCTAAGAAGTTTAAAGCTCTTTGTAAACACCTTTCATCATCCTTCATTCATCTAGAATGGACTGCCCTGGGCTCTCCTGAGCAGAACATTGCTGTTGTTACCATCATCATATCATTTAACTTCAGCCATGGTGCCCTGGAGGAGGCCTCAGTACGAGTAACAGTAGATACTACATCATACTATACAAGTTTATTTCCTTCGTTTCTTATATTGTCACTTACTTTGTGATATTGAGCACTGAGTGACTAATACTCTAATAATAAAGTCTGCCTCAGGTCCCAAACACTGAACCACTTTTAAGGTTATTTAACTGGCAATAAAAGTACTCAAAAGAAAAAGGCCATTTTTGTAAAGATAATTTTAAAAAGTACATATGTAGGCCTTCTCTAAACATGGGGAGAAGGTAGGTGTGCTGTATTTAAAGAGAACTTGAGGCTTCAAGTGAGAAACTTGTTCTGCTGCTGTGTGTATATGGCTTAGGAAGTTATTAATTCTCCTAGCATCACTTTCTGTATCAAAATGGGTTACTGTTAAAAATTGAGGAATCAGGGAATTTGAATACTGATAGGATTATTTGATATTAAGTAATTATTCATTGATTTTTAGGCTAGGTAATAGTATTCTGAATATGGAAACTATAAAGAGTTTTTCAGAGATGTACACTGAAGTATTTACAGGTGAGATTATGATATCTGAGATTTGCTTTTAAGTAACCCAGTTTTGGTGGTGTAGGAAAAATAGGCAGTATGATAATTTTTGCAATTGGAAAACGGAATATTGGATTTACTACACTGTTCACTCTACTTTGTGTATATTTTCACGTTTACATAATGTTATAAAAACTTGTGAAGATTCCATGAAAAAAACTTACTTGAAAGTGCTGTGTATTAGATATGCACCTGATATGCATTAGATATTGATTCAGTAAATGCTTGAAATTAAGTTATTCACAGAGACAAAGACTCCAAGAGAAAATGGGTAAAAAACAGGAGAAAAAAGAATCAATTTGTAAAGTAGACTGGGTTGTATACTAGAAGGCAGAGTTCTATATAAAGCTTGTGTTTTGCCCAGAAACGGTAAATATGGTATAGAGACGCTAAGCTGGAAAAGGATTCTGGGTAATGAAAGTCCAGAAAACAGAAACGCATTTGTTTCTCACCTGATGTCTGTTGCTGCGCACGTCGGGCCCCCCATGATGGGGCTGAGGTGTATATGAAGGAGCCATAGATGTTTTGGGGCTGTGTATTTATAAGGTTTTTGTTGTAAAACTCTAATGATGTAATTCTGGAAGACCACTTGCAGAAGAGCCCGCGAGTGGGCTGCTAAAGCGCCTAGAGAGAAGGAAGAAGCTCATAACATTGAGTCGGCAGAGTCACGATCCTTGTCGGAACTCAGAACCTGTGACTTCTGTTTTCTAAGGCAACAGTAGCTGTGGGCATCGGGGAATGGGAACAACTTAGAGGGTCTCAGCAGATGGTGCTCCTTGGATCCTTATTGGTCTTGATGTGATTCAGTGGAAAGGCTCCAGGTAGAAGCTGCGACCACAGTTTGAGGCCATGTGGTAGCAGATGAGGCTGGGTTAAGAGCCTACCAATGGAAGGAGGTATCTTTTCTAGTGGCTGCATCACAGTCGCAGGGGAGTTTTACTGGAGGCAAGCGGGATTGGCCAGGGAAACCCAGGGGAGGGCAGGAGTCCCTGCAGAGTTCTGGAGAGCGGCCTGTGGGGCTTCTGTGTCAGTGGGCCTGAAGGCTGGGGTGGAATCTTTGGGACCAGAAAGGAAGTGCTGTCCTCCCTTGGTGTGGCTAGGACTACATGGCTTTTGAGTGAGAATTCCAGATGACTTAGAGTCCAATGGGATGATGTGGGGGGAACTGTCCCTGAAGAAAAGAAGTGATCAGCAGTTTCTAGAAGGGATTGTGGATCTGGCAGAGGTTCGGGTGATCTCATCAGGCTTGGGTAGTGTGGTACCAATGCAAATCCACCTTGGCTCAGCACGCTGAGGATCTCTTGTTTACTCTCTACCGCAGACGGTGCTGTGGGGGAAGAATAGGGAGCAAGGCGCCTTTGGGGGCTGTGCCAGGCACGTCTCCAGTGAGCCTGGGCTTTCTATTTTTTTTTTTTTTTT
>NW_011494706.1:3296704-3337338 GCF_000754665.1 Bison bison bison
CATTTATTTATTTTTTTTTAAAATGTTTATTTTGTATTAGCGTATAGTTGATTGAGGGGCTTCCCTGGTGGCTCAGCTGTAAAAAAATCTGCTTGCAATGCAGGAGATGCAGGTTCAATTCCTGGGTGAGGAAGATCTGGCTACCCACTCCAGTATTCATGCCTGGAGAATCCCTTGGACAGAGGAGTCGGAAAGCTACAGTCCACGGGGTCACGAAGAGTCGGACTTAGCGTGCATAGTTGATTGACAATGAATAACTGAATCACTTTGCTGTATACCTGGACCTGTTAGTTCTAAGAGTGGATTAGCAGCAAGCACTCTGTAAACCTGACTATTTGCTGATTTTTTTCTGACATTTTCCTGACTTTTCTTCTTTATAAATATCTCAACCTCTCTGCTACACTAGTTAGGCGATTCTCCTGTAGTTTAGGGGAGGTGGAGGGAAGCTTCATTGTTCTTTTGAGACCAGATGTGCTGGTAATGGGGGAGTTGACAGCTGTGGCGAGCAGAGAGACCTAATGGAACTGAAACAGATAAGGAAAGAGGGGTCCTGGAGGACTAAAATGAGCCCTATTCTGGCTTATTTTATGTTTGTTTGTTTGTTTGTTTTTGAAAAGAGTTAAAATCAGTTCTTTTTTTGAAGTTGCTTACTGTTAGATGTTGGGGTTATAAAGATGAATTAATCATGGCTCCTGCCCTTAACTATCTCACTGTGTGTGTTTGAGTGTTTAAGAAAAAAATCCACAATATGGTTGATATACATTATATAGTACATAATATGGTTGATACGCATTGTATAGTATTAATTAGCAAGAAGATGATGTGGGGCTAATTACATCTTCCTAGAGAGGGTCATTACAGTTGCTGGGCAGTGGTGATATTTGAGCTGCTGTTTATCAGATGGAGAAGGTAGAGGAGGATTGTGGAGCAAAGAAAGACAAAGGAAATAATAGTGCAAGCAAAAGCAAAGAACTCCAGGCGTGGAGGTGGCCTGGCACAGAGAAGCTTGGGAAATGGTACTAGAATGGTGGGCAGAGTGGAACTTGGCATAAAACATCTCCAGCCTAAGGCGTTTGAATTTTTTTATGCAGGCTGTTTTAGTGACATGTGGCGGTTAATGTTTTGTCTGGATGTAGAAGTTGAAGTCTAGGTGTAGTCAGCTTTGTTTCCAACCTAAGTGTTGGGAATCTAAGTTTTTTTCTCTGCCTGACGCTTTCTGTGCTGTTTCATGTTAATAAACAGGTGTGTATTTGAGTGCTTACGGTTTAAATGAAATGCCATGGAACTCTGCAGTGAGTGAGATGTGTAAAAAGGTATAATCAACATCCATGTCTTATTTAGAGATGTTCAGGTTTTATACAGGGGACAAAATTTATAGGCATGCAGAAGGTAAAAAAAAAGTATCTAAGTCAGCACAGTCAAGGGTCACTTGTGTGGTTAAAGCAGACGCCACAGGAAATGGAAGAGGGAACAGTCCCTGTGGTGGGGAGAGGTCAGAGAAGGCTCCTTGGAGTGGGAACTTGAGGAGCCCCACGGATGCGTGGGAGCCGGGGGGGTGGAGCGGAGGCACCCAGGGGGCAGCGGAGGCTTCTGGGAACCAGGACCACACGGGAGGGACCACATTGGGAGCAAACCTCCCCCAGATTGAAGGATTTTTGCTCATTCTTCAAATGTTTACTTAATTCAGCTCTGTGCGAAGGAGTCTGCCAAGTTTTACAGGGTGTGG
The DNA here is from genome assembly GCF_000754665.1 of Bison bison bison. NCBI lineage: Eukaryota > Metazoa > Chordata > Mammalia > Artiodactyla > Bovidae > Bison > Bison bison. The sequence goes on from NW_011494706.1 coordinate 3,298,431, forward strand.
GTGACAAAATTAGAAAGATGATTGGGAGTTTGGCATTTCTGCTAAACAGTAGGAAGCCATTGAAGGTTTTCTGAGTTCTCCAGTGACCTGGAGGATGGGTCTGAGATTGGATTGGTGCAGCAAGGCCATGGGTTAGGCAGCTGTGGGTATAATCCTGGTGTGCAACCCTAATAACTTGGTTAGGGTTCTGGTAGCAGGAGGAATGGAGAATGGGCAAGTTAACACATTTTGAAGGACTGTTGGATTGAAAATGCCTGATCTTGGGTAACGGATGATCATGTTGTTCAGTCACTCAGTGTGTCTGACTCTCTGACGCCATGGACTGCAGCACGCCAGGCTTCCCTGTCCTTCACCATCTCCTGGAGCTTGCTCAAACTCATGTCCATTGAGTCAGTGATGCCATCCAACCATCTCGTCCTCTGTTGTCCCCTTCTCTTTTCTGCCTTCAACATTTCCCAGCATCAGGGTCTTTTCTGATGAAGTCGGCTCTTCACATCAGGTGGCCAAAATATTGGAGCTTCAGCATCAGTCCTTCTAATGAATATTCACGGTGGATTGATTGATCGTGAACAGGGAGTAAATATGACCACTGGATATATAGGCTGGGGGCATGGAAGTACCGGTATTAAGAATGCAGAAATTGAGGAGACAGCCATTAGCTCAAGTGAGAGTGAAGGAGGTGATAGTTACTGTTTAGAAGTATAGAGCTGGACGCAACTAAATGCCTTACTATAGTGTAAGATGTGGAGGACGGGAAGACCAGACAAGGGAAGCGGGTCATATTACAGATGGGGATAGTAATATGTAGTGAACAGCATTTGGAGTTTTATAATTATAGTTCATCAACAAAAGCATAATATATATTTTTAGAAGATTTTGTAGGGAAAATTGGCAAAATAATTTCCTCTTTGAAAACCTTTTTTCTTATGACACAATAGTTCATATTTTTTGAAAATTAAAAAAAAGATGTGTATAAAGAACTGAAACTTGTGATCCATATATATTTAAATCTATCCATATATATACATGTATTGATTTAAATCTATTTATATATGCATATGTCTGTTTTCCTGTTTCTCTGCCTCTGTGTATGAGTAGAATTTTTTTCCTTAACAGGAGGAAAAATACTATTTGGTATTCATTTTTCCCCTCACCTAATACATTATGAATACCTTTTCCTATAATTGAAAGCATTTCTGCTTTTTTTTATTGCTATGATACTCTTGTATATGGCTGTTTTACCGTAATTTATCTAGCCACTCTCTATTATTGGATGTTTTGTTGTCTTCTCTGCTTTGCTATCATAACAACACTGAAATGAATAGCCCTGAAACTACATTTTTGCATATAGCTAGCATTTTCTTAGATAAATTTATAAAAGTGGAATTGTTGAAGAGTGGATTTACAACATTTCAAGGCTTTTGATTCTTGGCAGACTGCCTCTCAAGAAGGTTGCATCAATACACATTTTTGTTGGGAGTATGGAAGTTTACATTTTTCCACATTGTGAAGTCAACTCAGATTATTAAAGAAAACTGAGCAGCAACAATAAAAAGCCTTTCTGACAACTCCTTGAAAAATTGTATCTTGTTTTAAATTTGTGTTTTTTATCATTTGCAATGTATTTGTTGACTATTCATGATACCTAATGACGTTTAAGCCTTTTCATTAAAATTTACAAATATACAGAAAATAGAGTAGTAAATACCCACATAACCACCACCTAATTTAAGTTTTTGTCACATTAGTTTCACATATAATATTTACTGATGTATTTCAGTGTAAGTTAGCTATCCTCATATAGCTCCTAATAATTTTAAGATTCCCTGTTGAGAAATGGCCATAATACATGTTAGTAAATATTATATGTGGCCATAATATATATCACTGTGCACTTAATGAAATTAATGGTAGTTCCTTAATAACATACAATATTTGATCCCTTTTCAAATTCTTAAGTATAATATTTTATTCCACCTATGTAACAGGGAAGCAGGGGAAGAATGGTCAAACACAGTGATCAGGTGTGCAAAGCATTTCTCAGTGGCTGGAGCACACTCAAGAAGAATTTGCCCTTCAGCCTCCGGACATGAATGGTTTATGGCAAAAATGAGTGACTGGTGATTATGGTTCTGGTATGTTCACAGTTGATAGACTATTTTGTTCCACCAGTAGTGGGCAGGCCAGTTAGGCCCCCTGGCTTCTGAAGATCGTGTCGTGACACATGGCTTTCCTTTGCCACCGTATTCATTGGGCGTGGAGGTATGTCACGCTGGTGACATTTGGTTTATTAGTCAGGGTTCTTGAGAGAAACAGAACCAGTAGGAGAGAGCTCCATCTCTAGGTACATGTCTAGTGAGGTTTATTATGAGGAATTGGCTCACACCATCCATCTTGGAGGCCGAGAAGTCCTAGGATGGTACTGTCTACAGGCTGGAGACCCAGGAAAAGCTGTGCTGTAATTCAGTCCAAGTCTGAAGTCCTGAGAACAGGGTGGCTGATGGTGTAAATCTCGGTCTGAGGGCCAGAGAAGGAAGAAGATAGGACCCAGCTTATGCAATGGGGCAGGGAAAAAAGGGATGAATTCTTTCCTCCATCTTTTGTTCCGTTCTCAATGGGTTGGGTGAAGCCCACCCATACTGGGGAGGGAAGTCCAGTTTACTGAGTCCATAGATTCAAATGCAGTCTCATCAGAAACATCCTCACAAACACACCGAGAAATGGTGCTTCATCTGGGCATCTGGTGGCCAGTCAAGTTGATGCATAAAGTTAACCATCATAGTTAGTATTTTACTAGGTTATGCAAGGAATCCTAAAAGCCTTCCCATTTCATAAGTATATGCCGGGGTCCAGCCCCGGTGGATCCAGGGAATTCGAAGCGGGGACGGCGTCGGTGAGGATCAGGAAACAATTGCTTAATTAAATGTTAATTAAGGATATAAAGAGTAATAGCATGAGGATAGCTCAGTGAGGAAATTCAGTGGAGAAAAGAGGCTGAATAATTCAGCCAGAAGGTGAGAGAAAGAACGACATGGTGAGACCAAGTTTGGGTGAACAAGGCCCGCACTTTATTTTCCAAAGTAGTTTTTATACCTTAAGTTATGCATAGAGGATAATGGGGGAAGGGGTAGAGTCATGCAGTAAGCCAGGCTTTCTTCCTGCAAACTTATCATATGCAAAAGTTTAGGTGATTTGCATCATCTTCTGGCCCGGAGGCTTTTTTCTCTAAAGGTGATTATTCTAAAGTCAGGCGCCAGCCTCCAAAAAGCATTAGATAAAGTTGCATTCCTACAGAGCAAAGGTGTGGTGGGCTATAACAAGAAAAAGAATTAACTCAAGGGTCCCAGGTTACAAACATTAAAGCTACTACTTACACCAATTATATTAATCAATACACTGCCAGGGACACAGCAGGTAAGGGATATGGAGACTTAGCAGCAAACATTGGCCCAACAAGTGAAAATCCCTTCACCAATACAATTTCTAATCAATCTTTTAACTGCTCAAAGCAATCTGTATTTAGACAGTTTAGAACATCTCATGCCTCTCACAGTTTGGAGGCTCTGAGCAATCACATGTGGCCAGAAAAAACCTATTCAGGCAGGCTAGAGGACTTCCAAAGGAGTTTGTAGGTTGAAACACTGTCACACCCAGGAATTATTAACTGGAGCTGTAAGCTAACTCTTTTTTCAGAGACAGGTAGTGGGGGACAGCCCCCCGTAAAGTCAGAGGTGTAGGTGAAAGCACAAAGCAGAAAGTAGGCAGACTCTGGTTTTGGGGGTAGATTGCTCGAGAATTTCCAGGGAGACTCCTGAGGCTTGATCCCGCCTTTGTGTATGCCAAGCCTCCTTCCTCATGACCTTTGCCAGGGGCGGAGCTCGCTCCCCGAAAGTATATATGTTTAATCATATTGAACTTCCAAAAATGTAAAGGAGAGAAGCTTCAGGTCATTTATCAAATCTATTACTGAAGAAGGATTAAATAACATTTTAAAGATGTGGTAGCTGCAGGTCCACTCTGTCCATCAGTCTAAGGAAGAACCTTTGACATCTTTGATCAAAGTAGACTACCCAAGCCTTGGTGATGCACTGTTTTTTAAAACTGAGGAAAACTATGTTTCTTGTGTCCATATTAACATGTCCTTGTATTGAAGAGATGTTTTATCACCTCTGAAAAAACAAGGCAGATAAAAGACCTGAGATTTTTTATTTGTAAACTATATTGAGGAATAAATCAAATGCATCAATCAGAAATGTACCACTCCATGCATGTTCATAAAGTGAATCCATCCATGTAACCAGCATCCTTCAGTTCAGTCGCTCAGTTGTGTCTGGCTCTTTGCGACCCCATGAATCGCAGCACGCCAGGCCTCCCTGTCCATCACCAGGAGCCCTCCGACGCCCTTTCTAGTCCATCCCCACCCCTCCCGAGGGAACTAGTCATCTGACTTCTGTCACCATGTGTTAGCTTTGCCTGGTTTTCTACTTTATATAAAATGAGTAATACACTATGTTCTCCTTTTTCTTTTTTTTACAATGTGTATTCTTGTGTCTAGCTTCTTTCACCGTTGCCTTATTGGTAAGATTCATCTGTATTGTCACGTGTAGTCGGTATTAGTTGATCCCACTGTGTGACTATGCCACAATTCACTGAAACATTCTGTTGTGGACATTTGAGTTATTTTCCTTTTTTTTTTGCTATCCACAATAATGCTGCTGGGGGTGGGGCAGTTTAGGGCTGCGGCACAGCCCCCTCTGGCCCCAGTCCCATCCAGCCTCTAACAAGGTTGCACACGTTGGGGAGAAAGTGAAACCTGCACAGAAATGCAGCCCTAGACCCTCAGGCCTTGGCCACGCCCCAGACCAAGGCAGAGAGTGCTGTCATACCCAAGAGAGACCCAGCTCCCACCCTCAAGAGGGCAGTGACGCCCCGAGCGGAGGACACGCCCCGCTTGCACCTGGCTGGGCTCCAGCCCCACCTCCTCCCAGGGCAGTAGCTGCCAGCACACCCTGGGGAAGACACAGCTCATGCTCCCTTTAGATGTTTCTCCTGCCAGAGCTGCTGGGAATGCTCCAAGGACACACTTTCAAGGGCAGGAGAGGTAAATTTTCACCTAGTTTCATAAAGACAGAGAATGTTAAACAAAACGAGAAGACAGGAATATATTTCCAATGAAAGAATAAGGAAAAAAAAAACACAAAACCCTGGGAAAAAACTGTAATGAAACACAGATAAGTAATTTACCTGATAAAAGAGTTCAAAGCATTAGTAATAATCCTAATTGAACTGGGGAAAGAATAGATGAACACAATGAGGATTTTTGTTAAGAGCTAGATAATATTAGAAAAGTGCTGGCAACACTGAAGAATACAATAACTGAGAAGAAAAAATACATGGATATTAACAAGAGATTGGGTGATAAAGAATACGTAAGTGATCTAGAAGATAGAGTAATGCAAATTGCCCAGTAAGAACTACACCTCCCCACCACCCAAAAAAAAAATTCTAAAAATTGAGGATAGTTAAAGGGACTTATGGGACAACACCACAGGTACTAACATTTGCATGATAGTGGTCCCAGAAAAGAAAGGTGGAGCTAGTGGTGAAGAACCCACCTGACAATGCAGGGTACGTAAGAGACGTGGGTTCAATCCCTGGGGCGGGAAGTTCCCCTGGAGGAGGGATGGCACCCCACTCTGGTATTCTTACCTGGAGCCTCCCATGGACAGAGGAGCCTGGTGGGCTATGGTCCATGGGGTCAGGAAGAGTCAGACACAACTGGAGCGACTTAGCACAGCACAGAAAGAGAAAAGAGTAGAAAATGTATTTGATGAAATTATGGCTGAAAACTTCCCAAACCTGGAGGAGGAAACAGATATCCAGGTACAGGAGGCACAGAGGCTTCCAAACAAGGTGAACCCAAAGAGACCCATGCCAAGATACATCATAATTAAAATAGAAAAAAATAAAAAAATTTAAATTTCAGCAAGAAAAAAACAAAGTCACATCCAAGGGAACCGCCATAAGGTTATCCGTTGATTTTTCTGCAGAAACTTTGCAGGCCAGAAGAGAATGGCATGATACTTTTAAAGTGCTAACAGGGAAAATCCTACACCCAGGGTACTCTGTCTAGCGAGATTATCATTCAGAATTGAAGGACAAGCAAATAGGTCAGACAGGCAGAAACTGAGTTCATCAATATACTAAACTGACCTTACTAAAAGTGTTAAAGGGTCATCTGTAAGTGAAAAAGTAAAAGTTCCAATGAGAAATAATAAATTATGGGAAGGGAAAAATCCCACTGGTGTAAAATTGCTGGGTCTGCCCTTACATGTATGTTCATTTACAGTAGACATTGCCAAGCAGTTTTCTGAAGCGGTTTGCCAGTTGCTTTGCTCCATATTTTGCCAACATTGGTTTTTTTCTTTTTAATTATCTTGTGTATGAGTAGTGGTATTATTGCACTGTAGTTTTATTTTGCCTTTCCAGTGGAAATTTTTCTTTTAGGGGTTGGGAGCTTGATAATGATTCTAAAGATCATTTGGGGAAAACTAAGAGAGTGATTAGTCTTGTAAGAAGGCTTGTAAGAAAAAAAGTAATGAAATGTGTTCTTATTTTGTGTATCCATTCATTTGTTTATTTTTGGCTGCACGGGGTCTCCGTTGCTTTGCCAGAGCTTTCTCCGGTTGAGGCGCGCGGGGACTCCTCTTCGTTGCGGCCCTCAGGCGTCTCACTGCAGCGGCTTCCCTTGTTGCGGAGCCTGGGCCCTAGGTGCCTGGACTTGAGTAGGTGCAGCACACGGGCTCACTAGTTGCGGCTCTAGGGCTCTGAAGCGCTGGTCCAGTAGTTATGGCGCGTGGCTTAGTGCTTCCGGGGCACGTGGGATATTCCCAGGTCAGGAGTCGAACCCTGCCTTGGCAGCGGATTCTGTGCCACCGGGGAGCCCAGTAGTGCAATGTCTTTTTTACTCCACATTCATTTGTCAGATGTTGATTGAAGATGTTGCCTGTCTACCAGGTAACAGTCTAGAGCTCGAGGATACACACCAGTGAGAAAGGGGAAGAAAAATTCTGTCCTGGCAGAGCTCTCCCTCTAGTTATGACAATTAAGGTGCCTGTAATCTTGCAAGAATAGATGGGTCAATTGCCAAGGTTAGTCCTGAAACATTGCCTGCTGCGGTGATGACGGGAGCTGTCAGCTCATCCTGGCATTCCTCCCATGGAGCTGGGTCTGAGTACATCTTCACTTAGGAAGGCATTGCCCACTGATCAGAACTGTGGAGGAGATGGACTTCCTTGCCAAGCCTTTCTCTTGTGACCATATGCTAATTTTTGGAAGTATTTGTGTATTTGCCTGCGTAGGGTCTTAGTTGCCCAACACCGAACCTTGGTTGCGTCGTGCGGGATGTCATTTGCTGTAGTGCACAGGCTCTCTAGTTGAGACATGTTGGCTTAGTTGCTGTGCGGCATGTGGGATCTTAGTTCCCCTACCAGGGATCGAGCCTACATCTCTTGCATTGCAAGGTGGATTCTTAACCACTGGACCACCAGGGAAGTCCCAACCATATGATAATTTAGTCTATGGCATCCTTTATGGCATCCTAAAGGTGAGGGAAGGGAGAATGATTTGATGTGTGGGGTCCTAGGACAGCCAAGAGTTGTTTAGTCGCTCAGTCGTGTCTGGCTCTTCATGGCCCCATGGACTGTATCCTTCCAGGCTCCTCTATCAGTGGGATTCTCTAGGCAAGAGTACTGGAGTGGGTTGCCATTCCCTTCTCCAGGGGATCTTCCCTTCTGAGAGACAACCAAGAGAGTAAGTGGAAGAGACTCAAGTTGGAGGATCCTTACCTCAAACCACATTAAAAACAAAGTACCAATAATGTATTGAAACTTAAAGGGAGAAGCTAAACCTGTTCAAAACAGGCTAAGAGATAATGTGGGTGAATATGTTGTCTTGTGATGAAGAATTATAATAGTTTCTAAACTTAGAAGTAATGGAAGAAATTGTAAAGCAGATAAAAATCGACAGACTCAATTATATAAAAATATCAAACTATTTGCAGCAAATATGATAGACAAAGGGGGAAAGGGCATGTTCTCATGCTGTTGGTTGGGAGTATAATTGGTACAGTCCTTTCTGGAGAACAGTGTGATAATAAGTATCAAGAGCCTTAAAGATCCTCTCCTTTGACTCAACAATTTCTCCTCTGGGAGTCTAGCCTTTGAAAATTGCCAGGAATTTGGACAGATGTTATATGCAAAACTGGTTACTTTAGCTTTAAAAAAAAATAAGAAAAATTGGAGATAATCCAGTAATAATAATGTCTACTGGTGAGAGGAGAGTTAAATTGTGTTTTTAAATAAATGAATTATTCGCTACTATAAGCAAACATAGGTATAATTCTAAATCATAGGATTGCTGTAATTAACAGTGACATTTCCTTTATATTTCAGTCCTGTTTTGCCTCAGTTAGGAAAATAAATTATAATTCTTCCACGTTTGCAAAAAGCCAAATTCAATACTAACTAAAGAATAGTATGATTATTGGGCCATCTTTGAGCTTTTCTTTTGTACTGTGCAAAAAATCGTTAAAACCAATAATCTAGCACATTTCAGTTCAGTTCAGTTGCTTACTCCTTGGAAGGAAAGTTAGGACCAACCTAGACAGCATGTTAAAAAGCAGAGACATTACTTTGCCAACAAAGGTCCGTCTAGTCAAGGCTACGGTTTTTCCAGTAGTTATGTATGGATGTTAGAGTTGGACTGTAAAGAAAGCTGAGTGCTGAAGAATTGATGCTTTTGAACTGTGGTGTTGGAGAAGACTCTTGAGAGTCCCTTGGACTGCAAGGAGATTCAGCCAGTCCATCCTAAAGGAGATTAGTCCTGGGTGTTCACTGGAAGGACTGATGTTGAAGCTGAAACTCCAATATTTTGGCCACCTGATGTGAAGAGCTGACTCATTTGAAAAGACCCTGATGCTGGGAAAGATTGAGGGCAGGAGGAGAAGGGGACAACAGAGGATGAGATGGTTGGATGGCATCACTGACTTGATGGACATGGGTCTGGGGGGACTCTGGGAGTTGGTGATGGACAGGGCGGCCTGGCGTGCTGCAGTTCATGGGGTTGCAAAGAGTCGGACACAACTGAGCGACTGAACTGAACAGAAATGTGCTAGATTATTGGTTTTTATTTAACACATTTATAAGATGCCTATTGTGTCTATGGCATTGTGCCCAGTGTATTTCATGACTGTTCGTTTATTTCTAGCATCACCTTAAGAGCAGGTAGTGTCCTTCTCCCCATTTTACAGGAGAGGAGCCAGGGTCCCAGAAAGCTTTAGCTACTTACCTGAGGTCCTCTAGAGGCAAAAGCAGAGCTGCTTGCACCCCAGACCTGAGAGACCCCAAAGCCTGTGGCTGAGTATCTGTCTACTCAGGAGCCGATCCTGCTTTGTGTAGAAAGAACAAGTGCCTTTTTTTTTTTTTTTTAAGATTTAGTCATTCATTTATGGACGTGCTGGGTCTTCCTCGCAGCGAGCAGAAGCTTCTCTCTGGTTGCGGCGCACGGGCTTCTCCTCTGATGGCCTCTGTTGTTGTGGAGCGCAGGCTGTGGCTGCGTGAGCTTCAGTAATTGATGCTTCTGGGCCCAGCAGTTGGGCCTGTGGGCTCTGCAGTGCTGGCTCCGTAGCTGTGGCTCATAGGCTTAGTTGCCCGCATCGGGTGGGCTCTTCCTGAAGCAGGGATTGAACCCAATTAGGGTTAGGGTTAGGCAGGCAGATTCTTTTTTTGTAATGTGTTTGTTTTTAATTGGAAGATAATTGCTTCACAGTATTTTATTGGTTTCTACCATACATCAACATGAGTCAGCCATAGGTATACACGTGTCCCCTCCCTCTGGAACCTCCCTTCCACCCCATCCCCTCCCTTTCCGCCCTTTTGGTTGTCACAGAGCACCAGATTTGAGCTCCCTGCATCATACAGCACATTTCCACTGGCCGTCTAAGTTTGCATATGGTATTGTATATGTCGCACTTCTACTCTCTCAGTTCATTCCACCCTGCCCATCCCCTTCTTTGTCCAGAAGTCTGTTCTCTCTACTGTTCATGGGGTTCTCTATGCTGTTCATGGGGTTCTCTATGTCTCTTCATGGGGTTCTCTATGTCTGCATCTCCAGGAAGCCCACAAGTGACTTGCAAAAGCAGTTTTAATTGGGTTTGACTGTCACTGCACCCCTGTTCCCCGTGCTGTCCCATCACGGTGGCTTCTGTCACCCAGCTAGCCCTGTTCTTGTAGCTTGAGGTCCTCATCTCCCCACCACAAAACACTGATCCCAAAGATCAAGAGGCCCTCTCCTGGTCTGTAAGTATCTGTGTGACCCCCAAGTTGTTCCTCAGCATTCTCACAGCCCCCCACCTCTACAGCACAGTGATGTGCAGGTTCCATGTTTGTGAACGGGGGGAAGGCTGTGAAAAAGCAGCGCACACCACCTGATTCTTACTCACTCTTTCTCTTCTGGAATGGAGAGGACACTAACCATAGAAGCGTTTCTTTTTTATTCTTTTTCCTGGAACTCTCTCATTGTTTATTCACCAATCAATATCTCTTTAGGACTTACTACGTTAGGCATTTTGAGAAGATGGAACTGAAATACATGCACATTTTCCTCTTTCATGATACCCTTTGTCCCCATTTTCAGGTGGAAAGGAACTTATAGCTCTTCCTTTATTCACTGTAACGACTTAACACAGAAGGATGATCCAAACATACATAGTAAAGGTATAAAGGACACACATTGTATTTTTTAAATTTTGTTGTTCAGGCGCTCAGTCATGTCCAACTCTTTGTGACTCCATGGACTGCAGCACGCCTGGCTTCCCTGTCCTTTACCATCTCTCGGAACTTGCTCAAACTCATGTCCATTGAGTCCGTGATGCCATCCAACCATCTCACCTCTGTTATCCCCTTCTCCTGCCCTCAATCTTTTCCAGCATCAGGGTCTTTTCTAATGAGTCAGCTCTTCACATCAGGTGGCCAAAGTATTGGAGCTTCAGCATCGGTCCTTCCAATGAATATTCAGAACTGATTTTATTTAAGACCGACTGGTTGGATCTCCTTGCAGTCCAAGGGACTCTCAAGAGTCTTCTCCAACACCACAGTTCAAAAGCATCAATTCTTTGGCGCGTAGCCTTCTCAATGGTTATGGTCTTTTTTAAAATAGGGGCCCGATTTCTTCTTTGGCTCAAGTTAAAAAAAAAAAAAAAAGATGTAATTTTTCAGAGCTCTGGAGCAAAAGCAGAATGAAGACGTTGAAGTCAGATGTACTTGGATTTCAGTATTGTTTCTACGCCTGCCTATGTGGGTGAATTCGTTTACCATTCAAGATTTAGCCACTGCATCTCTAAAATGTGAATGGGAACGCCTACTTTGTAGAGCGGTTGCGTAAGACTAATGGGCTATTGCATGTAAAAACCTAACACAGTGCCCCACACTTTCTACACATTCGTAGCGGCGTTGCGTACCGGCTTCCGTGAAGTCTTAGAAGCCTTGCTGCAGTTTGTTTTCCGCTTTCTCCTCTTTGTCATTCTTTTTTTTTCCCATCATTGATGCTTTCGAAACAGGGAAAAGGGTCAAAAGAATGAGGTTGTTTTCATTCATGTTTTCATGATACTTTTTTTTTTTTAAAGAAAACTGTATGTCTTTGCTAAAGAACAAGATATAATTTGTCTTTCCAAATTTCTGTCAGCACGGGTTTCTCACCCTCAGCACGATTGACATTTGGTCTGGATGACTCTAATTGGGTGGGGGGTAGGGGTGGGCATCCTGCCTGTGTACTGGGGATATTTAGCAGCGTCCCTGGCCTGTCGCAAGTAGATACCAGTTTCTACTTCTGCCCCCCGTGGGGAAAAATGAAAACAGGCAGCGCAGAGCTAGAGAAGTTCACCCGAGAAAGGCAGGTATTATAACAGACAGAGATGGCCTATTTGGGGACTTTGGTGTTTGTAAGCTGGACAGTCAGGCTGATAACCTCTGGTATAAAGATAAAACTTGGCAAACTCAATGTCTTTTTGCTTTTTACTTGGAATGATGGGAAATAATTGTCCTTGTAATAGTATATTGTCATATCAGATATTTTATCCATTGAATATTTTCAGCTTTTTTCACATATTGATCTGATTATATACATTTAAGAATAAAATATATTTTCTTTTTTTTAAACAGTATGCAAGCATTGAAAAAAATGGTGAATTTTTCATGTCTCCCAATGACTTCGTCACCCGATATTTGAACATTTTTGGAGAAAGCCAGCCTAATCCAAAGACTGTGGAACTTTTAAGTGGTGTGGTGGATCAGACTAAAGATGGGTATGTTTGTTTTTGATTACCTCATTTAGTTTTTGTTTTGTGTGAAACAGCTTTCTGTCTCTTTAATGATTAGGAAGCCAATGTCCTACATTTTTTCTCCTTATTACAATTAATGCATTATTTTAGAAATGATGCCCTAAACAGTTCCTTCAGTGTTCTCATCCCAGTTGGGGATTCTATATCTGGATTTCTTGACATAGTTTAAACAACTATATATAATTATATATATATATATATAATTATATATATAATATATAAAAATATATATATATTATAATTTCACAGCTATTGTAGTTGAGTGGTGTGAAGATGTGCTTGAGTGTGTGTCGTATATTTTAAGTTTTAAGGTAACTGTAAAAATTATAACATAGGTCTGTGAACATAACTTTTCTATAATCTTTCTGCTCAAGGAACTTTTAAATGTCCCATATGTTTAAATGCTATAAATCTGACAGACAGAATAATGATTCCAAATCCCCAAGAAAGGCATTCTGCCCAAGTGGGAAGAGAAACATGGAACCACCTAAAATTAAATAGGACACTTTGCAAAAATGCCTTTGGTTTTTTTTTTTTTCCTTTTACCAATATTTTCTGTTTACATTTTTAAAAAGTGAGTCATCCTTAAGTTGTGTAAGAATGCAGTTGATTTTTACCATAAGTGCAGAATTTTGGGCTCCAAAATATTGGTAATATGAGCCCCAATATTCCCTAATAACCAAATATAATCCGTCAGAACTAGCCTTTTCTGTGTAAACTGTAGTGAACCCAGCTGTCTGCCCTCGCCACTTGCCAGCACTCCCTTCTGATAGATTAGATACCGGCCTTTCTGGGGTGTTCTTCTGTTCTGAACTTTCTCTTTTGGTCCTGTGTCTGTTTTTTCATATGCATGGGTTTGAGGTACAACCAAAGAAAACTCCCTGATGTACTGTGAATGCTCTCAGTTTTACCGGTACTTCTCCTTACTTGCTTATACATCTGTAGTTCCATCGTGCATGAAGGCAGCTCCCGCTAAAGTGAAAGTCTTGCAGATGGGAAGCAAGTGGGGAGGAAATTGGCAATTATACTTCCTGTCATATGCTGGCAGATTGCTAGATTATACCTTCTCTGTTCCAGTGGTGGCTACGTGTGTTTTCCACAACCTGTGTAATCCCTCCCAAGGTGGGATTCTTTGCTTTGGAGGAAAATATCATTTAGGAGCAGGCGTTTCTTCCCTCACAGGGCCTATCTGTGGAGGTACAGGGAGAGAGGTGGAGGTATATTTCACACTAGTCCATTCAGGCTAAACGGCTGCACAGAACTTAGCTTTATTCTAGCAAACGTATTGGTGGTGGGCGGGGGTAGGGGGCTGCAGATTGGATTGCTTCCACATCTTCTGTGCTTATAAGGTGCAGAAGAAATGTGACCAAGTTCACATGCAGTATGAATTAGCTGTCTCAATGTTTAAGATCAATTTTTTTTTCTTACTTGATAAAAAATTTATAAGCTATAGAAAATGGAAAGAATTCAGTGAATGTCTAATAGATACCCTTCATCTGGATTGATTGATAACATTTTTAAAACCTGTGTGCCTTTTTAAAATTAGTTTTAACACACATATACTCTTTACACATCACACACGTAATTTCCTCTTTTGGCTGGACCAGTTAACTATAAATTGCAGACATCAAGATGCTTCAGTGTTTAACTTTGAATACGAGCATTCTTCTTAACCATTATCATACTTAGGAAGATTAACAATCATGTGAAATATCTAATATCCAGTAGATTAGCAATCATGTGAAATATCTAATATCCAGTCTATTTTAAATATGCCAGAACTCTCCACTCACCTCTCCCCCACCTCAAATGCTTTATTATAGCCTTTTGTTTTTCAAATCCAGCATCTAATCAGGTTTCCTGTATTACATTTAGTTGCTGTATATCTTCTAATCTAGGACAGATCCTTGCCTTTTTTTTTTTTTAACCACTGATCAAGTTTAGTGATTTTTTACTTAAAAAAATCAAACCACCGTTAAAAAAAAAAGAGGCAAATAAACCTGATTTTCCAATCATTTGAAAAGCATAGTGCTTATTTGTCCAAAACAGACTCAAACTTAAATGCTATCATTATCATCTCTAAACTTCTGCAATAAAATTAGCATTTATATGTACACATATATACATTTTTTTAAATATATAAAATAGAACTGTATCTTGCAGTCAACAGGAGAAAGAACAACACATCCTTGCTTTTTATTCTATCATGACTTCAAACCCAGGCCCAGTTATTTTGTTGAAAGTCCCTCATTCTGGACTTGTCTGGTTGCTTCCTTATGACTTGGATTCATAATCAATTTTGGGGTGCAGGTTAGGAGAGATCCTACCGTCTTGTCCAGCATTGATGATACTCAGTTTGATCACTTGGTTCAGATGGTGTCCACCTGATATTTCCATTCTACAGAACCACTTTGGGTTTGTAATTAGGAAATAGGCGCTTTCAGAACATGGGGATGTCCTGTTTCTCAGCAGCCTTCGCCCAGTAGTTTAGGCATGCGTGGTGACCCTTTTCTGGGTCAGGCTTATATCCATAGTGATGCTTTTCTGGATCAGTCTTTACATCCATGGCAACCCTTATGTGGACCAGGCATTACATCCATGGTGACCCTTTCCTGGATCAGGCTATATCCATAATGATGCTTTTCTGGATCAGGTATTACATCCATGGCAACCCTTTTGTGGATCGGGCATTACATCCATGGTGACCCGTTTCTGGATAAAGCATGACATTGGTGTTTGAAAAAACAGTGGTTTTTCTGACTCTTTATTTCTCATTTATTGTCTAGAATTCTTTGGTAAGGAAAAACTTTCGCCCCTCCACGCCCTTTTCTTTCTCTGTTAATTTTTGTATCACTGTAAACTCATGGATTTATTTACATTGAACTCAATGTATTAGAATCTATTACTAAATTCTCTGATTGTTCAGATTGTTCCAGTGTGGTCAGTGTGAGTCCCTTCAAGCTGGCTCCTGTACCCTCAGCCTTTGAGTGTTCCTTGCTTTTGGTAAATAAGGTGTACCTGGCTGGCTTTGGATTTGTCCTGCCCTTGTCCAGGAGATCTTTTCTCAAAGAAAGGCCCAGGTTCTTCCTGGTTGGGACTGGTGCTTGGTTACATGAAGCTGGGCACTAACTCATTGCTCCTGGACTGTTCCTGCCTCCCTGACATTTCAGTGGAAAGAGCTGGGAAATATACTTAAAAACAAAAAAAAAAAATCAAAAGTTCATAATGATAGTTCCTATTTAAATTTAACCTTACAGGAATTTCCCTTCTTTTCTGTTTGTATCTTTTTAGGGGAACATTTTGATTCCTAGTTGCACAAATATTTTTACAGTCATTAATTTTATGTGACTGTAGTATCTGCTAATGTACTTGGCTTCCTTTTCATCCCACCCCTATTAACACACTGGCTTTTCCTATTTCTTTTTACATATACTCTTCAAAAAATATAACCTTGATTTCATTACATGCCAACAATGTAACATATGTTTTACATATATAATGTAACATAACATGTATTTTCTCATGCGCTTATAACAAATTCTTGGCTTTCTCTCCCTAGTTTCCCAGATGAGAACTAAGGGATCAAGAAATTTGCTGCCTAAAGGTACCCAGGCCTGTCTGGCTGTAGTCCTGGGCCTTCCCACTGGTTCAGAGCAGCCTTTTCTCTCATCATCTCACAATTCTCTTTAACTTGACACATTCTTTCTGATTTTGTATTATCTTAAATGTTAGCATTTTACTGTGACAAGGAAAATCTTCGATAGTCTCAATCCTTTACCCTATGACTAATTTTTTCTTTTCTTCTCCTTTCTTCCTTTTCAGTGTTAACAGTGACTAGTTCAGTTTCAATAGGGAAAACAACCACCCATAACCATCTCAGCTTGCCACAGTATTTTGTATTTTTCAGTATATTCTGTGACTTATACTGCATCAACATTTTTCAAAATTTGAATTCATTTTTAATTCTCTTTTATAATCTTTCTGCCTTTATCAGTTTTCATATTTCTATATACTGTTCATATGAACAGTTTTAGATAGCTTCATCATTTTCTATTAGATTAATAGACCATACTTTATGAAATCATGCCCTTACAGAGTTATTTCAGTTTCTCCTTTTCTATAATAGATACTACTAGAGTGAATATATTCATGTAGGTGGCATTTCCCCCTTCTGTTTAATTTGTTGTTCAATCGCTAAGTCATGTTGGACTCTTTGCTACTTCATGAACTGCAGCACGCCAGGCCTCCCTGTCCTTCGCTATCTCCTGGAGTTTGCTCAAACTCAAGTCCATTGAGTCAGTGATGCCATCCAACCATCTCATCTTCTGTCGCCCCCTTCTCCTCTTACCCTCAATCTTTCACAGCATCAGGGTCTTTTCCAATGAATGGTCTCTTCACATTAGTTTGCCAAAGTATTGGAGCTTCAGCTTCAGCACCAGTCCTTCCAATGACTATTCAGGGTTGATTTCCTTTAGGATTGACTGGTGATCTCCTTGCTATCCAAGGGACTCTTCAACACAGTAGTTCAGAAGCATCAATTCTTCAGCGCTCAGCTTTCTTTATAGTCCAACTCTCACATCCATACATGACTACTGGAAAAACCATAACTTTGACTATACAGACCTTTGTTGGCAAAGTGATATCTCTGCTTTTCAATACACCGTCTAGGTTTGTCATAGCTTTTCTTCCAAGGAGCAGGCGTCTTTTAATCTCGTGGCTGTAGTCACCATCTGCATTGATTATGGAGCCCAAGAAAATGAAATCTGACACTGTTTCCATATTTTCCCCATCTATTTGCCATGAAGCTGATGGTACCAGATGCCGTGATCTTCGTTTTTTGAATGTTGAGTTTTAAGCCAGCTTTTTCACTCTCCTCTTTCACCTTTATCAAGAAGCTCTTTTAGTTCCTCTTTGCTTTCTGCCATTAATGTGGTATCTGTTTAATTACTTCCTTAGATTTAATAGAGGGATTCCTGGGTCTAAGGGTAGGAATATTTTATAGCTCACTGTAATATGTATTGTTACAGTTCTTTCCAAAAGGACTGAACTGAACAGGAACTTGTCTGGTATTTAAGCTGATTGAGGTCGTAGCATAGGACCAGTGTTCAAGGCCCATTCACATGTGCCCGCGCCATTTTCCCTAACCCTAATCCCAGCACACAGCTGCTGCTGCTGCTGCCAAGTTGCTTCAGTCGTGTCCGACTCTGTGCGACCCCATAGACAGCAGCCCACCAGGCTCCCCTGTCCCTGGGATTCTCCAGGCAAGAACACTGGAGTGGGTTGCCACTTCCTTCTCCAATGCATGAAAGTGAAAAGTGAAAGTGAAGTCACTCAGTTGTGTTCAACTCCTAGCGACCCCATGGACTGCAGCCCACCAGCCTCCTCCGTCCATGGGATTTTCCAGGCAAGAGTACTGGAGTGGGTGCCATTGCCTTGTCCCCCAGCACACAGCTAGCTCCACAGTATTTACTTCACAAAGAGATCTAATCATAGGTCCCTTCTCAATGTAAAGTGGTGAATGCCTGCTTTCCCCATTCCTTTCCCTTTCTTTAGAATCATAGCATTTGTCAGGTTCACAAGTCACACATCATCCTCCTAAATCAAGTACTATTCCTTGAAAAAATTACACGACAGAAGCTCCACGGTGGCCCACAGAGCGCAGCACACACACAGAACAGCACGGGAGCGCTGAAGGGGGTGCCGTTCCTCTAGCCTGACTCTTTTGGGGTCTGATGACCTAGCTTGACTGACCTGAGGGAATATTAGTGCATAACTTTATTGAAATTTAGAAAGCTGTTTATAGATGTACAACTTTAGGATTTAAAAATAATGACAGCTGTGGTGGTCCAGATGTCATGATAACGTGAAACACCCCTTTTTAGTTAATTATTGGTCCTCTAGCTGTGGTTTCTTGAGTCCAAGCGCCAGGCTCTGCACATTTTACCACCTCCAGTGTCTAGTCCAGTATCTGGCCTCCATGTCACATCGATTTGTTGACTCAACTTAGGTAACTCTACTAAGATTTTTGCCCCCTCTTGGGAAATGGAAGATCTAGTTCAAATCCTAGGTTACTCATTGTTGGAAGCTGACATACGGCCCCCTGAAGGTATGAAGATAGCAGTCCCAGAGTTTGGAAATGTGATGTTTTGGGAAAAGTGTCTTTGCAGATGTGGCTAAATTGGGGCTGTTGAGGAGATGACCCTGGATTACCTGTGCTTTAAATGCCGTCACAAGCATCCACATGAGAGGCAGAGCGAGATGACACAACACTTGCAGAGGCATGTGGCATTGTGACCACAGAGGCTGAGATCGCAGTGGAAGGGCCACAGCCAGGGGCCATCTGGGGCCACTAGGAGATGGGGGAGGCAAGGAGTGGTTCTTCCCTGTGGAACCTCCCTTTGGATGGAGAATGGCTTTGCTGACACCTTGATTTCAGATATCTGGTCTCCAGGACTGTGATGGAGAAATTCCTGCTGTGCTAAGCCACCCCTTTGTGGTCATTGGTGTAGCAGCCCTGGGAAATGAGTCCCCTTACAGAGCTATTTTCTTTGGGGAATTAGAAGGCCTGTTGTTGTTCAGTTGCTAAGTTGTGTCCGACTCTCTGCAGCTCGATGAACTGCAGCGTGCCAGGCATCTCTGTCCTTCACCATCTCTGTGAGTTTGCTCAGACTCATGTCCATTGAGTCTGTGATGCCATCCAACCATCTCATCTTCTGTCGTCCCCTTCTCCTCCTGCCTTCTGTCTTTCCCAGCATCAGGGTCTTTTCCAAAGAGTCAGCTCTCCACATCAGGTGGCCAAAGTATTGGATCTTCAGCATCAGTCCTTCCAATGAATATTCAGGATTTCCTTTACTATTGACTGGTTTGACTTCCTTGCAGTCCAAGGGACTCTCGAGTCTTCTCCAGCACCACAGTTTGAAAGCATCAGTTCTTTGGTGCTCAGCCTTCTTTATGGTCCAACTCTCACATTGCTACATGACTACTGGAAAAACCATAGCTTTGACTATATGGACCTTTGTCAGCAAAGTAATGTCTCTGCTTTTTAATAATGTCTAGGTTTGTCATAGCTTTTCTTCCAAGGAGAAAGTGTCTTTTAATTTCATGGCTGTAGTCACCATCTGCAGTGATTTTGGAGCCCAAGAAAAGAAAGTCTGTCACTGCTTCCATTGTTTCCCCATCTATTTGCCATGAAGTGATGGGACTGGATGCCATGATCTTCGTTTTTTGTATGTTGAGTTTTAAGCCAACTTTTTCACTCTCTCTTTTCACTTTCATCAAGAGGCTCTTTGGTTCCTCTTTGCTTTCTGCCATTAGAATGATATCATCTCCATGTCTGAGGTTGTTGATATTTGTCCTGGCAATCTTGATTCCAGCTTGTGAGTCATCCAGCTTGGCGTTTTGCATGACGTACTCTGCATGTAAATTAAATAAGCAGACAATATAAATAAGCTGTGACAATATACAGCTTTGATGTACTCCTTTCCCAATTACAAGGCGTAAAGAATTTTTTACGCCTTGCAAAGAATTAGTTGTGAAGAATTTTCAGGAAACAGAGACTAATCAGCCTAATATAGGAGGAAAGGTTTTTTAAAAAATTATTTTTGGCTGTGCTGGATCTTTGTTGCTGCGTGGGCTCTTCTCTAGTTGCAGAGAGTGGGGTCTACTCTCTGGTTAGAGTGCATGGGCTTTTAGTTGCGATGTTTTCTCTTGTTGCGGAGCACAGGCTGTGTAGGTTCATGGGCTTCGGTAGTTGCAGCTCCCAGGCTCTAGAACTGAGACTAGGTAGTTGTGGCACATGGATGTGGTTGCTCTGTGGCATGGGGGCATCTTCCTGGAGCAGGGATCAAACCCATGTCTCCTGCATTGGCAGGCGGATTCTCTACCACTGAGCCACCAGAGAAGTGCTAACAGCTTTTTTTTTTCAGTAGTAGCTTTTCATAGGTCCAGACGTTTTCCAGGCAGGGCAGAGGCCGCTGCTGTGGACTGTTTTCTGGAAGGCATGGCTCCTTCCTGCAGGCTTCAGCTATGTTTAGGGTTGGGAAGACTTCAGCATGGAAGATAAACACCTGTGCACTGCATGGACTTAAAGGCTTTCTGGCAAAGGGATCTTATTCTTCTGGAGCCCTCTTGACACTAATTTAATGATTCCTGAGGCTTGGCCAGTCTTCCACACCGTGAGCCTGTTGCAGAGGGCTGTCCACTCAGTCATTTAGTAGCTGTTTGAGACCCTCATCTCTGTGCCTGGCGCCGTTCTGTGTGTGCAGGATGTGTGCAGGATGCCATGGTGAGTCAGGGGGAAAGGAGTGTTTGCCTGCTGGGTGCTTCTTATCTAGTGGAACAGACAGCTGTTCATCAGAGAACCACAAATAAATGTGAATTGATGTTGTGATGGGTGTTATGTTGCAGAGACGTGGTGTGGGAGACAGCCTGGGGGCTTCATGCCGATGGGGAGATCAGGAACGATTCTTGAGCCATGGGAATTGGAAAGGTTACCAGGCTGGGAGAGGGGAACAGAGGACAACGTTGTAGACAGAGGGAACAGCAGCTTCAAAGTCACATTCTGAAATGCTGAGGCTGGCAGGCCCAGAGCATGGCAAGTGCAGGGCATGGTGCAGGAGAGGTGGGCCACGCCAGACTGTGTGGGAACTTGTACTTGATATTAAGGTTGGGGGTCTTTGTCACAGGACCAATGGCGAGCCATCACAGGGTCCCATGAATTGGGGGGTTGGCATGACCTGCCTGCTAAACACGATCCTCCCTATTAATCATCTTTGATTTCACCAGTCCTCACTTTCCCTTCTAACTGCCTGTCGTGTTTAGATTTCTCTGCATTCCCTTATTTTAATAGATTTAGTGATGAGTTTAATCAGTTTGTGAGGTTCCTTGAGGGTGCACAAGCCTGGAAGCTCTTTGTCAAATGAGTCTCTAGGTGCTGAAGGTTTTCTGAGCCTCTGAGGAGGGAGAGAAGGGGAGGGGTTGGGTGTCTCAGCTCCTCCCACTTAGGCCCTCTTACCTTGACTGGACGGTGTGAGTTTTTCCCTTGATGTTGGGTTTGGATCATTTTCGGTGTGTCTTTTCGGGTTGGTTGTCCCTGTTATGTTTTTGTTTAAAATGGGAATGAAGCTTTTTTTACCTGCAGTCTAGTACATTGTTCGCCTAGCTATCTCCTAAGAGCAAGGGGAAAAATAGTGTTTGTGTCCCTTTGAGCTTGGCAAACATATTTCTAGATGTGGTTTGTGAGCTGAAGTCTCATTAGAGAGGCCCGGGACTTAAATGCCATTGCATTTACCTGGCGTCGCTTGGGAAGACGAAGCATTGCACAAAGAAGCTGGAGGTGTGGGCTGCTTGGCCTCTTGGGCTCAGGATGCCGTCAGCCGTTACAGGTCTGACCCCGTCAGTGTGGGGTGGGAACTAGACTGCACTGGTATCTAACTGGTTTGCTAGGATCAAGCATGAATTTACTGTGTATTTTTTGTCTCAGGTGTGGAGACTCTTTATTCTCCATGAGAGAACAAAAGTTGGCTTTTTCTTTTGAAAGCAGCAGCGTCAGAAATCTTGATTTCCTTTTTCCCCCTCCTCAGACATTTTAATTATGAAAAATTTGAATCATACAGAAAAGTGAAATCCTGATTTCCTCATGACAAGCTGACGCGTCCAGCGTAACACCTTGTTAGCCCCCTGTTCTATTGAAACAAAATGATAATATAGTCGGCATCCACAAATAAGTCTTTTTTTCTTCAGAGTATAGTCGGTCAGTCCTGGAACAATTCCCATTTTGAGGCATGAGGAATTAGTGTGTCAAAGGAGAAAAGATGAAAAAGGAAATCTTGTGTTTTAAAACGTGGCTATATTAATAAAGTGTGTTCTCTGTGTCTCCCACGTTCACTGTTTATCCTTCTGAGAAGGGGGAAAAAAGGCCTTTTAAATACTTCACAAGGTGAAGGAGGATATAATAATGTTGTTGATGATAAAATCATTTTTATATACCTGTTTTCACTTTGTGAGGCTGTTGCGATGAAATCCAGGCCCTGGCCACATGCTGAGAGTTAATGAGGTTGACAATTGGCAATGCTTAAAGAGTATTAGGGTAATGTATTTAAACATACAGCAGTTCACAGCCTGAAATGTTCATCGTCTGTCAAATAGAATCCATAATCAATATGAGGAGGTCTTTCCATTTACTAATGAGGATAGTTGTCTGCACTACTCAGGTGGACACAGATTTTAGATAAATACCCGGAATTCATAAGCTGTAGAATTAAGCAAAGGCATCTCTTTAATTAAGGGGAAAAAAAGGTAATAATCAACAGCAGTCACCTGAGAAGCTTAAATTTTCTTCTTAGTCATCAGACTCCCAAATTAATCCACCAAAACAAAAAGCCTCATTAGCAGCTCTCGTTGAATCTGTGTTATTTTTTCTTTCTCTCAAGGTGTCTGATTAACCCCCTTTCTTTTTGCATTACTCACTTTGTGTTAATATTTGATGTCTGAAGTCATGGGGGTGGGTGGTGCGTGCAATGTGGTGGCTAGACGCTGTCTGCGCAGAGTAAATTAGAAAGAATTCTTGAAAAGGTTTGCATTATGTCGCAGGTATATTAGCAAGCCTTTAGGAGTGTCAGGTGCCTGGGTTGTTTTTCTTCTTAATTCCAGAAAGGATTGATTAGAGACGAGGTGCTGATTTCACTCCTCATTCATATGTAGGGTTAGCCCTCCTCCTCTTCCCCCTTCTACTTACCAAGCCTGGCCCTCTTTTGCAGAGTTTTGCTGTCAAAGGAAGGTGAGAAATGGGGCTATAGCTGGAGGGGGAAGGTAGGTGAAAGAGAGGGTCTTTTTAAAGTGGGTAGAGAACAGCATAATGCATGCTGATGGAAATGACTACAGTGAGTGGAGTATTGACAATGTCAGAGAGAAAAGGGAAATTCTGGTACGTTCTGAGAGGGCGGTGGCCTCTTTGGATAACATGGAAAGTTCATTTAGGATAGCTGTTCTCAGAGTGTGGTCGGTAGACCCCTTGGGGGTCTCTGAGGCCTTTTATAAGGAGTCCATGAAGTCCGAACTGTTGACATAAAAATGCTAAGACATCATCTGCCTTTTTTGTGTGTGTTGTACTTTAACTGATGGTTTTCAAAGCGAATTTATAGAACTGCTGGTTGACACCAACTCAGCAGCAACACCAGACCCAACAGTACGGGCGGTCATTGTATTGTTCAACACCAATAGTTCACAATAAGGTAGTAACGATGATGCCAATTTTGCTTCAGAATGCCTTTGAAGAAGAAGTAAAGTTACTGACTTTCTATGAAATCTCACCTTTGAATACGTATCATTTACAAATTCGAGTGACTGAGGGGGAAGCATGTGTCAAGACTGCTGGGCACTGGCCTGTGACACTTGTCAGAAGAGAAGCAACTCAGGCGCTTGCTGAGCTAGTCATTTGTTTTCAAAGGAGAACTTTTTGAGAGAAAATTTTCACCTGACAGCCTTCTGATACTTAAAGCCTTTTCTGATGTAGCTAGTGGTGATGATAATAATGTGGTGTTTTAACATCGTGTAACGAAATGTGTCCACATTTGGAAGATCTGCAGTAGCTTAGGGAAACATCTTTTCCCTGTTAACCAGTACATGGTGTTAGGAAATCCTGAGTCAAACTTCTAGTCAAAGTGCAGACAGACCCATGGGTTTTAATGTAACAGAGTGGGAACAGGTCATTGATACAGTTTCAGATTCCATATTGCAACTAATCTTTAAGAAAGTAGCCCTTGTTGGGATTTGATGTATCACGGAACATCCACAGGTGTTACTAACACAGGGAGTCCAGTGTGCTGCTCTGTGATGACCTGCCGGGGGGGTGAGGGGAGGGGAGGGAGGCTCGAGGAGGAGGGGGATGGATGTGTAATTATGGTTGATTTGACTTGTACGCAGGGACCAACACAATATTGGAAAAATTTTAAAATAATTTGAAAAAAGCTGTTAAAATACTCCTTCCTTTTCTAACTATGAATCTGTATAAAGCTGAAATCCTTCATATCCTTCAACCTAAACAACATATTACAGCATTTTGAATGCAGCTGTCTTCCGTGAAATCTGATATTTAAGAGATTTGCAAAGACATAATACTACTTTTTTCTCACTACGTTTTGTGTTTTATTTTTCATATAAATGTGATTTCTATTACCATGTAATAGGTTTATTCACTTTGCAATGAATTAACATTTTAAAAATGTATCAGTTTTAATTTCTCACACAGTAAATATGATAGGTACAAGATATGATAGGTACAGATAAATAAAAGCCGTTTGGAATCCGCAGTAATTCCTAAGCACGCAAAGGGCTCCTGAGACTTGAAAGTGTGAAGAGTGCTGAGCTAGAAAAGTGGAAGGTAAGGTATCACAATGCAGATGTGTTGTGTAGATGTGGTGGGATTTTGGGGAAATTTCCTCCTGATCTTGGTTTTTCTCTGGGAGGTAGGTAAGAAGAAGGATGCAGGTGAAGTATTGACAGTTTGAGGAGAGAGGAGAATATATTAATAGTAACTATTTATTAAGAACTGAATGTGTAAGGAAATGTCACATGACTGCTGCACTGGACGCACTTGAGGATCCACCATGGGCTTGTGGTCTTGAAATTCACAGTGAGACCACCTAGTGTGGCTGTTTGTTTTCTGGCTTCTGAGTTCGGTGGCACAGAGGCAGACAGGGAGCCAGAGGTGTTGGCTATAACCAGGGTTGCAGGCTTGGCCATTGAATAACTCAGAGTAGGAGATAACAGCAGGGAGGTGAGGGGCATGTAAGGGAGTAATTATAATGTTCAACTATGGATTTAATCTGGATAAAGGGGCAAAGGACACGGAGTAGGAAGCAGTGAGAAAAGGGGGTAGGTTTAATGAATTGTTGATTTCAGTGTGGTTGACAATTGTTGAAGTTGTGATATAGGAGAGAGTGACTGGAGAGAGAGGAAAACTGGAAGATAATGGCCAAAATGTGAGATGCATGAAATTGAGAATAAGGAGGTGTTGCAGTTATTGGTCCTGGCAGAAGTCTGGAGTCTGACCATGGGACTGAGTGACTGAGAGTAAGTGAAGAAAAGATCGTCGGAAGAGGCAAGTTCAACGAATTGGGAGGCCTGGGTGTTTGAAATTATTGAGAATATTGAGAATTGAGGTAGGAGTAGGTTGCCAAGCATATCAGGGATGCAGGAGTTAAAACATGGTGGGGAGGGGGTGCGAGTCTGGGGTTATTAGGTGATAGAAACAAGGAGAGGTGCTGTGCAATAGTCAGACGATGTATTTAAAACGGGGGTTTGGAAGGAAGGCTTGGGGGATGGTGGGAGAGAGAAGTACACCTCCCCTACTTATAAACAGGGTGCAACCCAGGCCTGCAGAGGGAAGCTCCTCGCTGCCTCGGAGGCATGGACCTGGGGAAACACCAGGTTTTGGTTCCAGTGAATGGGTGAAGGGGTATTTACAGGATTCCTTGGGAAGAGATTCCCTTTCCAACTGAGGGTGAGCTTGTGCTCATCACAGGCTGTGAGTTCTAGAGGGCGCAGCTGGGGGGTTTCTGGGAGATGGGAGGTGACAGAATACGGAAGTGCTGAGCCCCTGTGGGGATTCGGTGTGGGTGATGAAGCATGAACTGGGGGTCTGGGGCTGCTGGTGGAGGTCCAAGGCACAGGATAAAGGGTACAATGGGATTGTTCTAGCGGGCTCCAGATTGCGCCTGCTGGGAGACAGGGGTCTTTGCAGAGAGGTAAGGAAACCTGGGGAAGGGCAGTCTTATTACTTGAAGAACTTTGGTAGGGGGCACACCATGTGTCCTGTGGGACCTTTCCCAACCAGGGATCGAACCCATGCACCTGCATATGAAACAGAGTCTTAACCACCGGGAAGTCCCTTGAAGAACTTTTAAAGCAAAAATATTTTGTGGGATCGGAGCTTTCTGCTGATGTTTTTATCAAAGATGGCTAAAGGATGAAAAAAGTAAAGAAGGTTCCAGATCCGGTGCTAATAATTTCCACCCTTTTTCTTGTTTAATCCTTACAACAAGTCCTTAAAATAGGTACTTAATGCTCATTTGCACAAACTTAGGTGCAGAATCATGAAGTTTAAACAGTTTTTTTTGAATTCTGGTTTTTCATAGGGCTTGCTTTTTTTTTGTCTATTTCTGGTCGCGCCGGCTCTTTTGTTGTTTGTGTGGGCCGCTCTCTAGCCCTGGTGCGTGGGCTTCTGCTGCGCTGGCTTCTCTTGTTGTGGAGCCTGGGCTCCAGGGCACACACGCGTATGGTTGCAGTGCACAGGCTTGGTGGTTGAGACCTGGGGGCCCGAGAGGACGGGCTCAATAGTTGTGGCACACAGACTTCGTTGCTCTGAGGCATGTGAACTCTTCCCAGACCAGGGATCGAACCCTTGTCCCTTGCATTGGCAGATGGGTTCTTTATCACTGAGCTGCCAGGGAAGTCCAGAATAATTTTCTTGAAGTAATATATCTAGTGGTAGAATTAGACTTTGGACCCAATCCTTTTTTGGTTTGTGCCCAGTCTGCTCTGCTATGGAGCTTTGTATTTAGAGAAGAATATTAAAAATGGAGCCTTGAATGAGAACTTTGCATACATACATCTTTGCTTAGAAGTTCTGATGCCCTTTGCAGTACTCTTAGTTCCTAAGACTGATTATTTGACCAACTTAAGGTGGACGGGGGAGTGTGGTGGGCTGCCATCTATGGGGTCACACAGAGTCGGACAAGACTGACGTGACTTAGCAGCAGCAGCAAGGTGGACCTGAAACCTTCATGAGAATGATCCCAACTATCTCATCCACACCCACAAACTTAGGGAAAATTGTCCTTACATCCCTCACTTTTTTTTTTTTTTTTTAAGGCTAGGAATAGTTTTTGGAATACTCTTCCCCTTTCATTCCTCATAGACTCAACCTTGAGGTAAGATTGCACCCAGTATTCTCAGGGTGCTTGCTTTTTCTGGGCCAGCTGCAAATAGCAACTCTTCTTCCACGTTCCTCCCAGTATGTCAGGGTGCTCAGATAATGTTTGAAGAGCAAATGCTGTTCCCTTCCCTCCCTCTTTCCTTGTTTGGTTGTCTGGCATTGCTTTATCTGCCCCATCGGTGTTTAAAACTCAGATCAAAGATTTTAAAGGAAAGGATCAAATGTAAGCTCTGCTTCATGGCCACTTGCAAATTTATTTTTGCGATTAAGTGTCATTGGTACAGGATATGGCAGTTGCTTAAATTCAAAGTCTTGTGCTAAGTTGTGAGGAATTTCTGAAGTCAGATGTGAGGGGATCGTGCCTGTTAACATTCCCATTGATGGTGGCATAATTGTCAGTGAGTCACTTCTTAGTGAACCAAGTGAGATTCTCGGAATTAAAGAAGGTTTGGGAGGGTAACGCTGCCATAGCAATCTGATCTAAAGATATGGGGATCTTCAGTCCAGAAAAGCAAGAGATGAAAGAAGATAACTATTTAACTTTCACAGAAATTATAGAGAAACTTTATTAACATTGATTATAGAGTCTCTGTTGATGTTTAGTTGCTAGTGTGTTAGTTGCTCAGTCGTGTCCGATTCTTTGCGACCCCACAGACTGTAGCCCTCCAGGCTCCTCTGTCCATGGAATTCCCCAGGCAAGAATACTGGAGTGCGTTGCCATTTCCTTCTCCAGGGGAATCTTCCCAACCCAGGGGTCGAACCCAGGTCTCCTGCATTACAGGCAGATGCTTTACCATCCGAGCCACCAGGGAGGTCTGTTTAGTTGCTAAGTTTGTGTCCACCTCTTACGACCCCATGGACTGTAGCCTGCAGGCTCCTCTGTTCATGGGATTTCCCAGGCAAGAGTACTGGAGTGGGTTGCCATTTCCTTCTCCAGGGGATCTCCCCACCCAGGGACTGAACGCTTGTCTCCTGCATTGGCAGGCTGGTTCTTTACCACTGAGCCACCTAGGAAGCCCCTGTAATAAAAGATTTATAGAGTGGCCTTATGTTCTATACATGACAAAACCTTGACACTTTAAACATCTGTGTCAATTTCAGATTTATTAATTTATTTAATGAATATTTATTGACACCAGCTATGTATTAGGCTTCCCTGGTGTTTCAGATGGTGTTTCAGATGCAATGCGGGAGACCTGAGTTCGATACCTGAGTTGGGAAGATCCCCTGGAGGCGGGCATGGCAACCCACTCTAGTATTCTTGCCTAGAGAATCCCCAGGGACAGAGGAGCCTGGCAGGCTACAGTCAAGGGGTCGCAAAGAGTCAGACGATTGAGTGACTAAAGACAGCACAGCGTATGTGCTAGGCACTGTTCTACACAAAACAGGTAGATGTTGTGCTCTTATATAGCAATAGACAGTGTAAACCAGTAGATACATGTGATTGAGAGGCAGGTGGCTGTACCTCTTAAAGAAAGCAAGGGAAGGAGATGGTGCGTGACCGTGGGCTCTGGGGTGCTACAGTTGATAGGGTGATCAGGGAAGACCTCTTTGAAAAGTGACGTGTAGGCAGAGACCTCAGTGAGAGTGAGCCATGTGTGAATCTATGAGTTGAGCTTTCTAGCTGAGGGAATAAAAGATGTAGAGAGCCTGAGGTAAAAGTGTGCTTGACATCTTTGAGATGAGGCAAGGAAACCAGTTTGATTAGGGCCTGGTAATGATAAGCAGAAGTGTGGAGGAAATCAGAAAGGTATCCAGGAGCCAGATTATAAAGATATTGTAGCATTTTATTTCAGATGTAGGTAGACGTCATGAGTTTTTGAGCACTAGACTGACATCATCAGAATCACAGATTGAAAGGATCTGTCTAGCTGATTTGCAGAGAATGGAATAAAGTAGGCAGAGTAAAGGACAGAAGACAGATGGCCGGACCTGGAGGGCTAGTTGTGGAGATGATAAAAGTGATTGGATTTGGGATTTTCTTGACAGGTTGGGTATAGATATGAGAGAGAGCCATCTCAGGGACTCCAAGGCTTCTGAGGGAGGAATAGGTTTGGAAGGTTTCTTTTGGGCATGATAGTGTTCGGATGCCTATTAAACATGTAGTTGGAGAGATAGGCAGATACTGTAAGGATTGGATTAATTTCAGGGGAAAGGTCTGGGTTAGAAATAGGAGTCAGCCAAACTACTTTCTTGATCTGAGCCAGTTTTCAGCATAAGGAGTTGATGTAATAACTTCTGAAGGTTCAGTGGGTTGGGTGTTGTTTAGTGGGAATGGGGGCATTTTTTTTTTTATAATGAGTATAATGAACTCAGGTTATTTATGTATTTGGCGTGCTTTTTCAGAAATTGAGGTGTAGTTAATTTACAATGCTGTGTTAGTCTGAAGTGCACAGCAAAGTAATTCAATTATACATACATACATACATATATATTTCAGATTCTTTTCCATTATAGTTACTATAAGATATTGAATAGTTTCCTGTGCTATACTCTAGGAATTTACTGTTTATGTTTCGTAGTGTATATGTTAATCATAAATTCCTGATTTACCCCTTCCTCCCCTGCCCCCTATTATTCCCATCGGTAACCTTAAGTTTGCTTTTTATGTCTATGAATCTATCTCTGTTTTGTAAGTAAGTTCATTTGTATCATTTTTTACAACTCTGCAAATAAGTTACAGCTTTTTTCAGAGGAGCAAGCATCTTTTAATTTCATGGCTGCAGTCACCGTCTGCAGTGATTTTTTTTTGGAGCCCAAGAAAATAAAGTCTGTCACCATTTTTCCCCATCTATTTGCCATGAGATGATGGGATATACTGTATATATTTACCACATCTTCTGTATCTGTTCCTCTGTTGATGGACATTTTGGAAGCTTCCATGACTTGCCTATTGCTGTGAATGCTGAAGTACATGTATCTTTTCAAATTAGAGTTTTCTCTGGATTTATGCCCAGGAGTGGGATTGCTGGATCATATGATCATTCTATTTTTAGTTTTTTAAGGAGCCTCCATATCCCACCAACAGTATAGGAGGGTTCCTTTTCCTCCCCATCCTCTCTAGCATTTATTACTTGTAAATTTTTTGATGATGGCCATTCGACCACTGTGAGGTGATACCCCATTGTAATTTTGATTTGCATTTTAAAAAATAATTAGCGATATTGAGTATCTTTTCATGTGCCTGTTCGCCATCTGTATGTTTTGTATGGAAAAAGGTCTATTTAGGTCTTCTGCTACTTTAAAAAATTTTTTTAAATTTAAACTATATGAGCTGTTTGTACATTTTGGAAATTAATCTCTTGGTGGCATTGTTTGCAAATATCTTCTCCCAGACCATAGGTTGTCTAGGACTTCCAAAATTATGTTGAATATGAGTGGTGAGAGTGGACATCCTTGAGTTGTTCCTGATCTTAGAGGAAATGCTTTTAGCTTTTCAACGCTGAGTATAATGTTAGCTGTAGATTTATCACATATGTCTTTTATTGTATTGAAATATGTCCCCTCTCTGCCTACTTTATGAAGAGTTTTTATCATAAATGAATGTTGAATTTTATCAAAAGTTTTCCCCCATCAATTGAGATGATCACATGACTTTTATTCTTCAGTTTGTTAGTGTGATATATCACATGATTGATATGTGGATATTGAAAAATCCTTATGTCCCTGAGATAAATCCCACTTGATCATGGTGTATGATACTTTTAATGTATTGTTGCAGTTGGTTTCCTAGGATTTTGTTGAGAATTTTTTCATTTATGTTCATCAGTGTTATTGACCTCTAATTTTCCTTTTTTTGTGATGTCTTTACAGTGGAAGCAGTGTCAGACTTTATTTTTGGGGGCTCCAAATCACTGCAGATGGTGATTGCAGTCAGGAAATTAAAAGACACTTACTCCCTGGAAGGAAAGTTATGACCAACCTAGATAGCATATTAAAAAGCAGAGATATTACTTTGCCAACAAAGGTCCGTCTAGTCAAGGCTGTGGTTTTTCCAGTGGTCATGTGTGGATGTGAGAGTTGGACTATGAAGAAAGCTGAGTGCCGAAGAATTGATGCTTTTGAACTGTGGTGTTGGAGAAGACTCTTGAGAGTCCCTTGGACTGCAAGGAGATCCAACCATTCCATCCTAAAGGAGACCAGTCCTGGGTGTTCATTGGAAGGACTGATGCTGAGACTGAAACTCCAATACTTTGGCTACCTCATGCCAAGAGTTGACTCATTTGAAAAGACCCTGATGCTGGGAGGGATTGGGGGCAGGAGGAGAAGGGGATGACAGAGGATGAGATGGCTGGATGGCATCACCGACTCCATGCACATGAGTCTGGGTGAACGCCGGGAGTTGGATGGACAGGGAGGCCTGGCGTGCTGCGATTCATGGGGTCGCAAAGAGTCGGACACGACTGAGTGACTGGACTGAACTGAACTGTCTGGTTTTGGTAACAGGGTGATGGTGGTCTCATAGAGTGAGTCAGAAGCAGGATTCTCAGGCTGTCCTTCTGGTTCCATACTGGAATTCAACGTACTAAGCTCCCTGGTTGTCATTTTCTCCTAGGAACCCTAACGACGTCTTAGGCAGTCTGAATCTGTGTGACAGATACTGAAACTTTTAGCTAATCTTTTTTCTTATCCTGTCTTCACTTTTGTGGGTTTAGTTCAGTCAGTAAAGAATCTGCCTGCAATGTAGGAGACTCAGGTTCGATTCCTGGGTCAGGAAGATCCCCTGGAGAAGGAAATGGCAACCCACTCCAGTATTCTTGCCTGAAGAATTTCATGGACAGAGGAGCCTGGTGGGCTACAGTCCAGGGGGTTGCAAGAGTTGGACACGACTGAGTGACTTTCACTTTCACTTCATTTTTATCCTCTCCCAGTAGGCTGGCACCACGATAGTCTGGGGTCAATCTTTGTTTTTGTAAAATTACTGTGAGTGGTTCTTTGTATTGAGAAGACCATCCATGTGATTAGGTTATTGATCCTTTTTCGATTCCTTCCCATCCCTTTAAGCGCCCTGTGAAGGCTAAGGAGTTGGCTAGCTGGGCACCACATGCTGCTGCCTGTCTCTGCCCCTCTCTCCTCTGCTTATCTTGTGGTAAGCTATAGCCTTCTGTGGCAGAGTTGAACAGATGCAGCCATGTTGCTTCTAATAGATTTTAGTTCATATCATTTTCCAGTTATTTATTTTGAATATAATTTTTAAAATTCACTAGGGGTATTGCATTTCCATCTAGGGAAAGCCTCCCTTGAAGGTATCTGAGATTCGCTGAACATGTAAAGCTTCTTTCTATGGCTTTATAATTTCCTGAGTAGTGCTTTCTTACAGAGTTTTTTTTTGTTGTTGTTGTTGTTTATTTGTTTTTGTATTGGGGTATAATCTTACAGAGGTTTTTTTTTTTTTTTTGTATTGGGTAATGATCCATTAACAAACAATATTGTGATAATTTCAGAAGGTTTTCTTTTTTAAGTTTAGTCAGGAAAGAAAGTCAATTTAAGGAAAAGGCATTAAAACACTGATGTTGCTGTTCCACAATTAGCAATAGTTGTACCTAGAAAAAGCAAGAGTCTCAAAAGTCTTGTAGCCCAATTTGCTCTTGCAAAAGTATAAAAGTACTCCCAACAGTTTCTAATTTTGCTTTTTTTTTTTTTTTACAATTGCTATTCTGTGTTCTAATTGCCTGCTTAAAAAAAAAACCCTTGATATCATTATGAGATCTTTAGAAACAAGACTTGCTAATGAATGCAGAGACTGTGTGGGATAGGATGGGGAAATATATTGGATGGAAAAATTTTTCTTTTCTTACCCTTTTTTTGGAGAATTGATGTAGGTTCTTCCAGAGAGTAAAATAAACTATAAAGCTAAGTAGAGCAGGCTAATGTAGTTATTATAAATGCTCTTGGTTATTTTAATAAGACTGTATGTTCATGGGTAGCCTGTGTTAATAGGTGAATTTATTGTGTTTTGTTAGTGATTATTTGTTTAGCAAAACATAATTAAATATGAAAAACTTACATTTTTATCAGATCTTGTGCTGGTTCTTAAGCAAATTATGTTCATGTGGTAAAATTTAAATTAATCTGTATGGAAGATAGAGGTGGAAAAAGCATTTTGTTTATTGTAGATTTGGGGTAAAATCCAGAAATATTACCTAATCAGAATAATGTAAGCAGAAATCACTCTTTGTTTCAATTCTCATTAATAATATTTCTTTTTAGGCTACTTTTTTCTGAAATAACAGTTTATACAATCTAGTTTTAATTTTAAAGTTTACTTTCAATCCTTTAGTGTCTTAGATTGGAGAAGGCAATGGCACCCCACTCTAGTACTCTTGCCTGGAAAATCCCATGGACAGAGGAGCCTGGTGGGTTACAGTCCATGGAATTGCTGAGGGTCGGACGCGACTCAGTGACTTCACTTTCACTTTTCACTTTCGTGCATTGGAGAAGGAAATGGCAACCTACTCCAGTGTTCTTGCCTGGAGAATCCCAGGGACGTGGGAGCCTGGTGGGCTGCTGTCTATGGGGTCACACAGAGTTGGACACGACTGAAGTGACTTAGCAGCAGCAGCAGTGTCTTAGATCATTCATGACACCAATTATAGAGGCTTCAAAGATGTGACTGAATCTATACTAATCACAGTAATATCTTGAACATGTTTTGCTTAAAGATTTATTTGTCTTCTCAATTTGTTTCTCATGGTTTACCTCATCACTCCAGAGTGTTGAAGCCAAAACAGAATATACATTTAATATCAGGTGATTTTCTCCTCACCAGCCACATCTCAGTGGCTGGGCTGAACATGATGATTGAGGTTTTCCTTGGTTAAGTGGGCATTTGTGCAGCAGTGGGAGGTGGAAGTGTGGCACCTGAGGCTCAGTCATCCCGTTCTGTGTGGCCATTTCTTCCTTATTTTGAAACAGATGTGGAAAAGAGAAAAAAGATCCCGGTTCGTCATCAGAGTTATTTCTGGTATCTCAGCCCTCACTAGCAAGAACCTATTTGTTCTTGGCAGATCTGTCTCTTCACTCTTGGGCTGACCGAGGAGAGTGCTGGGGCTGCCTTTGGAACCTTGATCAGTACCCCTACTCCCACTTGCAGCATTTTGGAGAACCTGCTTTTCTCGGTGGCGCTAGCGGTAAAGAACCCACCTGCCAACGCAGGAAACATAAGAGATGCGGGTTTGATCCCTGTGAAGACCCCCTGGAGGAAGAAATGGCAACCCACTCCAGTATTCTTGCCTGGAGAATCCCTTGGACAGAAGAGCCTGGCGGGCCCCAGTCCGTAGGGTTGCAAACAGGTCACGTGTGAGTGAAGTGGCTAGCACACGGAGGTTTTTCTACCTTACTGGGAAAGGTGAGAAAGCGTGTTGGAGACAGCCGTGCCATTTGATGATTCGTTTTCTTTTTGTGTGTGTCCTTTAAAATAAACGTTGAAAATTTGGAGGCCCTTTGTGACGCAGGTGATAAAGGACGAGTTGTAATTGTTTTTAGGCTGAGCAGTTAGGCTTACATGGAATTACAAAGTATCTCAGAAAAATCATAATTCCATGGTTTAGGAGCGGTAATCTGCTTGGGAATGTGGGTGGGGAGGGGGAAGGCGTCAAGTGTTGAGACTTTGTGGAGCAAGAACATCGTTTTTTTTTCCTTAGGGATGCTCATCTGCGGTGGCGGGGGATGGAGGGCTGGTGGGGATTATTGGGGACAGCTGCCCTTCTTGATGGAATCATTGCTCTGAAATACCCTGTATAAACCGCACATTACCATTTCTGAGCTATAGAACACTTCCTTAAATTTTTAAATTTAAAATGTTTTAGATAATGCATAATTTATCCCATTACTTTCTGTTTCTTACCATATGCCTTGATTTTTAAGTACCTTATTCTTAATTTTGTTACCGAACCCGTGCTCTCTCGCCTTGTTAGAAAAGAGAGTAAAAGTCTTTGATGGTCTGAGATGCGATTGATGGAGTTATTTTACAACTTTAAGTAAATTTAAAGTAAAATTTTAAACCCTAATCCTTCTTTGCTTACAGTGAAATATTATGACCCTATTGATGAGAGGTATTGCCCGTGAAACTTGGTCTGAGTTCTGTTATTAATATAAGAGAAATTTCTGCAAATTCAACTGGGAATCAACACGTGGGCACTTTTAAAATTTCTTTTTCATAGTCTTAAATACAGAAAATCATAATCTATTTTAAGCTTCTTATAAATGATGGAGCACTTGTTTACATGGGTAAAATGACTCTATCTAAGCAGTGTATTGAAGTTCATGTTAATGTTTGCTATTTAATGACACCTAATGATATTCAATGAAGGGTTATGCTAAACCGAAGAGAAAATGTGTTACCCGGGCAACTGCCTCAGGCAGACTAGAGATTCAGGCATATGGCTCTATAGTACACATTATTTCAGCATCTTTAAGCATAAAGAACCACACATGTAATTGACTGTGAAAAATTACTGCTCAGTTACTGTATTGTACGGTCATAATAGAAGTAAATGAATACGTCATTGTTATTGGAACAAGTCTGTTGGGAACCACTTGTAGACTCTACTATTTAAGAAGCAAAAATACAATAAGAAGAAAATAGCTGGTTTAATTAACATGTAAAATTAGGTTAATTTGAATTCAGCTGGCACAGCAGATATTAATGTTGGCTTTTTTGTGTGTGCATGTGATATTCTGGCTCAAACTTATGTACTTCTGTTTCTTCCTGCCCACACCATGAATAATTTTATTTAGAAAAATATGATAAAGGCCATTTCAGCCACTGAATTTTTTGCTGTGCTCAGGGCTTCTGTTCTGATCACAACAAAAAAGCTTATTGTGTGTATCCATAATGTGAAATTCATAACTGAAAGAAAAATGTTAAAATATTTCCTAGTAACTGATAAGGTTTTTCAAAGGGGAATCAGTAAAACATGGTTTCACATATTTTTAAAAAAATTTAGTTTTCTGCTCTTTAGTCACAGAGTGTCTAGCCGGGCACTTGCTGCGTTGGCAGATGCCAGGCAGTGGCACATTTGCTCTTGCCACTTTTTGTGTGTCACTGCTTGCTTAGATGCTCTTATTTGGCTCCAAATATCATTTTAATCGTCACTTTGCTCCAGAGATCAGAAAAACTCATTGAGAAAGGTGTTGTGTTGCAATTGCAAAATGATTTGACTCAATCAGCTTTTGGTATTTTAGAATGTTATTTGAACAAAAAACACCGACAGGTAGCATGTCATTAGTTGTCTCTGACTCTCTTGCGGCCCCACAGGTAGCCTGCAGCTCATGCGTGCTCAGTCACGTCTGACTCTGTGACACCATGGGCTGTAGCCCACCAGGCTCCTCTGCCCATGCAATTCTCCAGGCAAGAATACTGGAGTGAGTTGCTGTGCCCTCCTTTAGGGAATGTTCCCAACTCAGGGATTGAACCCCAGTCTCTCTATGCCTCCTGCATCGGCAGGTGGGTTCTTTACCACTAGCCCCACCTGGGAAACCCAGGCAGCGTGGATGTCTGCTAACTGTGCATGAGAAGGTTGTTCCCTGATCTGTCTGCTGTGCTGTAGCTGCTCACAGAGTCTCTGGAGCACAGGCTGCTTTTGTGCTTTTCAGCTCTCAACTGTACTAATCAAACTGGAGACTGAAGTTGGGTATTCCAAAGGGTATTCCAAAGGGTGGCACGTAGTCTACTGAAAGCATTTAAAGTACTGATTTCCACGGGGATCTGACAGCTAGGCAGCTGCTTTATGCAGTGATAGAGGTCACTTAAAAAATGCTAGTTACCAGTGTGTGTGCCTGCTGACTTTTCAGTTATTGATTTATCGGGCTTACCTGCATTTTATCTCCCCATTATCCTTCTTCATTTGCTATTTAATTAATGTATTTCTTTATGGCCATGCTGCATAGCATGTGGGATCTTAGTTCCCCAACCAGGGATTGAACCTGTGCCCCCTGCACTAGAAGCATGGAGTCTTAACCACTGGACTGCTAGGAAGTGCCTTTTTAAAATTTTATTTTTATTTTTAGGCATTAACCATTTAAATAGCATTGAAAGTCTTCTCATCCAGCCTTAAAAGAATTAGGGAAGATCTCAGAAACCTAGATTTTAAAAAAAATCTACTTTGGTGTTGTTCAGTTGCTCAATAGTGTCTGATGCTTTGTGACCCCATGGACTGCAGCACACTTCCCCATCCTTCATTGTCTCCCAGGGTTTGCTCAAACTTATGTCCATTGGTCGATGATGCCATCCAACCATCTCATCCTCTGTTGCTCCCTTCTCGTCCTACCCTCAATGTTTCCCAGCATTGGTCTTTTCCAGTGAGTTGACTCTTCACATCAGGGGCCAAAGTATTAGAGCTTCAGCATCAGTCCTTCCTGTAAATATTTAGGGTTGATCTCCTTTTATCTTCATCAAGAGGCTCTTTAGTTTCTCTTTGCTTTCTGCCATGTATCTGAGGTTATTGATATTTCTCATGGCAATCCTGATTCCAGCTTATGATTCATCCAGCCTGACATTTCACATGATGTACTCTACATATAAATTAAATAAGCAGGGTGACAATATACAGCCTTGACATACTCCTTTCCCAATTTTGAACCAGTCCATTGTTCCATGGGAATGGTCTTGATTCCTGTCTCCTGTACAATGTCACGAACCTCATTCCATAGTTCATCAGGCACTCTATCTATCAGATCTAGGCCCTTAAATCTATTTCTCACTTCCACTGTATAATCATAAGGGATTTGATTTAGGTCATACCTGAATGGTCTAGTGGTTTTCCCTACTTTCTTCAGTTTAAGTCTGAATTTGGCAATAAGGAGTTCATGGTCTGAGCCACAGTCAGCTCCTGGTCTTGTTTTTGCTGACTGTATAGAGCTTCTCCATCTTTGGCTGCAAAGAATATAATCAATCTGATTTCGGTGTTGACCATCTGGTGATGTCCATGTGTAGAGTCTTCTCTTGTGTTGTTGGAAGAGGGTGTTTGTTATGACCAGTGCATTTTCTTGGCAAAACTCTATTAGTCTTTGCCCTGCTCCATTCCATATTCCAAGGCCAAATTTGCCTGTTACTTCAGGTGTTTCTTGACTTACTTTTGCATTCCAGTCCCCTATAATGAAAAGGACATCTTTTTTGGGTGTTAGTTCTAAAAGGTCTTGTAGGTCTTCATAGAACCGTTCCACTTCAGCTTCTTCAGCATTACTGGCTGGGGCATAGACTTGGATTACTGTGATATTGAATGGTTTGCCTTGGAAACGAACAGAGATCATTCTGTCGTTTTTGAGATTGCATCCAAGTACTGCATTTTGGACTCATTGTTGACCATGATGGCCATTCCATTTCTTCTGAGGGATTCCTGCCCACAGTAGTAGATATAATGGTCATCTGAGTTAAATTGACCCATTCCAGTCCATTTCAGTTCGCTGATTCCTAGAATGTCGACATTCACTCTTGCCATCTCCGAAAAGAAGAGAAGCGAAAAGTAAAGGAGAAAAGGAAAGATACAAACATCTGAATGCAGAGTTCCAAAGAACAGCAAGAAGAGATAAGAAAGCCTTCTTCAGTGATCAATGCAAAGAAATAGAGGAAAACA
>NW_011494706.1:3337585-3338398 GCF_000754665.1 Bison bison bison
AACTGTACAAAAAAGATCTTCACGACCCAGATAATCATGATGGTGTGATCACTGACCTAGAGCCAGACATCCTGGAATGTGAAGTCAAGTGGGCCTTAGAAAGCATCACTACGAACAAAGCTAGTGGAGGTGATGGAATTCCAGTTGAGCTATTCCAAATCCTGAAAGATGATGCTGTGAAAGTGCTGCACTCAATATGCCAGCGAATTTGGAAAACTCAGCAGTGGCCACAGGACTGGAAAAGGTCAGTTTTCATTCCAATCCCAAAGAAAGGCAATGCCAAAGAATGCTCAAACTACCACACAATTGCGCTCATCTCACATGCTAGTAAAGTAATGCTCAAAATTCTCCAAGCCAGGCTTCAGCAGTGTGTGAACCATGAACTTCCAGATGTTCAAGCTGGTTTTAGAAAAGGCAGAGGAACCAGAGATCAAATTGCCAACATCTGCTGGATCATGGAAAAAGCAAGAGAGTTCCAGAAAAGCATCTATTTCTGCTTTATTGACTATGCCAAAGCGTTTGACTGTGTAGATCACAATAAACTGTGGAAAATTCTGAAAGAGATGGGAATACCAGACCACCTGATCTGCCTCTTAAGAAATTTGTATGCAGGTCAGGAAGCAACAGTTAGAACTGGACGTGGAATAACAGACTGGTTCCAAATAGGAAAAGGAGTACGTCAAGGCTGTATATTGTCACCCTGCTTATTTAACTTATATGCAGAGTACATCATGAGAAATGCTGGACTGGAAGAAACACAAGCTGGAATCAAGATTACTGGGAGAAATATCAGTAACCTCAGATATGCAGATG
>NW_011494706.1:3338827-3339792 GCF_000754665.1 Bison bison bison
TCAGCCCTGGGATTTCTTTGGAAGGAATGATGCTAAAGCTGAAACTCCAGTACTTTGGCCACATCATGCGAAGAGTTGACTCATTGGAAAAGACTCTGATGCTGGGAGGGATTGGGGGCAAGAGGAGAAGGGGACAACAGAGGATGAGATGGCTGGATGGCATCACTGACTCGATGGACGTGAGTCTGAGTGAACTCCAGGAGTTGGTGATGGACAGGGAGGCCTGGCGATTCATGGGGTCACAAAGAGTTGGAGACGACTGAGTGACTGAACGAATCTGATCTAATCTGATTGTTCCATGTCTGGTTCTAACTATTACCTCTTGGCCTGCATACACGTTTCGCAGGAGGCAGGTAAAGTAGTTTGGTATTCTCATCTCTTACCCAAATGGATTTTTCAGTATAGTTATAGCAACTGCTTTTCCCTTTTTTCACCAATGGTCTTTGTTTTATTTTATTTTATTTATTTATTTTTTTAATTTTATTTTATCTTTAAACTTTAAAATATTGTATTAGTTTTGCCAAATATCGAAATGAATCCACCACAGGTATACCCGCGTTTCCCATCCTGAACCCTCCTCCCTCCTCCCTCCCGTCCCCTCCCTCTGGGTCGTCCCAGTGCACCAGCCCCAAGCATCCAGTATCGTGCATCAAACCTGGACTGGTGACTCGTTTCATACATGATATTATACATGTTTCAATGCTATTCTCCCAAATCTCCCCACCGTCTCCCTCTCCCACAGAGCCCATAAGACTGATCTATACATCGGTGTCTCTTTTGCTGTCTCGTACACAGGGTTATTGTTACCATCTTTCTAAATTCCATATATATGCGTTAGTATACTGTATTGGTGTTTTTCTTTCTGGCTTACTTCACTCTGTATAATAGGTTCCAGTTTCATCCATCTCATTAGAACTGATTCAAATGTATTCTTTTTAATGGCTGAGTAATACTCCATTGTATAT
>NW_011494706.1:3339892-3343623 GCF_000754665.1 Bison bison bison
TCTCGTACACAGGGTTATTGTTACCATCTTTCTAAATTCCATATATATGCGTTAGCATACTGTATTGGTGTTTTTCTTTCTGGCTTACTTCACTCTGTATAATAGGCTTCCGTTTATCCACTCATCAGAACTGATTCAAATGTATCTTTTTAATGGCTGAGTAATACTCCATTGTGTATATGTACCACAGCTTTCTTATCCATTCATCTGCTGATGGGCATCTAGGTTGCTTCCATGTCCTGGCTATTATAAACAGTGCTGCGATGAACATTGGGGTACACGTGTCTCTTTCCCTTCTGGTTTCCTCAGTGTGTATGCCCAGCAGTGGGATTGCTGGATCATAAGGCAGTTCTATTTCCAGTTTTTTAAGGAATCTCCACACTGTTCTCCATAGTGGCTGTACTAGTTTGCATTCCCACCAACAGTGTAAGAGGGTTCCCTTTTCTCCACACCCTCTCCAGCATTTATTGCGTGTAGACTTATGGATCGCAGCCATTCTGACTGGCGTGAAATGGTACCTCATAGTGGTTTTGATTTGCATTTCTCTGATAATGAGTGATGTTGAGCATCTTTTCATGTGTTTGTTAGCCATCTGTATGTCTTCTTTGGAGAAATGTCTGTTTAGTTCTTTGGCCCATTTTTTGAATGGGTCATTTATGGTCTTTCTGTCTTTCAGCTTTTTTCCCCTTTATAGGCAATCCCCAGTTTAAAAAATGAGTCATTTATAGTGGGTTTTTTTGGTAACTTTGTGTACTTTTTATTTTCTTTTTCATCAATCTTTTAATAATTTAATTTATTTTTAGTTATTTAAAAATATTGGCTGTGTTCCTTGTGTCATACAGTATATCTGTGTAGCTTAGTTTTTACATGATAATTTGTACCTCTTGATCCTCTACCCCTAGATCTCACCTAACCCCTTCTTTCTCCCAACACTGTTAACCACCAGTTTGTTCTCTGTGTCTGTGGGTCTGCTGCTGTTTTGTTATATTCACTAGTTGGTTGTATTTGTGTTTTTCTGTTTTAGTTTGTTGTATTTTTTAGGTCCCACATATAACTTATATCATACAATATTTGTCTTTCTCCGTCTGGCTTATTTCACTTCGCATAATATTCTCCAAGTCCATCCATGATGCTGCAGATGGCAAAAATCTTTATTCTTTATGGCTGAGTAGTTCATTCTTTATGTATCAGTCACCTCTTCTTTATCCATTCATCTGTTCATGTACAGTTAGGTTGCTTCCCTATCTTAGCTGTTGCAAATAATGCTGCTGTGAACATTGGTAACTTTTCGAATTAGTGTTCTCTTTCTCTTGAGATACATACTCAGGAGTGAAATTGCTGGGTCATAATGGTCGTTCTATTTTTAATTTTTTGAGAAACCTCTGTAATGTTTTTCACAGTGGCTGCACCAATTTATATTCTCATGAACGGAGTACGCTTTTTATTTAAAAGAATGAAAGTCTTTGGCCAGAACTCAAAATGCCCCTGTGATGTAATTAAAATAAAGATGATTTGTGGTATACTGTATTGAAATCTCTCCATATAGGTAACCATTAAGAATAGATACAATGTAATGTAATAAGATAGCTTTTTAGGTTTTCTTTTTAAAATAATGATTTATTTAGAAAAAAAAGAATAGAATCTTATGGAGATAGAGAATATGATTTGTCTCAGTTTTACAGTTTGTGGTGGTTCTTTTTCTTGACATCTTATAGGGATTGTCCATGATTAGAACATTTTTATAATTCAAAGGTTGAAAGATGGGAGGTGGCCAGACAGTTCTCTTTAGGTCCTTGGGCAGTATCATTTAACAAGGAAGGAAAGAGGCAATGGGGCATAGAGGATGTGTAGGTTACATACTTTTTGGTATGTAACTGAATGAACTGTTCGCAAAAGTGGAGTAGAACAGGGATTAATCATACTTGTTTAACATGTTGGATCCCTCTGATAAGGAAGAAAATGTTGGAGATATAAGAATACCCTCTGTTAACCCCAGTACGTGGCACAGTCAGACTCGGGCAGCTCACGTGCTGTTTGAAATGAACTGCAAGGCAGTGCCCAGACAGGTAGTTCTGGAAGTATGGGCATATCACTTACTGAGTTAAGCTCACAGTTACAAGAGCCTATGTATTTATCTTCTTTTGGCAATATGGGGACCATGATATATGCAGAGGTGGTATTTATAGTGTGCTAAATTCATGATAACAATACAGTAAAATTGCTAATAAAATCTTTAATAGGTTTTTGAAGCCAGACAGTAGCCTGCTTGTTTGAACAATACTCAATCTGCCAGATTTCATTGCAGCCAGT
The DNA here is from genome assembly GCF_000754665.1 of Bison bison bison. Classification (NCBI taxonomy): domain Eukaryota; kingdom Metazoa; phylum Chordata; class Mammalia; order Artiodactyla; family Bovidae; genus Bison; species Bison bison. The sequence continues at coordinate 3,342,203 of NW_011494706.1, forward strand.
GAATTTAAATAGCCCCTTGGCAAACGCTGCCGTGAGACTTCAACCTGAATGCATGGTGGAGCAGGGGACCCCAGTTGGCCCAAGAACAGATAGATGCCCTCCTGGAAATGCCAAACTGGTGTTGGAGCCGGGGTGGCTGCAGACGGCTCCCTGTGCCTGAAGATGGAAGAAAATGGGATTGTAGGGCACCTGTGAAAGATGAGGAAAGGAGGTCTGTTCCAACCTGTCCAGCAGAACCATGCTGCCAGTTAGGCAAAGGGTAAACTAGAACTCCAGCTTCTTTCTACCTTGTTACTGATTAAAAAAATTTTTTTTAATTGGAGTATAATTTACAATGTTATTTTACAATGTTATGTTGGTTTCTGCCATACAGCAAGATGCGTCAGCCATAAGTGTGGTTCCTCCCCTCCATCTCGAACCTCCTCCCCTCACCACCCCCTCCATCCCACCCCTCTGGTCACCACGGACACCAGGCTGAGCTCCTGTGCCATGCGGCAGCTTCCCAGCAGCTGTCTCTTTCACAGTAGCAGTGTATATGTGTCAGGGCTACTCTCTCAATTCCGCCCACCCTCTTCTTCCTCCACACCCCCCAGCCCCCCGCCGGGTCCGCAAGCCTTTTCTCTGCCTCTGTCCTCTGTGTCTCTTTTCCTGCCCTGCAAATGGGTTCATCTGTACCGTTTTTCGAGATTCCCATATATAACTGGTTTTTAGAATATAAAATGAGGTCATAACTCATTGTCTCTTTCTACAGAGTGTTAACAGTTGCTTTATATGCTTAGAGCTATTGAAGCTTAGTTTGTGTACTTACTAACCATCTGTTGGGTATTGAATAAAATCTTTATTCATGACCTCCATCATCTGCTCAAGTAGCAGATCTCATATCCTTAGTAGTCTGTGCTGCTCTAGTGGCTTCAGGCCACCGGGCGTCCCCAGGGCACACCTGACTTGCTCCGGGGCTTTAAAAGCTGTGTGCTTTGACCTCTGGGACAAGCCGGCCAGCTCTGTCTAGAGCACGTATCCTGGATTTGACTACTTCTGTTTCTCACTCTCCTGCAATGGCCCTGGTCCCACCCACTTGAAACTGGACTCACTGCTTCACCTGCAGTCTGTGCTCCAAGGTGTCCCGAGTATTCTTTCCAGGAGCTCACATCATTCCCCCTGCCAAAGACTCCCCAACATGACTGGAGGTCCTCAGCAGAGGGGAGTGATGTACTTGGAATGAAATCCAAGTGTGTGGATGAAAAGCAATCTGTGTGCCCTGCACCCTCCTTCATCCCTATCTCTCTGCCTGCACACCGCCCCCCACCCCCACCCCCCACGCTGGGAACTTGCCAAGGTTGGTGGTAGGGCCCGATTTCACAGTGAGCTTTCTTCCACCAAAATACCCATGCTCCCTCCTCTTCATCATTTAGGTCTTAATG
>NW_011494706.1:3343723-3354773 GCF_000754665.1 Bison bison bison
CTCAAGCTCAGCTGCTTGGGAAGGTTAAAAAACAAACAAACGCGTGTACACACTGCTATATTTAAGATGGATAACCAATGAAGACTATTGTACAGCACATGGAACTCTGTTCTGTGTTATGTGCCAGCCTGGATGGGAGCGGAGTTTTGGGGAGAATGGATACATGTGTCTGTCTGGCTGAGTCCCTTCACTATTCCCCTGAAACTGTCACCGATTAACTGTTGTTAATTGGCCATACGCCAATACAAAATAAAAGGTTTATAGGAAAACAAAAAAAGATGATTGATCTGATTCCTCCTCATGTCCATTAAATAGGCTTGCCAGGACTAAGAAGCACTACATTAATGCATTTTTCAGGTTTATCTTCTACACAACTGTTATCTGATCTAGAATCATCTCATCTTTATTTGTGTATGTTTGTGCTCATTGCCTCCCTTCTCCAGTGGAATGAAATTCCTCGAGGACATGGATTTGTTTTCATGGTATCAAATACCATGCCTGGCATATAATAAGTGTAGGGTACAAATATTTTGGTGGCCTGAACAGTGTATATTTGCCAGGTATTCAGGAGGGAGATAAAAGACTGGAAAACCCCAAAGTTGTTAAAGATGTTCAAGTCACGGAGGCTGAAACTCTTCTGATAAACTGGCGATAACAGGAGAGCCTAGTTCTGTTTTTGTTTTTTTGTCTTTTGACATCCACAGACACGTGAACCTGATGGTCTGGTGGTCTGAACCCAGCTTTTGGAGTTAGATTTTACTTTTATCTCTGCCATTACTCCTGTGCAATTGTTTAGCTTCGTTGTGCACACAGAAGAGGGTTGTAAGGAGAAGTTATTTTTGCGAAGCACTCTTGTGGTTAGGAACCTTAAGTAAAAGTCGTAATTGGATTTTGATATGGTGCATTGTCTACGACCAAAGTTTCTGAAGTCTAAAGTGATCAGATCCTTATGTGCAGTTGCTTAAACTTTCATAGCCGCAGAGCTGGCCTGGAGATAGGAACCAGGCGAGAGATGAAAGGGACCACATGGGGTACAAGCTACTGGCGACTAAGAATAAGCAACAGCAGGGAGGAAGAGACCTGGAGGTTTTCCACCTTGGATGGCCAGCGGTGGTGTGAGCCTCTCCACAGTCATTTGCTTCTTTTTTCAGTTCTCCCCCCACACCCCATCTTATTCAGTCTTTCTGCCAGTACCCAAGTTTAGGTCCTTGCTGTTTTGTTTCATAGAATTTTTTTTTTCTTTTTCTTACTACACAAGTAATTTCGTATGTGTATATTGAAAAGATTAGAAAATATAGGCAAGCAAAAAAAAAATTCAAATTTCTAATATTTTAATTTCCTAGAGATACCTCTAACAATTTGGTGTTCACTCTCGAAACTCTTTTTGTGTATCGTTTTTTTTGTCCATTTTAACAAAATGGGCTTGTTGTCTGTATATAATTTGTGTAACCAACTTTCTACTTAATGGCATGAATTTGTTTATTGCAGTTGGTAGTGGTTGGACGGTTTTCTGTGTATGAATGGTCCTTTAATCAGTCATGCATTGTCACATATTGAGGTGGTTTTCCCTCTTTTCACTGTTAACAGTACTGCTTGAACATTCCTATAGGTTTAAGTTTGCACACATCCATTGATTATTTTTTAGGGTAAATTCTGAGAAGTGGGATTGTGGTGTCAAAGAGTGTGTGCATTGTTCAGACTTGCTGTGGCTAATGAGAATTCGCTGTATGATGCAGGGAGCTCAGCCTGGTGCTCTGTGACGACCTAGAGGGGTGGGAGGGAGCTTCAAGAGGGAGGGGACATATGTACACTTACAGCTGGTTCACGAAGATGTACAACAGAAACCAACACAACACTGTAAAGCAGTTATCCTCCAGTTAAACGAAAAGGTAAGACTTGCTGTGCTGTTGGGTTGCCCCCTGCAGAGCGAGGTGCCATATGCTTCGATCCTCGTGTCATAAGGAGCCTTTCTTTCTCCTTCAGGTCTTCAGGAGTCTTCCCTGGACTCAGCCAGCAGTCTCCCCATACCCAGGCTCTTCTCCCTCCAATTCACTTTACACTCTTCTGACAGATCGAATGGTCTGAAGCCCAAACCCATCACGTCACTAACAGTTCCAGACTTCATCTGCTATTGCAGGCACCATGCCTGCCTTTGCACTCGTCGTTACTCTAGCTTGCTTGCACTTCCTGTGGCTCTTCATCTCCAGTCTTCTTTCCTTGGTTCCTCACTCACCATCTGCCCCTCCCCTCCCCAGCCTCAGACCTCCAGGTGTTCAGGGCAGAAGTTGTACTTTTCCTCTGTATGTTCATAGCAAGGGCCTGCACTCAGCACACAGACCCGCCCCCAGATTCCCACTGGAGTCAACGGTCTCTCCATTCCCTGCCTGCCCTCTCAACTTGATCATCTGCTCTCTCTTGTAAGACCAATATTACATGACCGTGTGGGCACAGCTTCCCTCTGATGCCATGTGTTCCTAATTTTACTTTCTCCATCTCCTCCTTTCTCTCAGTGTAACAGTACCCTCTCCCCCCTCTGAATTCATAGAGTGGTTTATCTCTACTTCTCTTGTGTTGCTTATGACTTTTCCATAATGTCATAATTTTCAGTATATATTCTCTATTGTAAGTCTCTCCAGGCTGAGAGCTAGCCCTTGCAAAATGAGAAGGGCAGGAGAGGAGGCTACAGTATGCTACTGTGAAGAAGCACTGCTGTGGGGGAAGGAGAGGGTGGGACCAACTGACACAGTAGCATTGACATATGTACATTCCTGGGTATAAAACAGATAGCTAGTGGGAAGCTGCTGTCTAACACAGAGCCCAGCTTGGCACACTGTGATGACCTAAGGGGTGGGCTGGCAGGGCAGGGCGGGAGGGAGGCTCTAGAGGGAGGAGATACACACACACACACACACACACACACACACATACACACACACTTTAACACTTATGGCTGATTCACATGGTTGTATAGCAGAAACTACTACAACATCATAAAGCAACCATCCTCCAATTAAAAATAAAAATAATAAAAAAGAAGCGCTGCCATCACTTTGGTATATGTATCCTCTGGAATCTTCCTCTGTGCACAGTAGATGTGCAGTCTGGCATCATCCTAAGCATGATGTCCAGAGGCACTCCACTTTTAATCCCCTTCCTCCTCGGCTTGGTGTGTGAAAGCAATGTGTAGTGTTTCAGCTGTTTTACCCAGACTTTAAAGGACTTGTAGGTGCTGTTATAAATGGCTTTCAGAAGAACAATAGCTCTGGTGGTTTGGAGAACAAAAATGATTCACTTAAAAAAAAATAACAAACTCTCTGCTCGTGTCAGAAGCATGAAATAGTGTAGTTGGAAGCCTACTCTCCCTGAATCTTGAGATTCCCCTTATCCCACTGTCAGTCAGGTGCTGAAGGTGAGCATCAGTGTCCCTGTGGGACTGTTCCTTAGAGACCAGTCACAGAGCTTGTCAGAGTTGTGTGATTTATCAGAGAGGGCATCTGCCACTGTCCAGGGCTTCCCTGGTGGCTCAGTGGTTAAGAATCCAATCACAATACAGAAGATGCAGGAGATGTTGGTTCGATCCCTGAGTTGGGAAGATCCCCTGGAGAAGGGCATGGCAACCCACCCTAGTATTCTTGTCTGGGAAACCTCATGGACAGAGGAGCCTGGCAGGCTGTGGTCCATAGGGTTTTAAAGAGGCAGACAGGACTGAGGTGATTGAGCACTCACTCACCCCTGTCGAAGTTTTGGGAAGTTGAGGGTAGAAAAGGAAGTGAGTGAGCTCACCAGCCAGGTCTGAACTTGATTAAGCTTGGATCCTTTATTGTAATTTATGTTAATCCCATTAAATCTGTAAAGTGAGTCTGGAGTACTGTTTATATGAAAAACATATATATACACACACACACAATGTTTTTAGATATCACACTGTAAATAAATATAGTCCTATATAATTATTCTGATAGCCTTCTAGTCAGATTACCTTGAAAATCCAAAATGACGTTGATGAACAGTAAAGCGTTATTATTTCATGGTTCATCTGTATACCTCCTACGTAGACGTATCAACATGATACTTGTATCTACAGGATTAGCAAATTACATACCTTTTTGGTATCTGTAACATGCCTAAAATACCAGAGCATTCTTTGGCCAATTATGAAATCACTCTGACGTTGCCAGAGGAGGCTTCGTTCTAAGAGAGATGAGATTCTCTTTTTCTGGTTATTTAAGTCTTCCTTTATTCACATTAAAGAGACATCCCGTTTCTACTCACACTTTGTGATTTGTCTTTATTCACCACCATCTGTGCAGGGGTAATTTAGCGAATGTGAATATTTTTTGCCTTGACAAACTGACCCCTAGGTTAAGCTGGTGAGTGTGTGGCGGTGGGATTGTTGGTGCTGCTCTGCGGAGGTCCCAGGGCACGATGATGGGTGGTGGCGAGAAGAAAGCAGCCAATGAGAAACACGTTCCTCCGCTGGGCTTCTGTGGTCTGGAGCCGGGTGCGCGTGCCTCCCTGAGTGAACGCTTGCGGGCAGCTTCATTTACAGTGCGCGCCTGCGTGCTAAGTCCTCCTGCGGCCGTTGTGTTTCCCCTCCTTTCCCCTTTCTCCTGCCCTAGTGTTCCAGCTCTGGTTTACACCCCTGCCCACTCTAGCCGTCAAGCTCTCTTCCCCGCATCTCCTCCTTTCCCCCCACGTTTCATCTTTCTCTGTTACATTCATCTTGTGTCCCAGTTCCTTTTCTAAAACGAATATCTGACCCTGATATTTTTTAACCCCCAAACCTCCAGTGATTTCTTACTGCCTGGCAAAAAAAGAAAAGAAAAAATCAGGATTCTCCAGCTGGTCTTTCTAGGCTTTCAGGTGGCTGGCATGACAGCTCAACCACCCTTCGGCTCCGCAGGATCACGAGATGCAGGGTGGGTAGCGCCTCTGTCCTTCTCCAGGCACAGCACTCTGTTGGTCATCACCTCTATATGGAGTTCTTCCCTCCGCGTGGATCGTCCTCCCCCTCCGCTTCTCTCCCCTCTCCATCCTCCCGTACCACTTGGAATGCGGTCTCAGTCGAATGGGAACCAGGATACTTTGTTCTCAGGCCAAAATGGCAGAAGCCAATTATTAAACCTCACACAAGCCATAACATCTTCTGGTTTTCTCAGAAGTAAAAGGAGGAGGTGGAAGTCCGATGATCTCTACGTTCTTTTCAGCTTGAACATTTGCTCTTTAAATGCCACAGCTTTGTGGAGCCTTCCTACATTCTTCCAGGCAGCGTAAATCACTGTGCCCCCCGAATGCTTTCTCTCTTCTTCTTTTTACTTCTGACACGCAGCTTGCCTTCTGGGGGAGACAGATGCACGTGGCCACCTCCCATCCCCCAGCAGCTGTCAGCTAGTCCAGGCCAGGACCTTCCACTCCACGTTTGTGTTTCCCCCAACGTGCCCGCGCACGCCTGGTCCCGCTCACAGCGAGATTCTCAGTGAGGCAGACTACAGTTGAGGAGAAAACGTTCTGGGCAAGTGTTCTTCCATAGCACCTGCTGTGCCTGAGTGTTCCCCTCCGTTCGGAAGGGTGTTTCAGTAGTGAGCAACGTAGAGACGGTGTAATGAACACACCAGAGTTTTCCTCTCTTGGTGGCATTATCATTATAATCAGGTAACATTCCGGAAATAGCAAAGTTAGCTTTGTAGCTCGTACTCTATATAAAAATGTGTTTTCTCTGTTAAATGTTTAGAAGTAAGTGTTCAGTGAAACAGGGGAAACCACTCCTGTTCTCTTTCTCCTTCTATCTCCTGGAGACTTGGACTATCCCAATGTATCACTGAAATACTTGGATGTTTATAATACAAAACCGGGCTTCCCATGTGGCTCAGTGGGGAAGAATCTGCTTGTCAAAGCAGGAGCTGTGGGTTTGATCCTCGGAATGGGAAGATCCCCTGGAGGAGGGCATGGCAACCCACTCCAGTATTCTTGCCTGGAGAATCCCATGGACAGAGGAGCCTGGTAGGCTACAGTCCATGGGGTTGCAAACAGTCGGACACGACTCAGTGACTAAACAAGTACAAAACAGTGGCAAAGAACTTTCCTAAGACATCCTCCGTGGATGTGTTTACTCATTGGAAGTCAAAGCCTCTGTGGCCTGTTTTGTTCTTTCCGATGGATAGATCTGATCAGATCATGATCTTGTTCAGAAACTTATATCTCTCAACTTTTGATCTCATTCCAGTGTTCTCTGATGCACTTTACTGTCCAGAGAAAATTAGTTCCTCACTGTTTTCCTTACAGACTCCCATACTTTTTTGCACCTGCCTTTCTGCAGCCTTTTCCCCTAAAGTGACCCCTCCCCCACTTCTACTGCATACCAGAACTTCACTAATTTTTGAGACCCGCTCTACAAAGCTTTCTTTGATTTCTTACCAAAATTCTGTTACCGTCACATTGGTGCCTGTCTTACCATTCGTCTTCCCTGTATAGTAGTCTAGATTAGTATTCTTCTGTTTTACCAGACTACAAGTGTCTTGGTGTCACTTTTCACATCTTTTAAAGTGAATGTGTTAGTCGCTCAGTCGTGTCTGAATCTTTGTGACCCCACAGACTGGGGTCAGGCTCCTCTATCCTTGGGGTTCTCCAGGCAGGATACTGAAGTGGGTAACCATTCCCTTCTCCAGGTGATCTTCCTGACCCAGGGATTGAGCCCGGCCTGGGTCTCCTGCATTGAAGCCAGATTTTTTATCCTCTGAGCCACTGGGGAAGCCCCATTTCATGTCTAATTTATCTGGATTTTATCTCTCGCCCTGGTGTCATCCTTCAGTTCAATCTGCGTGTGGTTGGCAGATGCCAGTAATGAGTGAGTCTTTGTGAACCATGTTACATGGTGTAGAAAAGGTGTGAATGAGAGACAGAGCTGGCTGTTTTGTTATCATATAATCTAAAGTGTCTAAGCTCTAATTTTAGAATCTTAACAACATGCCTGAAACAAAAATAGTATGTTGGGTAAAACAGTTACGTTTGAAATTATAATGCATTTAATGTGTCACCCTATCCTTAAATCTGTTGTGTCTTTGAGATTTGGTGTTGTTATTTCAGTCCACTCTGTGTAAAAGGGAATGCTGAGTGTTTATACATGTTGTTAGGTTTGAATTTTGTTGTTTGACAGTGATGTTTTATTTTTTCCCTTAGCGTATATTTGTGTATGCTTTTATCTTTCACAAGCTACTGACTCTATGCTTTGTGCTTGTCTTATGTTGCAGATTAATATCCTTTCAAGAATTTGTGGCGTTTGAATCTGTCCTGTGTGCCCCGGATGCTCTGTTTATGGTGGCCTTCCAGCTGTTTGACAAAACTGGCAAAGGAGAAGTTACTTTCGGTAAGCCGTGGGAGTGTATGCACACCTCAAGACATGCAGACTTGTGTGACCAGTTTGAGTTTTTCCCCAAGAATGAAGTATGTGGTTTCATTTAAGAAGTGCTTTTAAGAAGTTAGGCTTTTAAGAAGTTAGGCTGTCCCTTTTAACAAGATAGCCCAGTGTTTTCAGGCTGTAATGCTTCAAAAATCTTCCTTCGTGAAAAATTAAGTTTCTGGCTTCTTATTATTCATTTTAAATTCTTTTTGGCTGTGCTGGGTCTTGGGTGCTGTGCCGCAAGCTTCGGCTAGTTGTGGCCAGCGGGGGCTACCCTGTATGCTGAGAGTGGGCTCCTCGTTGCAGTGGCTTCTCGTGGTATGGAGCACGGGCTCTACAGCACAGGCTCTGTAGTTGTGGTGCACAGGCTCAGGTGCTCTGAAGCATGTGGGATCTTCCTGGAGCAGGGATTGAACCTGTGTCCCCTACATTGGCAGGCGGATTCTTAACCACTGGACCACCGGAGGAGTCCTGGCTCAGTAGTTTTGACACTGTGGTTTAAGGCGAGGAAGGATGGAGCACGACTCAGTCACAGGGTTATAGGAGGGGAGAGGCAGACAGGATTTGACTGTCCGGTTCATTCCCTGAGCAGTCGGTAGTGCCTTTCCGGATGGAATGAAGACATTAATACAGTGTCTAAGAACAGAGGGGGCTCCTGTTCCCAGTACCTTGTCTCCTTACCTTGTACTCATGGAGTGGCTGAAACCCAGAGGCAGCACATGAGATGGTAGTTCAGAGCGGTATGTGGCGAACCTTGCTTTCCTAAATAACACGGTTCCCTCTGGCTGGACTGGGAGTGTCTGTTATCCCACCTCCACCTTCTTTTGAAAAGGCAGCACCATCTTCACAGGGGTCAGCTGCTGAGCTGCAGAAACCCCGGAAGTCTTTAGGGATTAGAAGAAAGGGAAAACCAGGACGTGGTGGGCAGTGGTAAGTTTTTTTTTTTTTAATACACTGGTTACTGAAGATACATTGGGCAGAAGGTACCCCATTTCTCTCGGACTGTGCAGTGTCCAGCGTATGTTGTCCTCATGTGTAAGCTTGGTGTAAACAGTTTTGCCATAAAGAACTTTGGAGCTCTTTGCACAAATTGTGCATTCAGGGGAAATGGCTAATGCACCCATTTTAAACGTCTCTCTTGTTTCTAATTTATTCAGAACTCTTGGGCTTGTCTTCCTTGTAAGGAATGTATAGATGGGGGAATATAGACGGTGTAATAGAGCACCATCTATTCTGGATGGTTCTACAATTAGAGAGACAGCTCCTTCCAAAGGAACTATGGTCTTGCCAGTAGTCATGTATGGATATGGGAGTTGGACCATAAGGAAGGCTGAGCACTGAAGAATTTTGAACTGTGGTGCTGGAGAAGACTCTTGAGAGTCTCTTGGACTACAAGGAGATCAAAACAGTCAATCCTAAAGGGAATCAACCCTGAGTACTCATTGGAGCAATTGATGCTGAAGCTGAAGCTCCAATATTTTGGCCACCTGATGTGAAGAACTGACTCATTGGAAAAGACCCTGATGCTGGGAAAGATTGAAGGCAAAAGGAGAAGAGGGCAACAGAGGATGAAATGGTTGGATAGCATCATCAATTCAATGGACATGAACTTGGATGAACTTCAGGAGATGGCGAGGAGCAGGGAGGCCTGGCGTGCTGCAGATCACAGGGTTGCAAAGAGTCAGACACGACTTAGTGACTGAACAGGAGCGACACTCCTTCCAGCTCTGCTGCTTTTGTCTCTGAGCCAAGCTAAGGATCCTTTCAGGTCTTGATTTTCCTTATGAGAAATGAAGATAATAATTACATTAAGTCTAGGTAAAGCGCTGTGATAGATTTATCCTGTTAGCCCTTGCCCTCTCCACCCATTCCTCCGTGTTCATTTGACATGACAGTATTTAAGGCTAGGCCAGCCAGGATAAAGGCAAAACATATAGACTTACCTGATTTTGTTTCATATCATTTAGCAACTCAGATGCTTTCCATTAGCACTTCATGAAGATTATTTAATATTTAAAAATCCCGGGAATAATTTTAGGTCTTTCCCTTTCCATCACCTAATTCCTCTTAGCATCACTGTAACCACAGTTTTTCAATGGAACCCTAATCAAAATGTCTCTGTTAAAATCCACAAATAATAAATGAGTGGCTAGCTCATGGTGGTGTTGATTTATCCAGTGAAAGTCAGTTTGATGAGGATGTTATGATTGCATTTGCTTGGGATGAACAGGGAGAGCCTGGAAGCTCCAGTGAGTTCAGCACAGGTGCACACTCTCTCTCTCTCTATTGCTTTCCTCTTCTCTGCAGCAGGTCTGGAGTATGGGCTGGGAGAGAGCTGGGTTGGAGATGGAGGGCTGAGGAATGGACTTGAGACGTTTTCCTTGACTCCAGTGCATCTTCCCTCTATGGGTGTGGGGTGGTGGGGGCTGCTGTTGGCACCAGCATGCTGCTGGCCTGGTGGAAGAAAGAAACAAAAGACTTTTGCCAGTGCTGGAAGGGCTGTTAGAGTGATTAGAAGAAAAGACCAGGTAAACAGCAGGAGGGAGGTACGTGGGAGCTGTCTTTGCTCTGTAGAAAGAACAGTGGCTTGAAAACTCTGTTTCTGCTTCTTGCTGGCTGGCTGTTGATGGGGAAGTCGTTTCTGCTTTTTGAGTCTTATTTTCCTTATCTATAAAATTAGGGTAATAACCTGCCTTCCAAATTAAGGTAATAACCTGCCTTCCCGGACTATGTAAGGGTTAAAAGATGTGCTGCACATAAACGGGCTATGTGGAAAACAAAAGCCTTTACAAAAATGGTATTACTAAAAGGAACAAAGAGGCAGAGGTGTGGGTGAGTGTGGAGTACATCTCTCTCCACGGTACATCAGGTACACACCTTCAGACACAGAAGAGCATGCAGAACACCAGCTGAGAATGGACCGGAGTACCTGACCAGTGGGAAAGAATATATAGAACCACGCAAAACTCTGTAGGATGAAGGAACTAGGGGAAGAGCAGGAGTGTTAGTAGGACTGGACCTGCCCTCAGGGGTGGGGGAACTAAAGCAGGGGTCCCATCCCCACATGGGGCAATTGTCTGAGTCAGAGGAGAAACATTTAAAGGCTGAGAGGGAAACAGCTGATCTGTGGCAGCCTAAATGGAATGAGAATCAGACAGTCCTTGCCACAGGGCAAGGACACGCTACAGGGACACGGGTCCCCTGGAAGGTGCAGCAGCTGGGAGCTGGAGTTTAGGAATCGTGGAGCAATCCCAGGGCAAGGGCTGCTGCTGACTGAGGAGAGATGGTTCAAGGGGATGTGAGGGAGGAGATTGTAGTGGGAAGTGTCTGTGGAGGAAAGCCAGGCAGCCATGGAAGCAAGGCGATACTGCTGAGTCACCTGTAGGGGGTGGAGCCATAACCATAGCCTCTGTCTCCCCACACGCCTGCTTCGGCAGCTGAATAAGAGAGGCTGGCCCATCAAATGCCTGACACACTGAATTACAGAGTAGGACCCCACCCAGGGTGCCCCTTTAAGTGCCTCGCGTGCCCATCTACAGAGAAGGACTCCAGGCAAGGGAGCCCTCTGAGTGCCTAAAGGGGCGGAGCTATGGAGAAAGACTGGCTGAAAAGGCCTTCTAATCGCCAGCTGCAATAGGCGTGAAAAAAGACTCT
>NW_011494706.1:3354873-3355955 GCF_000754665.1 Bison bison bison
CCATAACTCCTGCAGTGGAGGCAGTCCATGTCCCTGCACACTTGGTGCCGCCAGAGTCTCTGCAAGCCAAACAGCTGTGCCACCATCACGCCCAACTCTTATAGGGGCAGAGCTGCCACAGGCGAAAAAAAGTCTTGCGTCTGTGTGCGCAGGTTTGCTTCGGTCATGTCCAACTCTTTATGACCCTGTAGACTGTGGCCAGCCAGGTTTCTCTATCAGAGGGGTCCTCCAGGCAAGAATATCGGAGCATATTGGCCAATACTGGTTGCCATGCCCTTCTAGAGCACTATATTTCCTGCTGCCCGAGCAGCCAACTCCCCTGAGTACCTGGTGCTGCCAGAACCCCTGCAACCCCAGCAGCTGCACCACCTCTGCACCTGGCCCTCACAGGGGCAGACCCAAGTCCTCCAGAGCAGCCTCAGGAGCAAACCCCAGTGGAGGAACCACATGCAGAGGTGGGAATAAAGCCACAATTGAAACCCAAGGGCAGTGTGGCTGAGGAAGAAGACCCAAAACCTTCCCACCAGCTGTACAAGCTGCAGATTAAATCCACATGATCACTAGGCAGACTCTTGTCTGGAATATATAAAAGGGCACTGAGAGCTCCCACAAAAGAAGACGCACTAGTTCTGATAGCTGTGGACACTGGAGGCGAGAACACACAAGAGTAGGAGCAGCTTAGAATCTGAGCTGCCCTCACAGCAGGTACTGAGACCAGCCCAGAGTTGGAGGGCATACTTGGGAGGTGAGGTGGACTGACTTCCAGTGAGGGAAAGGACTCTGACAGCAGCAGTAAGTCAAGAAAAACTTTTGTTATTCTTATGTTTTGACTTGTTCTGTAGATTCTTTTGGATTTTTTTTCTTTTTTCTTTTCCTTTTTATCCCCCTCTCTACAATTGACAATTGTAGTTGTCAGTTTTATTGGCACTATGAAATCTAATTAAGCTCTTGAGTTTTTTTGTTTCCCTCAGTCACATTTTTTATTGTTGCTATAAATCTCTGCCTCTATGTTGGGCTTTTGCAGTTCTGTGGCGTTCTCCTTTTTTTTTTTTTTTTTGCTTCTCTTTTTTAAACTTATTATT
>NW_011494706.1:3356055-3365684 GCF_000754665.1 Bison bison bison
TATTTTTTCTACATTTATTCCTTTGCTTGCTTTTCCTACTGTTCTTTTCCCCTTGCAGTTAATCTTTAATGTATATAAATCTATTTTAGCTACCTCTATTTAACTTTGCATATCTATTCTTTCTTCCTTTTCTTTCTTTCCTTTCCTCTCAACATACTTGTTAGTTTTATTTTCATTGCTTTATTCCCCAATCGGCACCTTGCTTTAGTTTTGTTTTTCAGTTTTTGCTTTAGTTAGTTTTGTTCTTAACTGGTAAATAAAATTTTTGATTTCCTTTCTTCCCTGGGTCAATCTACTGTACTTTATTTTAGTTGGACTGTTTTGACTTTGCTTATGGGTGTATATGTGTATGTATATATTCCATTATTGTAATTATTATTTGCCTGATTTTGTAACTGCCATTTGTCTGGGGTTCATCTTTGTTTTCTCATTTTTGGGTATTTGTTTTAATCTCATTAATGCCATAACCACTTGTGGAATCTTCATTCTGATGAGAGATCAAGCCCTGAGCCTTTGGAGTGGGAGCACTGACTCTAAGACCCTAGACTACCAGAGAACTAACCCTAGGAAGTATCAAATAGTGAGAACTCCCACAAAGGAAACCACTGGAATACAAGACCCGGCATCCCCCAGCCACCAGTGCAGGACGCCTCATCTAAACAACAAACAAAACAAAATACAAACCCAGTCTTCAGCAGACAGGATACCACCTCACTCAGCCTTCCCCTCAGAGGAAAAACAAACAAAAAACTCAGCACAAATCCCACCTATACAAAGCTTACACAAACCACTGGACCAACATTAGGAGGGCAGAAACCAAAAGGAGGAAAGAATTCAACCTTGAAGCCTGGGAAAAGGAGACCTCAAACACAATAAGTTAAAAAAATAATAATGAAAAGGCAGAGAAGTACTACACAAATGAAGGAACAAATTAGAAACAGAGAAGTCCAAATAAATGAAGAGGAAATAGGCAAACTACCTGAAAAAGAATTCAGAATAACAACAGTGAAGATGATCAAAAACGTTGAAAGCAAAATGGAGGAAATGTAAGAACCAATTAACAAAGACCTAGAAGAATTAAAGAATAAACAAACAGAGTCAAACAACACAATTACTGAAATTAAGAAGACTCTAGAAGGAATCAATAGCAGAATATCAGAAGCAGAAGAACAAATCAGTTTATGAGCTGGAAGATAAAATGATGGAAATATTTTCTGAAGAGCAGAATAAAGTAAAAAGAATGAAAAGAACTGAGGACAGTCTCAGAGACCTCTGGGACAATATCAAACACACCAACTTTCAAATATAGGGGTCCCAGAAGAAGAAAAGAAAAATAAAGGGTATGAGAAAATTTTTGAAGAGATTATAGTTGAAAATTTCCCCAATGTGGAAAAGGAAATAATCAAGTCCAAAAGGCACAAAGAGTCCCATACAGGATAAACCCAAGGAGAAACACACCAAGACACATACTAATCAAACTAACAAAGGCTAAACATAGAGAAAGAATATTAAAAGTAGCGAGGGAAAAGCAACAAGTAACATAGGAGGGAAACCTAATATGCTGATCTTTCTGCAGAAACTCTGCAGGCCAGAAGGGAATGGCAGGATATATTTAAAGTACTGAAAAGGAAAAATCTATAACCAAGATTACTGTACTCAGCGTGGATCTCATTCAGAATTGATGGAGAAAGAAAAGGCTTTTCAGACAAGCGAAAGTTAAGAGAATTCAGTACCACCAAACCAGCTTTACAACAAATGTTAAAGGGACTTACATAGTCAAGAAATACAAGAGAAGAAAAAGGATCTACCCCAAACAATTAAGAAAATGGCAATAGGAACATATATATCAATAATTACTTTAACTGTAAATGGATTAAATGCTTCAACCAAAAGACACAGGTTGGCTGAATGGATGCAAAAGCAAGACCCATATATATGCTGTCTACAAGAAACCCACTTCAGACCTCAGGACACATATAGACCGAAAGTAAGAGGATGGAAAAATATATTCCATGCAAATAGGAAGCAAAAGAAAGCTGGAGTATCTGTCCTCATATAAGACAAGGTAGACTTTAAAATAAAGAATTTTTTAAGAGATAAGGAAGAACAGTACATAATGATCAAGGGATCAATCCAAGAGGAAGACATAACAATTGTAAATATCTATGCACCCAACATAGGAGCACCTCAATACATAAGACAAAAACAGACGTAACAGGAGAAACTGACAGTAACACAATAATAGTAGGAGACTTTAACATCCCACTCACACCAATGGACAGATCATCAAAACAGAAAGTTAATAAGGAAACACAAGTCTTAAATGATACATTAGATGAGATGGATCTCATTGATATCTTCAGGACAGTCCATCCAAATGCAGAAGAATACACCTTCTTCTCAAGTGCACATGGAACATTCTCCAGGATAGACCACATCTTGGATCAAAAATCAAACCTCAGTAAATTTGAGAAAATTGAAATTGTAAGAAGCATTTTCTCCAACCACAATGCTATGAGACTAGGTATCAATCACAGGAAAAAACTGTAAGAAACACAAATACATGAAGATTAAACAATACATTTAAAAATAACCAACAGGTTACTGAAGAAATCCAAAGGGAAATCAAAAAATTTCTAGAAACAAATGACAAAACACGACAACTCCAAACCTGTGGGGTGCAGCAAAAGCACTTCTAAAAGGGAAATTTATAGCAGTACAATCCTACCTCAGGAAATAAAAACATCGAATAGACAACCTAACTTTACACATAAAACAACTGGAAAAAGAAGAACAAGAACCCCCAAAATTAGTAGAAGGAAAGAAATCATAGAGATCTGAGCAGAAATAAATGAAAAAGAAATGAAAGAAACTACAGTAAAATTAATAAAACTGAAAGCTGGTTCTTTTAGTTAAGATAAAGAAAATTGACAAACCTTTGGCCAGACTCATTCAAGAAAAGAGAAGAATCAAATCAACAAAATTAGAAACAAAAAAGGAGAGGTTACAACAGACAATGTGGAAAAACAAAGGATTATAAGAGACAACAACTATATGGCAATAAAATGGGTAACCTGGAAGAAATGGACAGATTCTTAGAAATAGAAATTATGAACAACCCAATTACAAGCACTGAAATTGAAGCTGTGATCAAAAACCTCCCCCAAAACAAAAGCCCAGGACCAGATGGCTTCACAGGAGAATTCTATCAAACATTTAGAGTCGAGCTAATGCCTATCCTTCTAAAACTCTTCTAAAAAATTTCAGAGGAAGGATCACTTCCAAACTCATTCTATGAGGCCACCATCACCCTGATACCAAAATCAGACAAAGATAACACACAAAAAGAAAACTACAGGCCAATATCACTGATGAACACAGATGCAAAAATTCTCAACAAAATGTTAGCAAACAGAATTCAGCAACACATCCAAAAGCTCATACACCATAATCAAGTTGGGTTTATTCCAGGGATGCCAGGATTTTTCAATATATGCAAATCAATCAATGTGATACACCATGTTAACAAATTGAAAAATAAAAACCATATGTAATCTCAATAGATGCAGAAAAAGCCTTTGACAAAATTCAGCACCCATTTATGATTAAAAGTCTTTAAAAAATGGGCATAGAAGGAACTTACCTCACCATGGTACAGGCCATATATGATAGGCCTACAGCAAACATTATTCTCAAAGGTGAAAAACTGAAAGCATTTCCTGTAAGATCAGGAGCAAGACAAGGGTGTCCACTTTCACCACCATTATTCAACATAGTTCTGGAAGTCCTAGCTACAGCAATCAGAGAAGAAAAAGAAATAAAAGTAATCCAGATTGGAAAAGAAGAAAAGCTCTCCCTGTTTGCAGATGCAGATGACATGATACTGTACATAGAAAACCCTAAAGATAGTATCAGAAAATTACTAGAGCTAATCATTGAATGCAGCAAAGTTGCTAGATACAAAATCAATACACAGAAATCACTTGCATTTCTATTAGAAAATAAGGAATCAATCCCATTCACCATTCCAACAAAAAGAATTAAATATCTAGGAATAAACTTACCTCAGGAGACAAAAGAACTGTACACAGAAAACAATAAGACACTAATGAAAGAAATCAAAGGTGACATAAAAAGATAGAGAGACATTCCATGTTCGTGGGTAGAAAGAATCAATATTGTGAAAATAACTATACTACCACACATAATCTACAGATTCAATGCAATCCCTATCAAATTACCAAAGGCATTTTTCACAGAACTAGAACAAATTTCACAATTCATATGGAAACACAAAAGACCCCAAATAGCCAAAGCAGTCTTCAGAAAGAAAAATGGATTTGGAGGAATCAACCTTCCTGACCTCAGGTTGTACTACAAAGCTACAGTCATCAAGACAGTATGGTACCAGCATAAAAACAGAAATATAGACCAATGGAACAAGATAGAAAGCCCAGAAATAAACCCATGCACCTATGGGCACCTTATTTTTGACAAAGGAGGCAAGAATATACAATGGGGCAAAGACAGCCTCTTCAATAAGTGGTGTTGGGAAAACTGGACAGCTACATGTAAAAGAATGAAATTAGAACACTTCCTAACACCATACACAAAGATAAACTCAAAGTGGATTAAAGACCTAAATGTAAGACCAGAAACTATAAAACTCTTAGAGGAAAACATAGGCAGGATACTCAATGACATCAAAGCAAGATCCTCTATGACCCACCTCCTAGAGTAATGGAAATAAAAACAAAAGTAAACAAGTGGGACCTGATTAAACTTAAAAGTTTTTGCATGGCAAAGGAAACTATAAGCAAGGTGAAAAGACAACCCCCAGAATGGGAGAAAATAATAGCAAATGAAACAACTGACAAAGGATTAATTTCCAAAATATACAAGCAGCTCATACGACTCAATACCAGAAAAAAAAAAACCAATTGAAAAGTGGGAAAAAGACCTAAACAGATATTTCTCTAAAGAAGACATACAGATGGCTAACAAATACATGAGAAATACTCAACATTGCTCATTATTAGAGAAATGCAAATCAAAACTGCAATGAGATATCACCTCACCATGGTCAGAATGTCTCTCATCAAAAAGTGTACAGACAATAAATGTTGGAGAGAGTGTGGAGAAAAGGCGATGCTCTTGCACTGATGGTGGGAATGTAAATTGATACAGCCACTATGGAAGATGATATGGAGATTCCTTAAAAAACTAGGAATAAAACCACCATATGACCCAGCAATCCCACTCCTAGGCATATACTCTGAGGAAACCAAAATTGAAAAAGATGCATGTATCCCAATGTTTATTGCAGCATTAATGACAATAGCTAGAACATGGCCATCAACAGATGAATGGATAAAGAAGTTGTGGCACATATACACAATGGAGTATTGCTGCTGCTGCTGCTAAGTCTCGTCAGTCGTGTCCGACTCTGTGTGACCCCATAGACGGCAGCCCACCAGGCTCCCCGTCCCTGGGATTCTCCAGGCAAGAACACTGGAGTGGGTTGCCATTTCCTTCTCCAATGCATGAAAGTGAAAAGCGAAAGTGAAGTCGCTCCGTCGTGTCCGACTCCTAGCGACCCCACGGACTGCAGCCTACCAGGCTCCTCCGTCCATGGGATTTTCCAGGCAAGAGTACTGGAGTGGGGTGCCATTGTTACTCAGCCATAAAAAAGAATGCATTTGAGTCACTTCTAATGAGGTGGATGAACCTAGAACCTATTATACCAAGTGAAGTAAGTCAGAAAGAGAAAGATAAATATTGTTTTCTAACACACATATATGGAATCTAGAAAAATGGTTCTGAAGAATTTATTTACAGGGCAGCAATGGAGAAACAGACATAGAGAACAGATTTATGCACGTGGGGAGAGGGAAGGAGAGGGTGAGATGTATGGAGAGAGTAACATGGAAACTTATACCATCTGTAAAATAGACAGCCAATGGGAATTTGCTGTATGACTCAGGAAACTCAAACAGGGGCCCTGTATCAAGCTAGAGGGGTGCAATGGGGAGGGAGACTGGAGGGAGGTTCGAAAGGGAGGGGATATGTGTATACCTGTGGCTGATTCCGAAGAGTTGACTCATTGGAAAAGCCCCTGATGCTGGGAGGGATTGGGGGCAGGAGGAGAAGGGGACGGCAGAGGATGAGAGGGCTGGATGGCATCACTGACTCGATGGACCTTAGTCTCAGTGAACTCCGGGAGTTGGTGATGGACAGGGAAGCCTGGCGTGCTGCCATTCATGGGGTCGCAAAGAGTCGGACACGACTGAGCGACTGATCTGATCTGATGGCTGATTCATGCTGAGGTTTGATAAAAAACAATGAAATTCTGTAAAGCAATTACTCTTCAATAAAAAAATGAAAAAAAAAAATGATATTACTAGTAGAAGTAATGTGAGAGAACAAGGAGGATTTTCTTTTTTTCCCCCTTCTTTTTTTGTTTGAGAAACCCTTTATTTTAACTTGGGCTTCCTTGCTGGCTCAGATAGTAAAGATCTGCCTGCAGTACAGGAGACCTGGGTTTGAACTTGCAGTTTAACCACTGACTAGATAGCCAGTAATTTACTTACTGTCATGTGTTGGGCAAATGTCTATTTCTGAAGACATGAAAGAGTACATAAGAAATCAAGACTTCTAGGCAGCTAACAGGCTTCCCAGGTGGTGCTAGAGGTAATGAGGCCATCTGCCAATGCCGGAGACACACGAGATGCAGGTTTGATTCCTGGGTAGAGAATATTCCCTGGAGGAAAGATGGCAACCCACTCCAGTATTCTTACCTCGGAATTCCCATGGACAGAGGAGCCTGGCTGGCTGCAGTCCATAGGGTTGCAGAGAGTTGGACACGACGGAAGCAGCTTAGCATGCTCGCACGCAGGCAGCTAAAATTCTGCTTCTGTCCTCAGTTGCATGTCTGTTGTCGAAGAGTGTGTTGCTTATCTCCCGGAAGCCTGCTTTTTGCAGGTAATTTGTTCCAAAATCCACCTGCCTCACAGAACACCAACAGGGTGTGTCCTGTGTCTGTTGATGATGAGCCAATGGGGTCTTCACCCTGTGGGTGTCATAAAAGGTAGCCTGGGCTTTTCTGAGCTGTTAATACCTATTTAGGATTAAATTGAAAGGGCCATACATAGTACGAAGAAGATACTCAAATGACTGTCAAATTTTAAAATAATAGCGGACATTTCTCACTGAGTCAGGTAGAGTCCTTCAGTGGAGGTGAGTGCTCTGTACAACAGGCTTTTGCCAGGTAAACACAATCATACAAGTGTGGCAACCTTAGGAGTGTTTTCTTAGCCTGTACCTTTAGAAGAAGCCAAAAGATAGTAGGTTTTTCAGGAAACTCAGTGGGGTTAAAGAAATTTTTAAAAAATGGAGTTGGGCAGGAAAGTGGACATACCCAGTCTCTTTCAGTCTCAGGACCCACTGTATTATAGGAGAATTTGGATCTGTGTCCTGGCTCTCTGTCCATGAGGTTGTTTGAGAGACACACTCTTCCCGTGGGTTACTTCCTCAGCTCTCTGCAAATCCTTCTTTCAAGAGTGACCCTTTTGTACGTCAAAAGGTTTTTGACGTACCTGAGTACGTCACCTGAGTATGCATCTTTGGGAGGGGTAACCATTGCAAGAGAGGAAGGGCTCTCTTTTCACCTCCCAGATGGGGACAGTGAGCTCCAGTCACAAGGTGAGCATTGTTCTTGCACTCAACAGCGGGTTATCTGTTGCCTCCCCATCTGTGGCTATGGGGAAGGCGGTGAGTGGCTTCAGAGCCCCCATGTCTCCTGGCCTTGTATTTCATCCAGAGGAGGGCAGTTACATTCTTTATCTGTTTACATACTAGGTTTCCACGCAAGAGCTCATTTGAAGCAGGGCTTCCAGGGCTAAGCTCAGTAAGCACCAGTGTTGTCAACAAGCCGTCAGTGCTCATGCTCCCACTAATGCTGATTCTGATACGCACTAGACAGAAATCTCACGGAGCGTTCCAGTGTCACAGTTCAGTGAAGCCTTGCCCGGTGTTTTCGCAGACCTTGTTTATGTTTACCGTATTTTCATGTCTCGATCACTCCCTGTGTTTGCTACAATGAAAAGATCTTGATTAGGCCTATTTTCTTCCTTTGATATCTACGTCATTATGTTCTCCTGTTTGCTTTGAGGGAAAACATGTCTCCAGTATTCTTGTTCTCACCATGTTTTCTTATTTTGATACCTATACTTGTAAATGTTATTTTATATCAACAGGTATATTAACATATTAGTGTAAGTAGAAAATTCTACTTCACAATTTGCTGTTCTGTGTGATTGGAGGAAAAAAAGATTCTGTTCTAAATATTTGCATTTTTATTCTATTTTATGTGATACTGATTTTTAACTCGTGATTTTTAAGTATACTTTATTGACATAGACCATACATGCAGAAGGATTCATGTCATAAGTGTGCATTTTGATGACTTTGCACAGTAATCATAACTTATTTTTACCACCATACAGATCAGAAAGAGAGTAGTGTAGATCCTGTCCCAGTTAGTGCCCACCACCCCCCTCTGGTCCCAGTGAGAACAACTGACATTTATTTGCTTGCTTTTAAACGTAATAAAGATGGAGTGATACAGAATGTACTCTTTCATTTGTTTTGTTCAAATGTTATTTGTGAGGTTCATCCATGTTTTTGTTGTATGTTTTTTACTTTCTTTTTCTTCGATGTGTAATATTCCATAATATGACTATACCCTAATATTGTTACTCATTCTAGTGTTGATAGACATTTGCATATTTTCCATTTTGATTGCTGCAGACGTGCTCTGAACATTCTGTTTTTTAAAGCTTTTTATTTTATATTGGAGTATATCTGATTAACAATGTTGTGATGGTTTTAGATGGATAGCGAAGGGATTCAGCCATACATACACATGTATCCATTCTCCTCCAAACTCCAGTCCCATCTGGGCTGCCACGTAACACTGAGCAGAGTTCCCTGTGCTATACAATGGGACCTTGCTTGTTATCCATTTTAAATATAGCAGCATGTAGGTCTTCTCCCATTCTTCCCTCCGGCAACCATAAGATCTCAACATTGTTTTATATGTTTGTGTGTGTGTATGATGTGTGTGTAGGTATTGTAGGAGCAGAGTTGCTGAGTCATAGAAAATATGTGTATTTAGCTTCAATAGATATTGCCAAACAGTTTTCCAAAGTGGTTGTACCACTTTGCAATCACACCATCAGTGTGTGAGAGTTCTAGTCAGTCTACTTCTCTGCAGACACTCGCTGTTATAAGTCACTTTCATTTTAGTGTTCTATCCATGGCTTTAATTTGCATCTTTCTGATTACTTATGGGCTGCAGAACCGTAGAAAAGTCTTTATTGGCCATTTGGGTGTCCTCTTTAGTGTGTTTCTGCTTTCTAGGTGAAAGGCCTTTGAGGGTGTTTTTACTCTGGGACTTGTATTTTTATTCAATTCAAGAAATCCTGAGGAACTGAAGTTCTTAATTTTAAAGTTCTTAGTTTTAATTTGTAAATGCTACAAATCACCAGTATTTTTTTTTTTAATCAATAGTGCTTTTCTTAGATTTAAGAAATCACTGCTTACCCCACAGTCATGAGGATATTCTTGTA
>NW_011494706.1:3365784-3413796 GCF_000754665.1 Bison bison bison
TTTTATTGTTTTGGCTCCACATCACAGCATGTTGGCTCTTAGATCCCCCACCAAGGATTGAACCTTCTCCCCCTGCAGTGGAAACACAGAGTCTTAACCACTGGACTGCCAGCGAAGTCCTGTCTCCTGTATTTTTAAATATGTTTTGTTTTAATTTTTTTGGTATTTATTTTTGTTTTTATTTTTATGTATTGTATTTTTATTTTTGGTTGCACTCGGTCTTCATTGCATTCCGGGCTTTCTCTAACTGTGAGGGGAGAAAGGGGGCTACTCTCTGGTTGCGATGCTCGGGCTCTGGGCACATGGGCTTCAGCAGTTGTGGTGCAGGGGCTCAGTTGCCCCATGGCATGTGGGATCTTCCAGACCCAGGGATCAAACCCCTGTCCCCTGCATTGGCAGGCGGGGATTTGTTTCTTGTTCAGTGTGCCATCAGGGAGGTCCTCCTATATTATCTTAACAGAAGGTTTCTTTTTCTTTCAAATTGAGATGTTAATCTTTTTAGCATTTACTGGCTTTTTGGTGGCTTATCTTTGGGTATAGCAGGGTGTTGAGATCCCGGCCCCACTGTGGGTGTCTGGTTCGCCCAGCACCACTCAGGGGGAGGGTCACTCTTCAGTGCTGCACAGTGAAACTGCTGTCCTGAATCAGATGTGGGTCTGTTTCTGAACTCTGTCCTCTCATAATTATCTGTTCTGCACCAGAGCTTTACGGCCTTAATTGCTAGATCAGAGACAGCAGACTTTTTTCTGTAAAGGGCCAGATAGTAAATATTTGGGGCTCTGTGGTTCATAGGATCATTCTCACAGCTACTCAGTTCTGCTGTTCTGTGGATGCATGTGGCTGTGTTCCAACAAACTCAATTTGTAAAGATAGCTGGTGGCCAGTGTATCATAATTTGCTGACCCTTCCATCAGTGTATAAACAGGAACGTATTCCAGTTGATGGTGTTAAGACTAGGGATTAAGACACTTGGTAGAATGGTTTGGTTGTGGTGATATTTGGGTGTCTGCCATGAGCTGGGAAACAAAGAAGGGTCTTTTCTTTGTGTGTAACATGGTTTGATTGGCTTGAGAAAGTGACTTTTGAACACAAATTTGAAAGAGGTAAGGCAATTCATCATATGGAACAGGGACGAAGGAGGGGAGGAAGAATGGCCTTTGCCCTGGTCGGAAGGCTGGTATGTTCTTGGCACATTTAGGGAACAACAAAGGGGACCCATGTGGACTAAGTGAGGCAAGGGGGTCCTGGTGGGAGAGGAGCTCAGAGACGGATCTGATCAAGGAGCACGCTGTAGGCCAAGGTTAGGACTTGACTTTGATGGTGTGTGAACTGGGAAACCATTGCAGGTTGCTGGATTTATTTATTTGCTTTTTAGTGGAGGAGTGTCATGGTCTGGTTTATATTTTAACAGCATCACTCTGGCCATCATGTTGAAAATAGATCATATAAGGGCTCAAGTAGGAAGAGAGAATGGTTAGGAAGCTGGTGCAGTACCCAAACGAGGGGTCGTGGTGGCTTGGACCTGAGTGGGGTTAGGGATGCTTTGAAGGGAGAATTAACAAGGGGTCTCTGGCAGGTTGGATGTGGGCTGTGAAAGAGATACAGGAGGCAAGAATGATTCCAGAGTCTTTGGCCAGATTGACTGAGTGGGGTTAGGGGTGTTTTGAAGAGAGAATTAACAAGGGGTCTGTGACAGGTTGGATGTGGGCTGTGAGAGAGATACAAGAGGCAAGAACGATTCCAGAGTCTTTGGCTAGATGAACTGAAAGAGTGGAGTATCAGCTGGTAACTTGGAGGACTGCAGGCTTAGGGTGCTGGGGACAGAACAGGAGCCCACTGGTGAATGTGTTAGTTTAATGCATATGCCTGTGTATGTGTGAGTTGCTCAGTCGTGTCTGACTCTTTGTGACCCCATGGACTGTAGCCTGACAGGTTCCTCTGTCCGTGGAATTCTCCAGGCAAGAACACTGGAGTGGGTTGCCATTCTCTGCTCCAAGGAATCTTCCTGACCCAAGGATCAAACCCAGGTCTCCTGCATTGGAGGCTGATTCTTTACCATATGAGCCACGTGGGAAGCCCATTTTGATGCCTACTGGATATTGAAGTGAGGAGGTCAAATAGGCACTTAGGTATGAGTGTGGAATTTGGGAGATAGATATTTAGTAGTTATCAGCAAATAGGTAGTGTGTGAAGCCTTTCAACTGGACAAGTGAGATAAAAGATTAAGGTGGGGTGTCCGTTGAATGCTTACTATGCTGTAGGCCTGGAGATACAACAGTGACAAGATGGAAAAATCCTTCCATTCAGGCAGCTTACGTTTCAGGGAGACACACGGGAAAGAAAGTGTGATGTCAGGTTCTATCCATAAGGTAAAGCAGGCTCAGTGGGGAGGAGGGATGGAGGCTGGCCAGGCAGACCTGGAAGAGTCTGTGTCCCAAAGTGACATGATATGAATTATGTGGCTCAGACAGTAAAGAATCTGCCTGCAATGCAGAAGACCTGGGTTTGACCCCAGGGTGGAGAAGATCCCCTGGAGAACCAAATGGCAACCCACTCCAGTATTCTTGCCTGGAGAATTCCATGGGCAGAGGAGCCTGATGGGCTACAGTCCATGGGGTCGCAAAGACTTGGGCACACCTGAGCGACTAAGCTCATATTTCGGGAAGAGGTAGAGCTGTGGGGTCTGGGGGTTAGGGTCACTTGGGAGGTGCTGTGACAGTCCAGGCAGGGGTGATGGAAGCCTGGACTGGGTACCAGCGGGGCCATTCCCAAGAATGAATCCTGTATGACTTGGCTCCTGATTGGCTCTGGGTAAAAAGGGGTCAGAGGAAAGGAAGAGTGGGGGATCTGGGAGTAGCTGCTGAGCTTGTTCCCCTCCGAAGACTTGTGGGTTTACATATGAGAGAAGGGAAAGTGAAAGTTGCTCAGTCATGTCCGACTCTCCCTGACCCCATGGACAGTCCTTGGAATTCTCCAGGCCAGAACACTAGAGTGGGTAGCCTTTTCCTTCTGCAGGGGATCTTCCCAACCCAGGGATCAAACCCAGTTCTCCCGCATTGCAGGGCGGATTCTTTACCAGGTGAGCCACCAGGGAAGGCCCTGGTGAGAGAAGGGAAGTAACTGTCATTGTAATATTGAAGTTTATTGATCACCTACTTCATACCCGCCCTGAGCTAAGTGCTTTACACATAATTGACTATGTAACCCTCACAGCCTCGGAGGCCCGACCGGTTCTAATTCTCATTTTTCTGATGAGGAAACGGCCTTGGGGAGGTTGAGTAACTCTTCTGTGGTCCTGGAGTTGCCTGTGGTGGAGCCGGGGTAGCAGCCGGCCTCATTCTCTGTGCCACACCGCCTCCCGCTGGCGCTGGCCAGGTTCTGTGAGGACCGCCTGCCTTTGTGATCCAGGTCGGCCCCGTTCACCCTTCACTCTTTCAGTCTCTGTTAGACATTAGAGGGATTTAATGCAGTTTTTTTGCGAAGAAGTAAAGAACAACAAGTAAATGCATTAAAGGTTTACCAGACTGGAAAGTAATTATAAGAAGGTTCCTGGATTAGAGTTCTCAGTACACATAGAAATGCCTTGGTTACAGACGTCCAAGTATTTTGTTGAAAGGCACTTGTGATGGGCTCTACCCGCCCGGGTGGCTTTATCTTTTGATGTGAGCAGATTTTTGAGTGGAGGGGGAGTCATGGAGTTGTGGGAAGGGATGGGGAGGTGGCCTTTGAGCAGACGGAGGATAGTAGGGGCAGCCCCTTGAGTGAAGCGTGGGTGCTGGGAGCCCCATGTGATGGCGTATCCACCGTGGGCCTCTGAGCAGGAGGGTTTTTGTTTTTATTTTTGTTAGGAGAGGCAGTTGGGAGTCCTCCAGTGCTTCAGAGAGGACAGGGACAGAATCCGAGTGATGCTTGGAAAAGGTGGGGTTTGTTGTGCTGACTGGAGTGGGCAAAGCCAGAGGCAGGTGTGCCTGGGATCCTGGATTCCTGAAACAGAGAAGTAGATGACCACTCCCGTTGTGTGAGTGGACGGACTGAAAGTCAGGGTTTGAAAGGACTTACCCACCTTCTGAGCAAGTTGGTGTAGGGTGGTTTTCCAAAACTTTCGTTTCCCCAGGTTTCTTATTTGTTGATGCTGGGAAAGCAAAGCATTTTCATTATGAATTTTAACAAAGAGGTGTGTGGTTTAGTGGAACTGTTAACCTGATACATTTAGTATGCCTACCAGTGATTGGTTTTCTCATGATGCTAATTTAACATTAACTACCCTATTGATCAGTGTTTCTTAGTAGTTGTATCTGCAGTAGGCAACAGTAATACTTAACTCAGTACTAGTGGAGGACCTGAATCTTAACTCTGTCTAGCATAAGTCCCAATCAACCTTCTGAAAATTCAGAGTACGTTGTATACCAGAGTACTTCCTTTAAGTTGAAATGTAACAACTTTACTTGCTTAATGCCGTCACATCTTTCTTTTCCTTTGACTTTTTTTTATTACTTGTAAACAAAATTTCATGAAATGTTTCATATGCAGTTTTACAGTTTTCATTCTTAGTATATGAAGGTAAGCACTCAGTTTCATTGTTGCGTTGGTGGTGTGTCTGTCCACAGTTCTTAACTGGCCTTTAACAGCAGGGATTCTCAACTCTCTGGTTCTAGATGAGCGTTAGAGCCCTTGAATGGCCACAGCTGTTAGTTAATGTTTTCTCAAAATGAGCGTTTGCTTTGAGCACATCTCAAAGGAGTCAGTGATCTGCCAAATGACTGGAACTATTTGCTTTTTTAAAGAGGGACAGTTGAATGAGCAGACATATGTTAGCTAAGACTTTTCCAGCATTGCTGTTTAAAAACTTCAGTTGCAAAATCGTCTTTTCCCTGAGCCACACTGGGAGACTTGGTTGCCTTGCTCTTTCAGCTCTGTCAGTTAGCCTGGAATCCAAAAGAAACTAGCCCAGTATTGATCTTTTATTGTAAATCGCAGTGGCCTCTTGTCCTTTAATCTTAACTATTGAGCGGTAGTCTTAAGTTTGGTTACTTTAAAGTGGTGTCTCCTGTTTATATTAGTGTTGTGTGAGACAGGATCCTCTAATTAGACAAACTTGTACTTTACGAAGGCTCTGAGAAGTCCTGCAGAGAAAAATAAATTAACTTTGTCCAACTATTTGAACAGAACCTACCATTCCTTTGTGTGTGAGACGTAAACACAATCCACAGAACTAATGAAGCGACCTCGAACACTCTTCTCTAGTTAATTCTCTGACGTGTATGTTGGTATTTGGAGGGGCTTTTCCTGGGTTCACAGTTGGATTTGTGCAGGAACACCTGCTGTGATGAAACTGAATTGGAATGCTCTGGGAACATGGATAGGTTAGATGACATGAGGAATTATGTAGAAACAGCCTGCTTCAGTCATTCTGATTCCAGCTGCAGAAAGCGATGAGAGCAAAAAGCACGCAAATAAGTTTTGAAGATAGACACTCAAATTTAATAATAAATGTAAAAAGCTAGCGGAATGCAGGTATTGAACTAGAAGAGGACTTTTGCCATAATTTTTTTGACACCCACTGGAAAGAAGGTCATTTATTATTACCTTTGTAAAGACACTTGAGAAATGAAATATTCAGAACGATGACTGAGAGGGAAAATGGTTGAATCATAAGGGCCATTTTTTGAGCAAAGTTCACTGTTAATGTTAATTCTGATTTTGATATTTCACAAAAACATGTTATTTTGGTGAGAGGACATTATTACCCTGTAGTAGATTTTATTTCATATTTTAGGGAGGTCCCAAGTATATTTTCTTATGCACATTCTGCTAGAGAATGGAAATATTGAGTAAGAGCAGTGTGAATTTTAAGACTAAATAACCTCAACATTGCTGAGAACTGGTGTGCCTGGGGGCAGAGTGGCTTGTCTGAGATCCTAGAGACTGTGCAGAAGCCGTTCCAGTTCATTGGGTCAAAAATCCACTATTTGCGAAAAGCTAAATACGGATTTGCACGATTGACCATAATGGCTTCAATTTTGAAAGATAGTGGTATCAGAGAGCACTTCCAGTTGGTGGGATAATTTGAGATTCGTCTATGCTCAGATGGCTAAAATATCGTGCTACTTTTGCTACTTCATCACCCCATTTTAAAAATAGGGAGCTGGGGGCAGGGAGGCCTGTTGAGAAGGTGAAGGAATGTCAATTGGAGAGTAAATCACAGTAACCCTGTGAAGCCACTCCTTAGTTAACTACCGCCTGAAGGTTAACTGTTCTTTAGAAGCCGGTCAGCGTGGAGAGGCCGAATTGGGGGTTTCTGGTGTGTGTGTGAGCGCGCATGTGTGTGTGTGCACACATGTGTGTAAGATGAAGGAAGAGGAGAACTGGTGAACAGGAAAAAAGGTGTGGAAAACAGAAAGCCAGCGGTAAATCCTGAAACTTGGAGTACTGGGGAAGATTTGACTCTTTTAAACTGTACTGCTCACTTAAAAAGAGTAAAATTATACCATTATTCTTTCAGTATAGGAGGAGATAAAAATACAGTTTTTCTAAATTGGAAAATTTGCTGTAATCTTGCTGCTAATGACTGATTTCTTCCAACACTTGCAAGGCAGTTTTTGCTCCGATAGGTTGATAAAGGAAACAAAATCAAGAACATATTGGAAGTTCTCAGAGAAAATTACAGTTTAGGTATATGTTGGGGGTGGATAGTTAGACATTTTAATTGAAATAAAACAGTTTTATACTAATAAGGGATCACTGTGGGTGTACATTTGTAGTACATCTGCTCTTGAGCATTTAAGTAGGGTTAAATGTATGTTAATGCTTTTGCAAGAAAATTATTTTTGATAACATCCGTCTAAGGAAACTGGCTTAGGAAATTGGTGTTTTAAACAATAGAGATATTATACTTGCATTTAAGGAATGAATCAGGATTCTTTGTACTGCTTTAAAAATTTCAAAGCGTTGAGAGTTTTTTGGTGTGTTCCTCTCCAGTGGTAAGGAAAGTTAACAGGAATTAACACAACAGATGAATTATCAAGAATTAATACAAGCTTACACATCTGGAGAATGACCGCAGTCTGCTACGTATACCTCCACACACCATTTTTAATGACCTGCTACTGCTAAGTCACTTCAGTCGTGTCTGACTCTGTGTGACCCCATAGACGGCAGCCTACCAGGCTCCCCCGTCCCTGGGATTCTCCAGGCAAGAACACTGGAGTGGGTTGCCATTTCCTTCTTCAATGCATGAAAGTGAAAAGTGAAAGGGAAGTTGCTCAGTCGTGTCTGACTCTTAGTCCCATGGACTGCAGCCTACCAGGCTCCTCCATCCGTGGGATTTTCCAGGCAAGAGTACTGAAGTGAGGTGCCACCTACTTTTGATTTTATGGAAGACTGCTAATGATTTATTCTCTCCAATTGAAAATAACTTTTTCTTTCAGATAGGTTGGAAATATCTCAGTTGGCCTCTCTCACTGTTTGATTTAGATAATGCCTATGATAGAAGATTAGTGTCAAATGCTACATAGTTGCCAACTCAGAACATTTTTCATTGTGAACCAGCACTCACTATGATGGCTTAAATAGTGTATTAATCTTGAGGATTAATAGATCCGTCACATTTTAGAATAGGAAGGATTCTTATCAATAAGGCAGAGCACAGGCTCTCATTGTAGTAGTGGGGGGTGTTCATTACAACTGTGGACTCTGTGGCTCCATCGCAAATCTGCTGAATCAAAGTTTGTGGGCGTGGGGCTTGGAAATGTGTTTTGAACAAGCTCTCCCAGGAAACATGGTTCACCCTGCAGGCGAACAATGGCTGGTGTCATTTATGGCTTTATTTCATGGACATGGAAACAGGCACAGGGAGGGGAAGGTGACTGTTTTCATAGGAACTGCAACTTCGTCTTCTGACACTAACTGATGGATGATATTATTTTCTAGAATGCCCCGTGACCTCATATCAGGGTAGTCCCATCTATCTCTATGCACAGAATTGCAAGAGTTTTTTGTTGTTGTTGCTGGTGTGGGGGGTTCTAAGCCTTCATTTATTTATTTTTATTATTATTTTATATTTTTGGCCACACCCCAAGGCATGTGGGATCCTGGTTCCCCGACCAGATATCTAACCCATGCTCTCTTCACTGTGGAAGCTCAGAGTCTTAACCACTGGACCAATAGGGATGTCTTGGAAGAGGTTTAAATTTAGCCCTGATTTCTACATGCATCGGCACCTCATATGGGCTTCAAAACTATGTTCAGCTCAGCTTGACTGTGTGCGTGTACATGAGTCTGTGTGTGTACACTTATTTTTTGAAAGATACTTATTACGACTGTACCTGCATGTTCAGAGTAATAATAATAATACAAAGTTTACAGGGGCTTATAGAGAACTCAGTTTAATGAGAAGAGTCGAGCGTGTCAAGTGCTTATTCTGTACTCGCCGTTTTAATGGCGCCCATTTTCCCCCGGAACTTCCTTGAGCGAGTCTGAATTGTAGCCAGCACACTTCTTTCCTCCTCAAACCCTTAACTGTGATTAATAGAAAGAGGCACTTGTCAAAAGGGTTGGAAATGGCAAACCGCGATACTGGTGCGTGTGGCCGTAGAGATAGGTCTGCATCCACTTTACTCCATTATGTTATTTAACTTCCGAATTCAACAATTTGTCTTTTGCTCTCTACTTAAAAGATGATGGCCATATAAGCTGCTGTTAACCGTATCAGCAGGGTGGAATATTAAATCCCTTCAAGCGAAACCACAACTTTCTTTGAGGATTTAGCCACACAGTAGAAAAAGCACCCCAGTGAAGCTGTTGAGAAATAAAGGGCGCTGTTCGCAGCTCTCCCTTTGCCTCAGAGAGATGGATTACTTTTGGGTTTAACTGAAACATCCTTTTTGTGTTTATTGTATTAATGAAATTTTTAGGGTCCGTGAGAGTGAGAGAGATTATGGTTCAGTGTTTGGAATAATGTAGCTTGATGAACCTTTTTTATTTTAATGGGAAAGTCGTTTTCCTTGATTTGCAGCTTCAAAAAGTGAATCTTTTGGAAATGAAAGTGCACTAATTTAGTTATACTGTATGGAAACAAAAATGTAGAAAGTTAGAATTTGCATAAGTGAAGACCTCGATGATTTCAGATTATAGTGTGGTGGAGGTTAAGGAATAAGAGGCCATAGAATTTGTAAAAACAAATTCAGTCTAACCACTTAATGGCATGTGCAAGTAATTTGCCAATTAAATATTTCTAGTATCTGAAAGATCTTCAAAGTAAAGAGTGGAGATTCTTAATCTTTCTTAATTTCATACGTTCAGAAACATAATAGAAAATTACTTAGTTTTTCATCACTTTTCATTCAAAATTTTAATATGTGAGCTAAAAGAGGAATTTTAAGTGTTTGAAGAAAATGATTGCTTTTTGAGAAATATATAAACTATGATATTTCTAATCACACTATGCCTGATTTTCTTTGTATCATTTGTAAATATTTGGTGCCCAGATAACAATCTTCATTATAATTAAGACTTTAGATTTTGAAACGTTACCATTTTAATGGTTACCTACTATGTTTAGAACATTGTACTGGGCACACTTAGATACAAAGCAACCCTTGAGGTATTTTATTCTGTTTATACATTGAGAGAATGGAGTTAGAGGAAGTAATTTGCCTAATATCACTCATTAATGAGAAGCAGATTTGAGGGCTCCAGGTTTTGAGAAACCGCTTTTTTTTTTTTTTTTTAAGGCAATGGCACCCCACTCCAGTACTCTTGCCTGGAGAATCCCATGAACGGAGGAGCCCGGTGGGCTGCAGTCCATGGGGTCGCTAAGAGTCGGAGACGACTGAGCTACTTCCCTTTCACTTTTCACTTTCATGCATTGGAGAAGGAAATGGCAACCCACTCCAGTGTTCTTGCCTGGAGAGTCCCAGGGACGGGGAAGCCTGGTGGACTGCCGTCTCTGGGGTCGCACAGAGTTGGATACGACTGAAGCGACTCAGCAGCAGCAGCAGCACCCATCTAAAGCGTATTATCCCATGTTTTTTAGTCTATACACATATTTGTGCAACCGTAAGTTTTAGAATATTTTCATCACCCCAATAAGAAATGCTCTTCCTTAGCAATCCTCACAGCCCATCCTGGACATTGCATATAAATGCAGTCATACATGTGGTCTTTTATAACTGGTTTTTATGTTCTCAAGGTTCATCCGTGTTGTAGCTTGGAATAGAACTGTTTTCCTTTTTATTTATCACATTGTTGCTGGATATACCACATTTTCTTCATCCATCTTTCAGTTACGGACATTCTGGTTGTTTCCACTTTTTGGCTGTTGTGAATAATGCTGCTATCCTGCACAGGTTTTTATGTGAACATGTGTTTTCACTACTGTTGGACATATGCCTAGGGGTGGAGTTGCTGAGTCACTCAGTAGTTAGTTGCTCAGTCATGTCTGACTCTCTGACTCCATGGACTGTAGCCCACCAGGCTCCTCTGTCCATGGGATTTCTCAGGCCAGAATACTGGAGAGGGTAGCCATTTCCTTTCCAAGGGGATCTTCCCAGCCCAGGGATCGAACCCGGGTCTCCTGCGTTGCGGGCAGATTCTTTTACTGTCTGAGCCATGAGCGAAGCTCTGGGTCACTTGGTAATTGTGTTTAACTTTCTGAAGAACTGCCAGGCTCTTTTCTGAAGTGACTGTGCCGTTTTGCATTCCCACTGTCCGTGGATGTTGATTTCAGGTTTCTTTACCTCCTCACCAACGCTTGCTGCTGGTGGGGGTGAAGTGGTATCTGATTGTGATGGTGGTTTGGTGCTTTAGTCACTAAGTCACGGCTGACTCTTGTGACCCCAGGCACTGTAGCCTGCCAGGCTCCTCTGCCCATGGGATTCTCCAGGCAGGAATACTGGAGTGGGTTGCCATTCCCTTCTCCAATCTCATTGTGATATCTCATTTTATTTGCATTTCCTTAATGGCTTGTGCTTATTGGCCATTTGTCTTTGGAAAAATGTCTTCTCAAATCCTCTGCTCATTTAAAAAATTGGATGATTCATCTTTTTATTATTTGAGTTGCAAGAGTTCTTTATGTTATTCCAGAGTTCTTTATCAGATACATGATTTGCAACATTTTTCTCCCATTCTGTATTCTGATTTTTCACTTTGTCAATGGTATCCTTTGGAGTAGAAAAGTTTTAAATTTTGAAGAAGTCCAATTTATATATTACTGTCTTTTGTTGCTTGTGTTTTTAATATTATATCTAAGAAACTATTTTCTAATACAGAGTCACAAAGATTTATGCCTGTTTTCCTTTAAGAGCGTCACCGTTTTAGCTCTTATGTTTAGATCTTTGGGCTTCACATGTGGTGCTGGTGGTAAAGAGCCTGACTGCCGATGCAGGAGACATAAGAGATGCTGGTTCAATCCCTGGGTTGGGAAGATCCCCTGGAGAAGGGAATGGCAACCCACTCCATTATTCTTGCTTGGAGAATTCCATGGACAGAGGAGTCTGACTGGCTACACTCCATAGGGTTGCAAAGAGTCGGGCATTACTGAAGTGACTTGGCATACATGCGTTTCGGTCTTTGCTCCATCTTTGAGTTAGTTTCTGTATATGATGTGAGGTAGGTTCCACCTTCTTCTGCATGTGGATATCCAGTTGTCTTGGCAGCTTGTGTTGAAAAGACAGATCTTTCCCTATTGAATCGTCACCCTTGTTGGAAATTAATTGACCATAAATATAAAGGTTTATTTCTTGACTCTCAATTGTATTCCACTTGTCTTACGCTCTAAGTCACTTCAGTTGTGTCCAACTCTTCACACCCCTTGGGCTGTAGCCCACCAGGCTCCTCTGTCCATGGGATTCTCCAGATGAGAATACTGGAGTGAGTTGTCAATTCCTTCTCCAATTTGTCTTGTATGTTTATCTTTATGCCAGTACCACATAGTCTTGATTACAGTGGCTTTGAGGTAAATTTGAAATACAACTTTGTCCTTCTTTCTTGAGATTGTTTTGGTTATTCTGGGCCCCTTGAATTTCTATGTGAATTTTAGGATTTGCTTGTCAGTTTCTAGAAAGACAGTAGCTGGAATTTTGATAAGGATTACACTGAATCTATCACTTTGTGGAGTATTATCATCTGAAGAGTATTAAGTCCTCCTGTTTATAGACCGTCTTTCCATTTATTTACGTCTTGCATTTCTTTCAACAGTGTTTTATAGCTTTTAGAGTATAGGTTTTGCATGTTTGTTGTTAATTTTTTTCCTAAGTATTTTATTCCTTTTAAGGCTATTGTAAATTGAATTGTTTTCTGAATTTCTTTTTGGGGTTGCTTACTTCCAGTACATAGAAATGTACATTTGATTTTTGTACATTGATCTTGTATCCTTCAACAATGCTGGGCTTCTTAGTTCAAAGAGTTTTTTAGTGGATTCCTTAGGACCTTGAATATAAGGTCATGTCATCTATGACCCATCTTTTAAAAATCACAGCTCTTTTTTTCACTACAATCATACTGTGTATCCTGGGAAACATATTGAGGGGAATCGATTGAGTTTTTGAGATTATATTTAGGAAAGAAGTGATTATCACTTTGTAATTGTCTTTTTATGATCTTAAAAAAAAATGCAGCAGACTTTTAGGTTAGAAACATTTGTGTTGGAAGCAGAGTCCCCCAAAATATACTCAAAGGCTCTTTGAGCTTATTTGATAAAGTCTTGCTTTAAATAGTATCATCATTATTTGGTGATATTATGGGAACTCTAGATCTTCCAAACATAGTTTGTTTGGCCCATATTGCAATAACAATGATTATACTTTAAGAGATAAGCATTCTAATTTGTTTTTACTTTCAGAAGGAGTGACTGAGCTGAGAAAACTATGACTTTAAATGTCCAAAATATAGATCTAATATTTAGATATTTATATTTCAATTATAATTCACTTCACTTCTGATTTCATTTATATTTCACTTCTAATTTAGTTTTGCTTCTTTGCCTATATGGGCTCAACCTGGGGGTAAGATTTTTAAGACCTTGTACTTTGGGGAGAGACCACCTAGTTTTTTTAAGTTAGTAATGAATCTGCCAAGTAATGCTATTTGAAAGCCATTAGCTGGTATGTTATGAATTACAGTCATCTGTATGTATGTATATATGTATTTATTTCACTGAACCAAATAAGAAACCAAAAAGCATAAAATATTTTCCCTTTTCCTTTCCAGAACTACAAGTTAGGATGATAGGTTTAGAAAGCTCAAATGGTAAAGGTTTAATGAGAGGAATGCTCCTAAGATAGCCTGCTAGAGTCTTTCAAGGTAAAGCTCATGGAATTTTCCATGAAAGCAAGAGAACAGAGCAGAATTTGAAAATCATTTTGGTTTTTAGTTTCTCATTTTCTAGCTATATGATGGAAGGGGTACCATTACCTCTCAGTGCCTCATCAAGGCATGGGGAAATCTTAATCAAATGTTAAATGAAAAACTGATTTGAGTCTCCTAAAAGAAGAAAAGGATATTAACCAGGGATGATATTACAGTGTCTTCCAAAGTGAGGAAGGAATTTCAGAACTCAGTGTGACCCTTGGGCTTTTCAGTATTCCTATTCATAAATGCACAGGAAAATGTCAAGGCCAAGAAAACCAATACCCCAGAGTGACTTATTGGAACAGGATGAACTATTCAAATACTTAGGTATCTATAAAATATTTTCAGAGAAAAAGTGTGAGTTTTCCCAACTGACAAGATTTAATACTTTAATTTCTTAAGAGTTGATTAGCTTTGAAAATGACTATAGAAACCTTGCTACTTTTCCTTTGTCCACAGTCCTTCTTCCCTCTCGCACGTATCATTTGGTTTGTTTAACTAGAATTTGGTAATCTTACAATATTTTAGTACACAAACCTCTGTTAGGTAAGTTTGGAGAGTGAAAAAGAAATTTTGTAGAGATTGTACCAAATAATAAAAAACTCCAGGTCTTTTTTCTTTTTTTCCTGCAGCACTCCATGACCAACTGCTCTTCCCATAGTGACCTTTTCTTCACCACAAATGTTGCATCAAATTCTTAGGATTTGAAAAATAATACCTGCTGCTGGCAAGTGATGCCAGCATCTATCAAGTGCCTCAGCCAGGATCTGTCCTGTCTCAGTGACACTAGCTGGCTTTGATCCTCAGTATTCCGATTAGACCCTTAATTCACTTCAAAAGAAAGGAACCCTTCTTCATGCTGTTGCTCTTCACTGAGAAACTCCCTCACAGATTCATCTGAATAAATCCTCCACAACTTTCAGGACCCAGATCAAGTTTTATCTTCTCCAGGAAGCCTTTTCTGTCCTACTTTGTAAATGCATCCGTCCTTAAACTTGTGTTTCCTTGCTGCAAGGAACCCTGGCCCTTTAGCCCTTAATTCAGCATGGTGTTTGGATGTGCTGTTCACTTATTTCTCGTGGATTGGCCTTGGAGTCAGCACTGTGTCTTCTCCGGCCCTCCTCCACCCCGCAGGACCTGGCACAGCGCTCCCACCTGGGCGGGCTGGCTGACGGCTGGCAGTCTTAAAGTGGCCAGTATGTTAGAACAGAGGAGAACTGAAGATGGACACCGTTCTCAGGCCCGTGTAGTTTGGACACTGTCCAGCTCCAGGCAACACGGGCCACAAAAGCCAGGATGTGAATGTTGTTCACCGGGTTGTACGACCTGCCTCTCTCCGGGGTCTCCAAGTGGTCGATGTGTACACTGACTGCCTTACATTAGCTCTTCCGAAAAATCTTTCCTACCTCTTTCCTTTCATATCTTTGGTCTGTTTTAGTCTGGGGTTTTAAACCCTTCTATAGCCCGTTAGGACAATGTTTTTCAAAATGAGGTTCTGGACCCTTAAATTAGAAAAACACGGTGGTGGTTCACTCACTAAGTCATGTCTGACTCTTTGCGACCCCAGGGACTGTAGCCTGCCAGACTCCTCTGTCCATGGAATTTCCCAAGCAAGAATACTGGGTTGCCATTTCCTTCTCCAGAGGACCTTCCTGACCCAGGTATCAAACCCAGGGTCTGTATTGTAGGCAGATTCTTTACTGCTGAGCTACTAGGGAAGTCCTAGAAGAATGTAGGATGTTAATTAAAATGCAGCTTCTTTAGTCCACTTGTATCAGCCTAGGCGAGGGGCTGAAGACTTCTGTAAGCAAGACTGATAATTCTTATGTGTGTGTGTGGGGGGGTCAATCCCCACCCATGTCCAACTCATTGAGTCCCCATGGACTGTAGCCCGCCAGGCCCTTCTGTCCATGAGCTTATCCAGGCAAGAATACTGGAGTGGGTTGCCGTTTCCTTCTGTAGCAGATCTTCCTAGACCAGGGATTGAACCCACACCTCCTGCATTGGCAGACAGATTCTTTACCACTGAGCCACCAGGGAAGCCCGGTTAGATCCTTATGCACTTCACTAAAATCTTAGGATATGATTGATGAAGTGACTTCAGTAGGGTGGAAACTGTAGTGCCTCAAAAGGTTAATATCACTGTCCTCAACCTGTTACACTGTTATAAACCTTTTCTTCTTCAGTTAAATTCAGCCACAACTTAGTGAGTATTTATTTGCTCTATGCCCACCATGGTGCAGGTGTGGGGGAGAACCAGATGGGAAAAATATAGTCTTTATTATTAATTTATGTCAGTTCAGTTGCTCAGTCGTGTTCGACTCTTTGTGACCCCATGAACCTTAGCACACCAAGCCTCCCTGTCCATCACCAACTGCCGGAGTCTACCCAAACCCATGTCCATTGAGTCAGTGATGCCATCCAACCATCTCATCCTCTGTCATCCCCTTCTTCTCCCACCTTCAGTCTTACCCAGCATCAGGGTCTTTGCAAATGAGTCAGCTCTTTGCATCAGGTGGCCAAAATATTGGAGTTTCAGCTTCAGCATCAGTCTTTCCAATGAACACCCAGGACTGATCTCCTTTAGGATGTACTGGTTGAATCTCCTTGCAGTCCAAGGGACTCTCAAGAGTCTTCTCCAACACCACAGTTCAAAAGTATCAATTCTTTGGCACTTAGCTTTCTTTATAGTCCAACTCTCACATCCATACATGACCACTGGAAAAACCATAGCCTTGACTAGACAGACCTTTGTTGGCAAAGTAATGTCTTTGCTTTTTTAATATGCTGTCTAGGTGGGTCATAACTTTCCTTCCAAGGAGTAAGCATCTTTTAATTTCATGGCTGCAGTCACCATCTGCAGTGATTTTGGAGCCCCCAAAAATAAAGTCAGCCACTGTTTCCACTGTTTCCACATCTGTTTGCCATGAAGTGATGGGACCAGATGCCATGATCTTAGTTTTCTGAATGTTGAGCTTTAAGCCAATTTTTTCACTCTCCTCTATGTAGAAAGGTGTTAATAATCTATGTAGAAAGAAAAGATAGATGACAAATGTATATTCACACAGCCTAACTGCATACTTATGCATATTATATAGACCTATCTTTTTGAAAACACATCAGTAGTTCAGATCTGTAGGATAGACAGTCTGTAGAGATAACATGTCTCAGAGATTACATTTAGCTCTAAACTTCAGGGGGATGAGATTTCAGTTCTTCAGTCAGACATTTGCATAAGAGAGACAGACTCCCACAGAATAGTGGAGAAAGCTCTGTACTTCGGGTTCAGAGTTCACAGTTTTGAATTCAAGTCAGAGCTCTAGTAAGCAGTAAATGATAGTTACTTATAGGAAAAATAAGATTGTTGGTTAGAGTGAGATGCATTTTATTTATTTTAATTAATTTTTTAATTGAAGGTTAATTGCTTTACAGAATTTTGTTTTCTGTCAAACATCAACATGAATCAGCCATAGGTGTACATATGTATGGAGAGAGTAACATGGAAACTTCACATTACCCTATGTAAAATAGACAGCCAATGGGAATTTGCTGTAAGTCTCAGGGAACTCAAACAGGGGCTCTGTATCAACCTAGAGGGGTGGGATGGGGAAGGAGATGGGAGGGCGGTTCAAAAGGGAGGGGACATATGAGATGCATTTTAAACTAAGTTTTGAGTAACCTAAATTTATTTAATTTATACTTGTATAGCATATAAATATTAAAATGGATTTTAAAAAATGCCTTAGCTTTATATGCCAATGTCAGGTTAATATCTTCTGTTACTTTTTTTTTGTATTAACATATTTAATTTGCATGTGTTTAACCTAAAACACATTTTTGCTACATTTAATTGATTTGACTATCCAGCTGATACACCCTTTTTTATAACATGTCTGCTTTTGTAAATGTCTCTCATCTTGCTCATGCTGGCAGAAGATATGGAGGATGATTTTCCTCATCACTGCCAGGAAGTTCCTGTTGCTCTTTGTAATAGTTTGCTGGGGTTGCCGTAAAAAAGTGCCACAGGCTGGGTGGCTTAAACAACTGAAATTAATTTCTTACACTTCTAGAGGCAAGAGTTCAAGGTCACGGTGTTGGCATGATGGGTGTCTTTTGAGGCCTCTCTCCTTGTAAATGATAGTCCTCTCCTTGTGTCTTCCTCTGCGTGGTCTTCCTCTGCATGTCCGTGTCCTAACCTGTTCTTCTTAATAAGGATGGAAGTCATATTATATTACGCCACCACCTCATTTTCCTGGTGGCTCAGATGGTAAAGAA
Source organism: Bison bison bison (assembly GCF_000754665.1). Taxonomy (NCBI): domain Eukaryota; kingdom Metazoa; phylum Chordata; class Mammalia; order Artiodactyla; family Bovidae; genus Bison; species Bison bison. The sequence goes on from NW_011494706.1 coordinate 3,383,407, forward strand.
TCTGTCTGCAGTGCAGGTGACCTGGATTTGACCCCTGGGTCAGAAAGATCCCCTGGAGAAGGGAATGGCTACCAACTCCAGTTTTCTTGCCTGGAGACTCCCATGGACAGAGAGCCTATGAGCTACATACAGTGCACGGGTCACAAAGTAGTCACTTTTAAGGTTCTAGGGGCTGTGACTTCAACAATACAAAAACAGCACAGCACACAGATCTCATGTCCTGTCAGCCCTGAAGTCTTCTGTTGCTGCTGCTGCTGCTAAGTTGCTTCAGTCGTGTCCAACTCTGTGAGACCTAATGGACGGCAGCCCACCAGGCTCCCCTGTCCCTGGGATTCTCCAGGCAAGAACACTGGAGTGGGTTGCCACTTCCTTCTCCAATGCATGAAAGTGAAAAGTGAAAGTGAAGTCGCTGAGTCATGTCCGACTCCTAGCGACCCCGTGGACTGCAGCCTACCAGGCTCCTCTGTCCATGGGATTTTCCAGGCAAGAGTACTGGAGTGGGGTGCCATTGAAGTCTTCTGTTACGGCACACAAAACTCTCATCATGAGCTTGGCTTTTCAGCTGTATCACTAACCTCCTCAAGGTCTGCAGTGCTGGACTTTTTGTTCTCCAGAGACATCATTTCTTTATGGCTTTTACTCATTTTCCATCCGCCCATGATTCCAGTTAACATCTTTCATTACTTCCTATAGGACATTGAGGGAGAGATCAAGAAAAGGAAGGACCTCATTTTTGATAGTTATCCTATGATTATTTCATTGACCATTATTTTATCAAAATGGTTGGCAGAAAGGACTCTACTTCTCCGGCTTGGCAGAAAAGTGGTTAAAAAGTCATTTTTGTTTGTATATTTCTCTAAAATTTTATTATTGTATGTAAACATTTTTTATAGATTAACAATGTAGATTAAAAGATTTTAATAGATTTTATAGATTAAAAGGTTTCTTTCTTTTGGTCACATCAAAGACGCTTGCTCCTTGGAAGAAAAGCTATGACCAACCTAGACAGCATATTAAAAAGCAGAGACATTACTTTGCTGACAAAGGTCTGTCTAGTCAAAGCTATAGTTTTTTCAGTAGTTATGTATGGATGTGAGAGTTGGACCATAAAGAAAGCTGAGCACCAAAGAATTGCTGCTTTTGAACTGTGGTGTTGGAGAAGACTCTTGAGAGTCCCTTGGACTGCAAGGAGATCCAACCAGTCCATCCTAAAGGAAATCAGTCCTGAGTGTTCATTCGAAGGACTCATGCTGAAGCTGAAGCTTCAATACTTTGGCCACCTGATGTGAAGAACTGACTCATTTGAAAAGACAGTGATGCGAAGAACTGACTCATTTGAAAAGACGCTGATGCTGGGAAAGATTGAAGACAGGAGGAGAAGGGGATGACAGAGGATGAGATGGATGGATGGCATCATTGACTCGATGGATATGAGTTTGAGCAAACTCCGGGAGGTGGTGATGGACAGGGAAGCCTGGCACGCTGTAGTCCATGGGGTCACAAAGAGTCGGACACGGCTGAGCTACTGACCTGAACTGACTGAATGTAGGCTCTGCCTGGACAAGGGATCATACCCATGTCTTTGCACTGGCAGGCAGATGCTTTACCACTGAGCCACCAGTGGCCCAGTTCTTAAATCTCAATTCTAGTTTCACTTCATTTTCTTATGTCCTGGCTCGCTCTCTTTTCCTCTGTCTCTCTCTCTTTTTTTCTTCCTAGAGAAACGGAATAAATGCAAAGAAATTGAGGGTTACATTTAAAAAGTTTTTATTTTATTGTCCTCATCAGGGCCAGCCTGAGGTTTTCTGCCATCTTTTATAAAATTCATGCCCGGCATAATTCTGATTTTTACTGCTTCCTGCATGCAAATACACAGCCAATCTTATGCTGATGGCAGCACTAGTGTGTCTTCATGGCAAGACTTACAACTCTCTGGAAACTTTAAAAGCATGGAATAAAAACTTGTGGGTGTAAGGGGGGTTGGAAGTAGGAAATTTGGGGGAATCAGTGGAAATACATGCCAAAGTTTTTGGCACCCTTTAGAGAACTAAAGAATTTACTTCTTTTTTTCTTTTTTAAAATCTTTGCAAAGGGGAAGAAAAACAAGGTAGCAGGCACAGTTTGCTCATAAAAGTGAGCAGGTTTGGTAGATACATTTAAAGATGTGAAGGCCAGGACAAATCCAGTTATGTAATTTGTGTCCCTGTACCCTCCAAGCATACACTCTGGTTGGAAGGTGGGGAGACTAGTAAATAAAATCATGAAGCTTTAGAAAAGTAGAGTTTTGTTTTTTTTTTTTGTATCATTTTTTCTGTTCTCTGCCAGTCTTCTTACAGTTTTGTCTTTAAGTTTTTTTATTTATAAGTATTAGTTGCTCAGTTTTGTTTAATTCTTTGCTACCCCCATGGATTGTAGCCCACCAGGCTCTTCTGTCCATGGAATTCTCCAGGCAAAAATATTGGAGTAGGTTGCCATTTCCTTCTCCCGACCCAGGGATGGAACCTGGGTCTCCTGCATTGCAGGCAGATTCTTTATGGTCTGAGCTACTGGGGAAATCCCATAGTAGAGGCTAAAAAGAGGGTCAGTATGTGTCAAGTCAGAGTGTTCAGGGTAAAGTTAAAGGATTGGACTGTTGGCTCTTTTTCCCTTTGCCTGCAAGTGTGGCCTGCTGAACAGTGGAAGGTTTTAAAACTCTTTCAAGTCTTAGTGCTGTTGAATATATGCTTAAAGGTTTATATCTGACTTCCAAGTCCTCAAAAACATTTTAACGGCTTGATAAGGAGGGCTATATTTAAGAGTTGTATCGTGTTCTCAGTGTTTCTTTATGAATATGTGTGCTTCTTGCCACTGAAGACTGATTTATATTTTCTGTGCCTAGAGAATAATATTTGTTAAAATAAAACAGATGATGATACAAGATTTAGCTGATTGATGCTGGCCTGCTGCTGCCTGTAGGCCTTTTTGTGTGTGTGTGACTTCTTGATTTTTTTTGTTTTATTGGATGGGATTATTTACTTCTAGTCTGTTAGACTCCTGCATCTATTTCTGCCATGACTTTAAAATCTGTGTTTTTAAAGTGGAGTTCCTTTTTATATGAAAAACATAGCAATATGCATTTAATAACAGGTTTTAGAAGGAGGTACCTGATTTGCTTTGTTTTAATCTGGTTTGTTGTAATCAACCTTTCTTTTTCTTTCTTCAGAGGATGTTAAGCAAGTTTTTGGACAGACCACAATTCATCAACATATTCCATTTAACTGGGATTCAGAATTTGTGCAACTACACTTTGGAAAAGAAAGAAAAAGACACCTGACATATGCAGAATTCACTCAGTTTTTACTGGTGAGTCCAGCTCTTGTAAAAGGTTAAAAAGAATGGATGAATAAATAAAACTAGGATCCCAATCCGAATTTGCTAACCCTGGCCAAACCATCCTATTTGGAAGTATTTCTTCATTAGTATGTAGAAACTATAGGGTTAAACAGGCTCTGACACAGCCTGGAACCATTTCATGCTTAAATGGAATACACTCGGAGGACCCCGGAAATTAAGTGATCTACTGAAAGGTTATATAAATCAGGAGGGGCGAGTTGGAACCTGAACTCTGGGCTTATGACTGGTTCCACTACTGTGTCCGTGCTAAGTCACTCTGTTGTGTCTCTTTGTGACCCTATGGACCGTAGCTCGCCAGGCTCCTCTGTCCGTGGAATTTTCCAGGTAAGAATACTGGAGTGGGTTGCTATTTCCTACTCCAGGGGATCTTCCCCACCCAGGGATTGAACGCGCATCTGTTACCTCTGCATTGGCAGGCGAGTTTGACTTCTTGGCTTATGACTGGTTCCACTACTACTTACTAATAATTTTGTTATCCCTTTAGAAATGGACAGATGTTGTCATCAGCATCTAACTGTAGAATTATTTGCGTTTTATAGACAAGACATTGGATCTAAAACTTGACTGCATATTGGAATCACCTGGGGAGTTTTAAAAACTATTATTGTTTTGGTCCCCCACCTCTAGAGATTAGATTCTGTGAGTCAGGTGTGTGTTTGTATCTGGGGTGAAGGGCAGAGAGGGCTTGCTTGGCACTTGGAGTCTTTTGAGGCATTTCTGTTGTGCGGCTAAGTGCGAGAAACACTGTTCAGGGCACATGCTATCCATAGCTGGCGTTCAGCTCTGCGGGATTGTCTGCATTTCTGGCATGCCCCTCAGTCCAGTCCCTCCTGCCTCCGCTCTTCACTTCCCCCTTTGGGGTGCTTTCAATGGGCCATTGATGATGCCAACAGAAGACTCATAACACCATTGAGTTTTCCTCCCAAAGCATAAGATGGTGTTAATTCTGATAGAGATCAATATCTGTATAATATGTAGGTCTATGTGATAAACCACTCTTTCAGATTTTTATGCATTTGTTTCCCTAACAATTTGATTTTATTTATATATTAGTAAATATTGACATAACGTTTAAAAGACTTGTTTAAAAGAATTGGTTTGCTGTGTTTTAATTCCGGGTCCTCAGGAAAAATTTGCTAAGGAGATCATCTTTTTCTTTTTTTAATTGAAGTGTAGTTAAGGTACAGTGCTACGTAAGTTGTAGGTGTGCTGTATACATGGTTTGACATTTGGATACATTAGGAAGTGGCCACCATGATACGTCTAGTAACATGTAGTTACATGTGGTAACAAAGTTATTACAGTGTTGACCATAACCCTCATGTTGTATATGGCATTGTCATGGCTTATTGGTTTATTTTTACTGGAGGTTTTCAGCTCCCTTACTTTTCATCACCTTTTCATCCCACCCGCCGCCCCATCCACCTCCTCAAGCCACCTTCTCTTCTGTTATTAGTAACATTAGCAGTGGGTATGGCAGTGGGTTCGTGATGCCTGTTTCCTGTATTCCTGAGACCTTGCCGGAACCCTGAGGAGTGGTTAGAAGCACAGCTGCTGGGTGAAGGGGGAGGGCCCGAGGGCGCATGCGTGCTGTGCCATGTAACCACTCAGTCAGCATTTTGTGGGCTCCATTCTTAGGCACCAGCATTTATAACTGGCTGATTTTCCTGGGTGCTTTCTCTTTGTGACTTTCATGTGCATCATTATGATATATGGAATTTGTTACACTTTTTAGTTTGCTTTTATTTTCCTGGCCTCTGAAAATGTAAAACAAGATTTATTAAATACATGCCTTTGTATTTTTTAAAAAAAACATGTTAATATCTATGAATTCCTGGTTGCAGTTCTGTGTAAACATAAACCTGCTTATGTAACTCAGGTGGAGATGGCCTGTGAGTTGTTAGGTTTGTGCTGTTGTTTACGCAAGACGTCATGCGCAGTAGGAGGTGGGGTTCGTTTTGATGAGGAATAATTGCGATAATGCTATTGAGACAAATGCCTTCCATTGACTTTATGGAATACAGCCTAATTAACTTTTAGGCTTAATGGGATGTTAGCAATAGTAAGGATGATCACCTGTCCCTTTAAGCAAGTATCAATTACGTGGACTCATGAGTCAGCTATAAGCCATGCAGATTTTTCTGGGCCTTCCTCGAGATACGGACGAGCCAGAGTCAAAGATGAGAGATGACTCAGGGGTTACTGACCAGGTTTGCAGCTGCAGCTTGCAGGCATTCGCTCGTATCTGACTCCATTCTCTATGTAATGGTGAATGCGCTCATCCCTCGGTGTCCTTCATGGGATGCTTTTGACTTCATAGTGAGATTACAAGTGCTAAACTTTGACAAGGTTAAGATGGTTTAGGTAGATAATTCGGGCCTTCTTTTGTGTTCCACTCCAGGCCCAGATTTCAAAGAATTAATGTGTGTGTCATGACAGACTTCATATAAATGCCACTGCATTACCAGTTTAGACGTCTGCCACTGGGTCTCTCTCCCACTGCCCCCGCTCAGACGCTTCCTTTGAAGTCTTTTCTGAATGACCTCAACTTTAAATACTTTGATTGTCCTTTTGGACTGTTTTCTGGATTAAGGGAACTCCTTAAAATGTAAGTGACCTTTAGGGCTCTTGCTGTGTTAAGCATGATTCCTGCCTTTCTGCTCTGGGGCAGGTCATAGAAACACAAGCACCAGCTCCCTGGCTGGTGCCCAGGTCTTGAAAGAACTGCCACCATGCATGTCCCTGCTGTCACCTGAGGAGGAAGAGGAGCAACTGTGGGGTCCGCTGAGAAGCGCTTGTGGCTTCAAGGAGCCTGGAGGTCCTAGATGGTAGCTTGGATTGGTTTCAGCTAACTCAGCCTCACGCTCTGGTGTGTGATCTGTGCTCATATAAGTGCTCGTGTTTGTGCCCAATGGACAGTGCTGTTCTTTGCGAGGGCAGTTACTTTCCCCCTTCATTTAAAAAATATTTTAGCACGCGGGAGCGGGTGTGCATTTGTCACAGGCTGCCATGTGGCTGTGAGGACTCCTTGTGTTCACGGGCTCATCCGGGCATTGTCTGAGGTGGCGCTGGTCACGGGCTTGGGTTGAATGCTGAGCTGGCATGTTGTTTTCTGGCATAAAGGGGTCAATCAGTTTGAGAAACTTTGAACTAAATTTGCCTTGTTTGTTCAGTTCCATTGCACAGTTGTGTCCAACTCTTTGAGACCCCATGGACTGCAGCACGCTAGGCTTCCCATCACCAGCTCCCGGAGCTTGCTCAAACTCATGGATGCTGAGGCCATCCAACTATCTCATCCTCTGTCATCCCCTTCTCCTCCTGCCTTCAATCTTTTTTTGTATCATTTAGATACAAAGTACAAAACCTCATTTCTACTTTGTATCTAAATGATACCATTGAAGCAAGTGGCAGAGATGCAAAGCCTCCTGCCTAGTCTTGTTCCTCAAGACAGGGAAGGATTTCAGAAGGAAGCGTGGCTACAGCCCTGTTACCCCATCCTTGAGACTGTTGCCTCCACTGCTGCTGGTTTTTTATGCCTGGTTCTATCATCTCTAGTTAACTGCATGAGTGATGGTGTGTGTGTGTGAATGTGAGTATAGTTTTATGTATTTATTTTTTGCTGCACTGGGTCTTCATTGTTGCGTGGGCTTTCTCTAGTTGCAATGAGTGGGGACTCCTGTCTAGTTGCAGCGTGCCGGCTTCTCACTGCTGTGGTTTCTCTTGTTGTGGAGCACCAGCTCAAGGTGTGCAGGCTTCGGTAAATGTGGCACATGGGCTTAGTTGCTCCATGGCATGTGGGATCTTCCCAGCCCAGGGATTGAACCTGTGTCCCCTGCATTGTAAAGTGGATTCCTAACCACTGGAACACCAGGGAAGCCCGTGAATATAGTTTTGTTTATGGGTATATATGTGTGGATTTTAGAATAGTCTATATGCATTTCCAACATCTCTTTCCTCTCAGCTCTTAGGGCAAAGCTGTAATTTTATGATTATGAGTTGAAAAATGGATTTTTAATATACTGAAAGCAGTATATTTAGAAAACAGTTCAGAGGAATTTTTGTATCCTGTACCTGATGGAACTCCTGTTCATAAATGATATTAGCATAGAATATCTTGTTTGGAAGTATTTCTGTGATTGTTACTTGCATGGAGCAATCCACCCAACTCAAGAAATATTTGCTGGGGATGTAGGATTTGTCAAGAGGCTTTGTGCAAAAGACTCAGAGGTGCAGAGGGAATGACAACTTTCGAGACACAGTGTACAAATCTGGGCGTCATTCCTGTGTTTTTCTGCTCTACAGCTTAAAAGGCACAACTGCAAACAGATATACAGTGTATACCCTATGAAGGTGCTCTTTTATAACAAATTGAAGGTTTGTAGCATAAACCCTTAAGGCAGGTGTCAATTCGAAACCAATAGTTTCAGAGTCTGGTTACAACACCTGTCCAAAGTACAAAATTAAAAGTCCAGATACCCGTATAAGGTAGTTAACAGCCTCATGTTACAGATGAGGAGACTAAGGCCTTTACGTTAGTCTCTTAGCAGTATCTCATGTGTGATTGAGCATCTTTTCATGTGCCTGTTGCCACTTGTATATTTTCTTTGGAGACGTATCTGCTGAAATCCATTACTGTGAGCACAGAGTGAAAGGAAGGCCCTTAAGCTTCTCTGCCAGATAATTCTGTAGAGTTGGCAGTGAGAGTCACTCAAAAAAAAAAAAAAAGGAATACTAGTAACAATCTTTGTAATTTATGAAGTGCTTTTGAAAATATTCTGTTTCTGATAATAGCATCCCCAATATCCTGAGAGGTAATGATCATTCTTCCCTATTATATGCAAAAGAATAAACAGACTCTAAGGTAAAATTTTGCATTTTCAGATAGTTATTTTTTTGGGAAATGCTCATGGCTTTCATTAGGTTCCCAAAGGAATATCCCAAAAGAGTGCAGAACAACTGTTCTGGAGCTTAACTTCTTCCATAAGATCACAGATGTGTGAGGAATCAAACAATATGGTGCCAGGACCACTTAGGCTCCACTGCACTGTCTCCAGGGCTGTGGCTATGAAGTCAGTTTCTGTTCCTGGAGGGGCCATGTCTCCTAATGGGGATGTACAGTCACGCATTATTGGACATTCAGAATTCTTGATCCCTGCCCGTGAATTGCCAGATATGATGATAAAACCATAGTAGGGTGCGTGTTACTGTTGTTTCCAGTTACTTTTTTCTTTTCTTGGCCTCACTGCACAGCTTGTGGGATCTTCGTTTCCCGACCAGGGATTGAACCTGGGTCCTAGCCATGAAAGCACAAAGTCCTACCCTCTGGACTGCCATGGAATTCCCCTCCAGTTAGTTTTTGATAGTGTTTTATAATCATGTGTATATATTTAATATCAATAACCTCAGATATGCAGATGACACCACCTTTATGGCAGAAAGTGAAGAAGAAGTAAAGAGCCTCTTGATGAAAGTGAAAGAGAAGAGTGAAAAAGTTGGCTTAAGGTTCAACATTCAGAAAACTAAGATCACGGCAGCCAGTCCCATCACTTCCTGGCAAATAGATGGGGAAACAGTGGAAACAGTGGCTGACTTTATTTTTTAGGGCTCCAAAATCACCGCAGATGGTGATTGCAGCCATGAAATTAAAAGATGCTTACTCTTTGGAAGGAAAGTTATGACCAAGCTAGACAGCATATTAAGAAGCAGAGACATTACTTTGGCAACAAAGGTCCATCTAGTTAAGGCTATGGTTTTTCCAGTGGTCATGTATGGATGTGAAAGTTAGATTGTGAAGAAAGCTGAGCACTGAAGAATTGATGCTTTTGAGCTGTGGTGTTGGAGAATACTCTTGAGAGTCCCTTGGACTGCAAGGAGATCCAACCAGTACATCCTAAAGGAGATCAGTCCTGGGTGTTCATTGGAAGGACTGATGTTGAAGCTGAAACTCCAATACTTTGGCCACCTGATGCGAAGAGCTGACTCATTTGAAAAGACCCCGATGCTGGGAAAGCTTGAGGGCAGGAGGAGAAGGGGACGACAGAGGATGAGATGGTTGGATGGCATCACCGACTTGATGGACATGAGTTTGGGTAGACTCTGGCAGTTGGTGATGAACAGGGAGGCCTGGCGTGCTGCGGTTCATGGGGTTGCAAAGAGTCAGTAACTGAACTGAATTACAAAATGTATACCTATGGCGGATTCATTTTGATATTTGGCAAAACTAATACAATTTTGTAAAGTTTAAAAATAAAAAATAAATAAAAATAATAATAAAAATAAATAAATAAATAAAAGTAATCTGCACATAGGAGTTTCTAACAGCTCCTGTCTCTGAGTATCTTGGATTGCTCCCCATTGTGAAATACTTAAGTAGAAAGCTGTTGCTTGTTAACTGTTTCACCTATAGCATTTTCCAACTTGGCAAGTGCTTTGGCTTTTGTTGGTCTTTATAGTCACTTTAGGTGTTGTGCAGCGGCTATTGTCTCTGTATGAAAGATGAGCACATAGAAGCATGGAGTTTTCTGAATTTGTTCAAGATGAGACAGGTGGAACACAAGTTGGTTTTAATTTTCCTAAATCTCTAGCAGTGGTTTCAAATTTTGTATAATTTTTTTTCAGAAGTGATTATTTTAAAAAGGCTGTACCCTGGGCCTCTCTGTCCCCACAAGAGTTTGATTCAGTAGGTCTGGATAGGGCCTAAGAAGTTGCCTTTCAGACAAGCATCCTGAATTGTGACGTCCCAGATGGTCCGAGGGCTGCACACTGAGAAACGTTGATCTAGATGACAAAACCCTGATTGTTTAAAAGCACAGAATCTGGTGTTCAGGTCTCATCCTCAGGTTGATGAGGAGCTCAGAAAGCCAGATATGATGAGGTTGGTGTTTCAGAAGGATCACTCTGGCTGTTGTGTGGAAAATGAAATGGAGAGTCCTATGATGGGGAGAGGGAGACCAGATGGCCACTTTCCAGTATAACAGTTGGTAACAGTGATGAGTGGATTTCAAGAAAAATTAAAGGGATGGACCTGGCCAGGCTTGGTGATTTATTAGGATGGGGACAGGTACGCATATATGTAACTCATAGTTCTCTCCTGTATTTTAGGCTTTGGGCAAGTGGAAGGACGGTGGTGATTTACTGAGGTTGGGGGCAATGGGGGAAGGGGTGGAGGGCATGTGGATGAAGGGCTGTTAGGAGCGCTTTGCACGTAATCACTAGTGACTTGTGTGCGGTTGAGTTGTTTCCACCTCATCATCAGTTCCTTGGAGTTAGGGTCTCATAGGAGCCCTACTGATGGCCCCACACACCTGGGCATTTCCAAGAAAATTCTCTTTCCTTCATTTCACGGAGACAGGACATTTGTTTGTTTCTAGAGGCCTTCCTCCTCTTGCTGTAGGAAGAGGAGTCTTTCAGAAATTAGCAGTGCTCTAAATTGGTAGAGAGACCAGATATTAGTGTCAGGATTCCATTCGTTAGCCAAGAAATGGGACAGCTGACTTGGGAGAGAGTGGGGCTAATAATTCTTTCTAATGTTGTCTCGTCACATAGGGTTTAGGAATGAAGTTACCTGACCCAGCAGAAAGCCCTCATCACAAGGGTATGAGTGTCTATCACATTATTCAGGCCCTCCTTTTATCAGAAGAACCGTGACATCAGGAGAGGTGAATCATAGTTGGTGGAGCTAGGACTAGAACCTAGGGTTCAGAGCTGTGTCGTGTGTCCCAGATCAGCCATTCATATTCCTAAAAGCTTTTATCTTCAGATCACGTAAGCCCCAAGATAACTTTGTTAGATGCCAAAGATACACTCATGCAAATAACAACTGAACAATTTTGGTTCTTTGTTAAATCAAATTGACCAGTATTTTGGCTTATGGGTCAGCATGGCATACAGATCAACCCAAGTCTTTTGTGTAAAATGGGCATTTTGGTCCTAGAGAGCAGAGTTCTGGAAGTTGGCAGCTCCCAAGTCCTTCTTGAGGCCAGAGGTTCTCTGCTCCTAATCAGATGTTTTTCATCGTAGGTTTGTGACTGTGTATGTCAGTGTATACATAAGTGAAGTCACTCAGTCGTGTCCGACTCTTTGCGACCCCATGGACAGTAGCCTACCAGGCTCCGCTGTCCATGGGATTTTCCAGGCAAGAATATTGGAGTGGGCTGCCATTTCCTTCTCCAAGGGATCTTCCCAACCCAGGGATCGAACCCAGGTCTCCTGCATTGCAGACAGACGCTTTACCGTCTGAGCCACCAAGGAAGCCCCAGTGTATACTACTACTGCTGCTGCTAAGTCGCTTCAGTCGTGTCCGACTCTGTGCGACCCCATAGACGGCAGCCCACCAGGCTCCCCCATCCCTGGGATTCTCCAGGCAAGTATACTAGTTTAAGGCAAAATTTTCAACACAATGGGCTATCTTGTTAAAAAAGAAATTGTTCCCCCTGCTGCTACTCTAACATCACCAAACAAAAGAAACATAACCTTCAACCTCGGCAACATCAAGTTCTCAAGCTTTGGAACTGAAAGAGCATTTCAGGTGTTAACAAAAAATAATCCTTTGTAAGTAGGACTTGCTGAAGCCACGATTGTTTCAACCAGTTAGTGAACCGGTAACCACGTCTTTGCTTAGGATTGAGTAACCCAAGCCGTGTGTGCCTCCCCTGGCTCCCCCAGCTTGCCATCTGTATTAATTAAAATATCTAGACCATGGATCTTTAGTAGCCAGAGACCACGATTATATTTGCATTTTTAACACGCATGTGGTCTTTATGTTGATTTTAAGTTGGACCAGATGGGATCTGCCATACGGCTTTGGTCCTGCTTCATAAATACAGCACCCCTTGATGATCCAAGATGAAATAATGAGTAAAGGTGTAGCTAATGTCGTTTCGCTCTCAGCTTTTCTAAGAGATGAGATCGTGGTTTGTGTCCAAATAGCAACCACCGCTGGTTTGGCAATGAGTAATGAGAGGTGTGGGAAAAGCCTGGTCACTTGGAGACTTAGATGCAGGGCTCATCTCATTCACTCTGCACTTTCTGCTCTCTGGGCAAAGGAAATCAGAATTCATTGTGCTGTTGTGTCCGTGGTGCTTGTCAGCTTGCTGTTCTGTGGAGTGGCCTGTTGTGCAAGCTTTTACAGTAACATCCTGGTGAAAATGAACACACCATACAGCTGTTACCCACTGTGAGGTTTAACGTTGAATCAGGAGAGCCAGGAAATTGAGATGGAAAAGCTCTCTATTTGGTTGCCGCCAAGGTGTTGCTGTGTGGGCAGTGCCACATGCTACATGCCAAATAATTACTGCTTCTTGAGACCCTTTTTTAATTTTAATTTTTTTAAGACAACTTTTAAAATTAGAGGCCCCACCCATTGAAATGGGGATAAAATTTCACCCCAAACTCTGGAAGTCTGACTGCTTAGGCTGAATGTGGGCAGCACAGAAAAACGTTGCAGTGGGAACAGCTGCTTTCTCTACCTGCTCCAGTGCCAGATTCTCTTTTTGATTCAGTTTAAAAATATATGGATTTTTATTTTAACTAGAATTTTTTTCCTCTGAGTTAGCACAGGATTATGAAAATGATACTTAACATATTAAGCGGTACAGGTCCTGATACTTGATGTAATATAGAATTTATTTGAAATTGAGCAAAATATGATACCATATTTTGTAAGCAAACCTTCTTTACACCTTTTTATTCCTCGTTTTCATAAATAATTAACCTGCATTTTCCTCAGAATTCTTACAGCAACACTTTCCAAAGGAGTTTTTATGATCTTAACAGTATAAATTTGATACAAATCCTTGTTGATAGTCCCTGTTTTTATTAAAGTTTTAGATATTTATTTTTAATTTCAAAACTGTACAAAACACAAAAAATGAAAGGGGTCTTTTTTTGTGCTCCCCCCTCCCTGCTTCTTTGGTTCCTGATACATTGTTGAGGTTGAAACACAAACTTATGTGTCTGAATAGAAGTAGAGAGAGTTTCTGCATTCAAAGTATACCCAATTGGAAATTATTAAGGAAATGACAGGCCTGAACTGTTAGAAGCATGAACGTTAAGCCAAAAGTGGTGTAAGCCCTGTATAAGTGTATTTCTGTACAGCTAGCAGTTTTGAGCGACTTCACTTTCACTTTTCACTTTCACGCATTGGAGAAGGAAATGGCAACCCACTCCAGTGTTCTTGCCTGGAGAATCCCAGGGACGGGGGAGCCTGGTGGGCTGCCGTCTATGGGGCTGCACAGAGTCGGACATGACTGAAGCGACTTAGCAGCAGCAGCAGTTTTGAAGCGTTTGATTTTTTCCCCCCTTCCTATAGCATTCTGATGGTTGTGTTGAAGTTGCTGGAAGCTGCTAGAGGAGAAGGCGAGTCCATTAATCATTATGCCCCAGAAGACAGGGAACAAAAAACAGTTCACTGGCAAATGTAAAGAAAAAGGGAGCCTCCTTTCACGCGGAGGGGTAGGACCGCCTTAGAGGCCACGGCCCAGCTGTGTGCTGGTGCGGCCCCCTGGCCTTAGATGAAGGAGCCCCCTTCCTCTGCACAGTCCCTCCTGGCTCCATCAGCAGCATTTAGGAAGCACCCCGTGGCCTGTTACTGATAAGAGCCCTCTTTCTCCGTAGAGCTGTCTTCACCCCAGCTCTCTGGGTTTTCCACAGGGTCTCAGGCCCCTCAGATTTATCATCTGTACTCCTATAGGTATTGGTTCTATTTTTATCATCTGCCCACTCTTTCTGTGTATCCTAGGATGATCTCATCCATTGGTACAACTTTTTTTTTCTTTTTCCTTTTCCTTGTGGTTTTTATAGGCCTTCCCCTAAAAGGAATAGGAAGTCTGCGAAGGTTAAGAATACGGCTCTGGGGCCAGACCACCCCGCTGCACATCCAGCTTCATCCTTAGTGTCATGCGGCCCCCAGCTGGCCTTTCCTTGGTTTTTCCAGCTACAAAATGGAGGTGACGGGCAGCCCCTCCTTAGAAGGTTATTGAGGTGGTGAAGTAGGAAAATGCACTGTCCCTGAAGTATAACCTACACTGAATAACGGTAAACATGGTCTCTTGGGGGCATTTTTCCTCTAAAATTCTGTTGTCTGCATTTCCCAGATTTATATTTCCACATGTGCCTCTGACGTTTTTTGGTTTCTGCTTAACTTTTGTTTATAACTTAAGCTCATCTCCCTCCAGGTTTCTCCCTCATGGTCATCAACCTCATCTCTTTCCCCTGAAGCATTTTCTTTTGTGGCAGATTCTCCCATTCTCCAAGGTGAGAATTCTTTTAGAAACTCTTGTTTGATTTTTAGATATGAATCACCACCCAAACTTTTCTTAAAAATCTCTTTTCTAGTTATCTGTCCACATCACTTATGATCCCCCTTTAAGCTTTTGCCCAAGGCAGCGTAAGTTAGTAGTTAAAATCTCAGTTTTGGAATCTGGTAATACCTTGGTGTAGAGAGCGAAGCCTGGCTTTCTCCTCACTCTGTGACTTTGGATCAGTAACTTAACCTCCGTGAGCTTCAGGTCCCTCTGGGAGATGAAGATGTTATTACTTTACAGGATTATTGTGAAACTCGAATGAAGTACTGTCTCTGAAGTTCTTGGCAGAGCCCGCAGCCTGGAGGACGTGTTCAGGCCTTCAGTTGTTTCTGTCGCCCTCTGCCCTAACTGGTTTTCATCTCTCTGTCCCTCTTGCTGGTTCAGAATAATTTAGCAGAAGCGCTGTTCCTTACTAGGGATTTTTTTTTAAAGACTCCAGAGTACTTATATTGGAAGGGATTGGAGAGGGTTTTAAACCATTCACTTTGACCAAAATTAACGCTCCTTTTTATGAAGTGCCTATTGCACACGACGTCTAGTTTTACCACCCTGTACGGCATGGTGTTGCTGGGTGCTCCCTAAGCCCTGCCAACTTGGAGTACCACGACTGAGACTTGAGCTCTGCCCATTCCGGTCCCAGACTTAAGATTCTTATCATCATAACATCTTGCTTCCACGACCCCCTGTATTAAATAAAGCTAAATCAAAATAAATTCCTTGACATATGTTTCTCAGCTGGTAGTTGAACAGATATTTCCAGTGACTGGGAACCTGCTGTTTTGCACGGTAGCCCATTTCATTGCTGAATAGTTGTGCAGATTAAATACCTCTATGCTTTGTGCCAAAACCTGATCCCTTTATTTTCTCTCCACCGATTTTCTTTTGTAAAAAACAGAGAGGCAGTCTAACTTCTTTTTACCTGTTAGTCCTTTAAACCGTTAAATATTTGAATGTAACTATTGCTTCTCCCATTGTTCTCCCCTCTCCCGCACACAAGGCGAGTTGATCCGTTCTGGCCCCTTGCATTTGAAAATGACCAGTAGCTACCCATGCTTTGCACACCATGCATCCCAAAAGCTTTCCATCCCAGCCTTACCCTTTCGGATTCAGATATGTCCAGCCCTCACTGAATAGGGCTACATTTTCCTTAATCAGCTGTAGAGGTGTCAGAGGAGAACTTAGAAGTTCCTCTGCCGCAAGTAGCGAGCCTGGCTTGGTTTCAAAGGTCGTTCATTCTTGAGTTCAGTATTTATAGAGGCCCTGTGTTAGCTGCCCCAGGCCTCCTTACTGATCTTTTTCCCCCTCAGTCTTCTGCTTGTGTGCACGGCCGGGAGAGGGCCTTGTAGACGTGGTTTCTCTCTTCCAGGTTCTCCGCTGTTGTTAGGAAGACCGTTGTGGCAATCGCCAGCACATCAAAGACTTCAGCCTTAATGAAAAAATTTCGGAAACTATCTTGTTTTCTCATGAAAGTTGGCAACAGAAAAATCTAGGGCCTTAGAATAATTTAAAAGCAAATTGAAAGCTCATCCTCTCATAACTCTGAAGACTCCAAAGTGTCAAAGAGTGTTTTGTAATCCAGTTCCTGAGAGCAGCGCCACCCAGGCTCCCATGCAGTCTGGTGTGGTGTGAGGGGCAAGGTGAGGGCAGTGGGACCGCCTGGGCTTGAAGTCCGGCTTTGCTGTGTCCTGTCAGTGAGATCTCCATTTCCTCATCTGCTGCAGTAAGGTTAAGAGCGGTTCCTAAATCGGAGGGGTGCTGTGAACATTAAATGAGTCTATTACTACAGAGTACTTTAGAACAATCTGGCAGGTGATGCATGCTCACGAAATGCTGTTACTGTTGCTGTTTTATTGTTTCAGGTAATAGTTTTCATTTCCTTACCCAGAGCAAGAAACAGTCATGACATAAACAGATGTTCTTCAGAAGGCCGGCCCCATCTTCAGTAAGCTACTTTTAAGTTTAGGGAAACACATAGCTGAACATTTTTACTATTTCCTACTATTAATAGAGAACTGCATGATCTGCCTTCACGTTTTTCATGGAATTTATAGTGTTCCCAGTCTCTTAAGAACTGTTGGAAATGCATTCTCAAGTTCTCCGTTAGGGTTGAAAGTGCTTTCTTCCCCAATGATTGCGGGGTCCCTGCTGCTTACAATTAATTGAGCACCAAAGTGCATGGTGACGGTGTTCGTCCACGTTACCAGTGCACCCCCGTCCTGTAACGGGAGCATCAGCCCCCAGCTGGGTGTCCATTTCCCAGTTCAACATTCCGGACAGGTTGGTCTCAACGTGGTGGCTTCCTGCTCTCTGAGGAGGGGGAGCAGCCAGGGAAAGTGATACTGTTTTGGGTATAATGATCTGAGGATCCCCAAGACTACTTTAGTTGTAAACTAGGGGGAGTGGTAAATAACTGAACACCCGTTCTGGTATTGTCGAGAGTAATCTTGGCTTACGATAGTTTTAGCAGTGGGTCTGGCAATTCAAAGACTCTGTTCATTTACTTCCAATTGAATACATACTGTGGTCATTTTTCACTACAGGGTGTTTAACAGTTGGTTTCATCCTTCCCCATAAATTGGAGACATTTGTACAGAGGACTCCTTTTTGTTCAATACATTGTAATTTCTTCACTCAATTGGTTTTATACAATTTCATATCACTGATGATACGTCTGTGGTTTATTGAGTGCCTACTATATCTAAAGCATTCTGCCCACTCCGCAAGGAGGATGAGCAGGGCACAGCAAGGTGGGGGAAAGACAGGAATGCAAACAACTGATGATAATGTAGGATGGAATAAGACAAGTCTTATAATTGAGGGCCATGCAGGAGACCACGCGATCAGATCAGTTATTTTCAGTTAGGAGGCCTGGTTATATTTACATAAGTGGTGGCATTTGAGCTACCAAGTAGGAGGATTTCAGGAGCTAGAGAAGAAGGCTACGGTCTGTGCCAGGCGGAGGGAAGAGTGTGGACAAAGGCCTGGGTGTGTGGAAGGTCTGGCTGGGCTGGGCCTGGGTACTGGAGACCAGGCTGAGAGTAACGCCTTGTAGTGTCTCAAGAGTCTTGCTTTGGAGACAGATCTTTATGATGAAAGGGTTCGGGCAGAGGTGGTAGGAGTCAGGTTTGAGATGCTTAAAGGCAGCTGTTGACGTGTGCAAGGGGCATGCAGAGATCAGAGAGAGCGCTAGACTGAAAAGTTGGGCTCATGGTGGCCATTGAGCCATGTTCTGAGGAGGGCTTGAATGTGTGGTGTCAGGAATGAAAAGGAGAAGATGCATTTGAGTGAACGTTCAAAGGTCTAAGTGACTTAATTTAGTAACTGGTTTACTCTGAGGGAAAGAAGCTTGAAGAATTGAAAATGACCATTTTCCAGGTAGATGACCAGGAAAACAAGATGCTAATAGTGAAGTTTGGGACACAGGAGAGAGACAAGATTTGAGGCCTGGGTGGGGGACACCCAACAGCATGTTGAGTGACGTGGAGTTTTGTGGCCTTTACAAGATACCCCATGGGTAGATTCTCTAAGCTGTCAGGGATTCTGGTGCAGAAGATAGGAGTGAGACACTTGGATCTGGGAATCAAGACCCATGAGAGGTCTTAAAAGAAGACCTAGGGAGGGGAGTTCTTTGCGGAGGGGAGTTCTTTGCAGAGGAGAGTTGATTTAGGACCCGAGGACAGAGGGCTGATTGGTGCCTCCCATTTAAGGAGTGAGTGGAAGAGGCACTAGAAAGATTAGGTCCCAGCAAGGGTTCCAGCAGGGATGGGCTTGGCCAGCACTGGCAGATGGTGTAACTGAAAAGAGGCTTTTCAATAGAATTAGAACTCTGGTTCTTACTGTTGTTTTGTCTTTAAAAAGGTTTTATTGTAGACACTTTCAAACTGCACAAAAGTAAAGGTAAGGGAATAATGACCTGCCATGTTCTCACTCCAGCTTCTATCATTTTCAGTATTTATTAACTCCTCATTATCATCTAATAAAGTTTATTAAACTTCAGACAATTTAAGGTCCTCAAAACCCTTATCCATGATGCCTTTTCATTTCATCGAGATGAGATCTCACTCCAAGGGCCCATTTGGGAAATGGGCAGAGTGTTGTGAGGAAGAGTCTCTGCAGAAGGAATGCACCCCCTACATGGCACACGCTGGGTTCTGATGGGAGGCTGTGTTTTATTGTGTGTATACACTTATCTCCGGGAATATCAAAACAGATCTTAAGATTGGGCTCTCTATCCACAGATCATACGAATTAAAACATACATCCAGCGGCACTGCCTCAGTTTGGCCATCTCTGAGCCACGTACCATCCAGTTCCTGATTTTAGAGCATTGGTCCTCAGTTGGGACATAAGGCCCTCCCTGAAGACATTCTTGATTGCCGTGGCCTTGGAAAGGGGCTGTAGTATCTGGTGGGAAGAGGGTAGGAATGCACAGAAAAGCCCACATACAAAGGCTTCACCCACCCCCAGACACCAGTAGTGTAGAGGAATAGCATCTTCCGGAGCAGAACCACCCTTTTCAATCTGTTGTTACATCACGTGTTTGTGAACTACGTTACCATTAAGAACTTTTCTCTCTTCTTTGGGGAGAGGTTAATGTCCTTTTAACTGGTTTTCCTTTGATCACTTGCATCACCTAAGCAGGGTTTGGCCAGATCGTTGAGCGTGTGCTGTTCTGTGCTTAGTTGCTCAGTTGTGTTCGACTCTTTGTGACCCCGTGGACTGTAGCCCTCCAGGCTCCTCTGTCCATGGGGATTCTCCAGGCACGTATATACAGTGGGTTGGCCTTGGCCTCCTCCAGGGGATCTTCCCAACCCAGGAACCAAACCCAGGTCTTGTGCATTGCAGGCAGATTCTTTACCATCTGAGCCACCAAGGAAACCCTCTTTGAGCCTACCAAGCCTCATTCTAGTTTTTATTTTCCTCGTGTCTTTGGACTCGAACAGAAGTGATTTGGTTTCTTTGGGTAAGAGATTTAAGGGGGGGATGTACTTTCTCAAGACACATTCACCAGTCTGAGCAAAGTTTCCTCTTTGGAAGGAGATAATAACTTGGGGATGCTATTGAACAAGTGTGGGGCTCGGTAATTCAAGATATAATGTCTGTTTCTTCACCCTGATTTGAAATTGAACACTCATTTATCAGTTCAGTTCAATGGTTCAGTTGTGTCCAACCCCATGAATTGCAGCATGCCAGGCCTCCCTGTCCATCACCAACTCCTGGACTTTACCCAAACTCATGTCCACCGAGTCAGTGATGCCATCCAGCCATCTCATCCTCTGTCGTCCCCTTCTCCTCCTGCATCCAATCCCTCCCAGCATCAGAGTCTTTTCCAATGAGTCAACTCTTCGCATGAGATAGCCAAAGTACTGGAATTTCAGCTTTAGCATCATTCCTTCCAAAGAACACCCAGGACTCTTCTCCTTTAGAATGGACTGGTTGGATCTCCTTGCAGTCCAAGGGACTCTCAAGAGTCTTCTCCAACACCACAGTTCAAAAGCATCAATTCTTCGGCACTCAGCTTTCTTCACCGTCCAACTCTCACATCCATACATGTCATTTATAGTAACTGAGAAATACAAATAATTTCACCTTTTTTTTTTCTTCCAAACTTTAAGCTTTTTATTTTGTATTGGCAATGGCACCCCACTCCAGTACTCTTGCCTGGAAAATCCCATGGATGGAGGAGCCTGGAGGGCTGCAGTCCATGGGGTCGCTGAGGGTTGGACACGACTGAGCGACTTCACTTTCACTTTTCACTTTCATGCATTGGAGAAGAAAATGGCAACCCACTCCAGTGTTCTTGCCTAGAGAATCCCAGGGACGAGGGAACCTGGTGGGCTGCTGTCTATGGGGTCGCACAGAGTCAGACACGACTGAAGTGACTTAGCAGCAGCAGCATAGCTAATTAACAATGTTGTGGCGTGTGTGTTAGTTGCTCTGTCACATCCGAGTCTTTGCAACCTTGTGGACTGTAGGTAGCCCATCCATGGAATTCTTCAGGCAAGAATACTGGAGTGGGTTGCTATTTCCTCTTCCAGGGGATCTTCCTGACCCAGGGATCAAACCCAGGTCTTCTGCACTGCAGGCAGATTCTTTACCGTCTGAGCCACCAGGGAAGCCAATGTTATGATAGTTTCAGGTGAACAACAAAGGAATTCAGCCATACATATACATTTACCTTCTTTATTTGTAGGAAATACAGCTGGAACATGCAAAGCAAGCCTTTGTTCAGAGGGACAATGCCAGAACTGGAAAAGTCACAGCCATTGACTTCCGGGATATCATGGTCACCATTCGCCCTCACGTCTTGACGCCTTTTGTAGAAGAATGTCTAGTAGCAGTAAGTAGGGGGTGTTGTTTTTTAATTTTTACTGGAGTATACTTTAATTTACAACATTGTCCTCATTTCAGGTATGCAGCTGAGGTAATCAGGTGTACATATTTGTGTATCACCTCTTTTTAAGAGTCTGTTTGCATAGAGGTCATTATAGAATGTTGAGTAGCGTTCCCTATGCTGTGCAGTAGTTATTGTCTCTTTTATGTATAGTAGTGTGTATATGTCAGTCCTATCTCCCAATTTATGTCTCCCCCCAAGTTGTAATTTGCCCTAATGAAATACTTTATTCTATCTGGTATAAGCTCAGTAGATAAGGAATTGTAAGAACAAGTCTTATAAATTATGTAGAGTTTTTTTCTGTTTAAGCACTGACATTTTCTTCTTTGCTCAATGGTATTGCATCCATTACCAAAGTTACAGGAAGTGCTTTGTGGGTGTTAGTGAGTATCTTAATTTGTTACCTGGATAGTATGAAATATCTTAAAGAAATGTATTAACTAGAATTTTTAAAAAAAAGGAAAAACAGCTGTATAATTGCATGTTAGTTTGCTTTATATTTTGAGATATGGCAAATGCTTGTCTTCACTTCTACAAGTTCTCCAAGAAAAGGTATTTTAAAATAAAAACCTTAAAATAAAAAAAAAGTGCACATAGATATATTTGAGGAGTCGGCAGAATAGCAACTCTAAGCCTTGGATTCAGTCATTCATGCGCCCTGTGTGTTGAGGCAACAGTGGCCCATGTGGTGGGCAGGTCTCTGCTGCCCTCTGTTGTGGAGCTTCTCCTCTAGTGGGGGTCCAGCCACTCTTCTCCCTCATGGTTCCTGAGGGTATCCTGGAACATTCCATGGTGGTGGTTCCCAAGCCTTGATCATGGAGCTTAAGAATCATCAGGGATTGTTATTAAAAGTGCATATTCTGAGGTCTTTTCTAGGCCTGCTGATCCACCATCCACAGTGGTGATCTGATTTCTTTTTCTTTAAAATTTTTTTTTTTTTTTCTCTCTAATTTTATTTTATTTTTAAACTTTACATAATTGTATTTAGTTGCTCATTTTTGCCTGTGCTGGGTCTTCATTGCTGTCATGAGTTTTCTCCAGTTGCTGTGAGCGGGGCTGCTCCCGGGTTGCGGTGCACGGGCTTCTCCTGGTGGTGGCTTCTTGTGTGGAGCACAGGCTCTGGACGCTTGAGCTCAGTAGCTGTGGCACCTGGGCTTAGCTGGCCCACAGCACGTACGATCTGCCTGGAACAGAGACTGAACCTGTGGTGCCTGCATTGGCAGGCAGATTCTTAACCACTGGAGCACCAGGGAAGTCCTCATATCTAATTTCCAAAGCTTATCGGATAATTGTGATGATCCCCTGGATTTGGGACCCATATGCAATGGTAACTCTTCTTGTGTTAATCCCAGGGAGAGGACTTTTTGAATGTTTCACCGTCATCTGAGTTTCCCATAATGCTTACCTTAAGTGAGAACTCAGAGTAGCTTTTCCTTTTTCCTCTTTATTTTCACTGGTCCCTCTTTTTGAAGATAATGGTGTTCTAATAAGGCCTTCCCACTCTGGCACGCTGGCTCCTTCTCTTGGTCCTTCCCTTCCCTAGCCCAATCTAAACTCTCATGTCAGCTATTTCAAACGTTTATGAAGTGAAGATTTATGTGGTTGTTACCTTATAAAGAAGTGCTTTCCTAATAAAAATATTTTGCCTTGTTAGGGAAGGATAGAATTTGAAACCCCAAATTGAAGTTCCATTTATAATGGACATGCTGTCTGTTTCCCTTATCCCTGTGAAGAAATATGGTTTCTTACAAATTCTGATTATCAAGAGTCCTGGCCAGTCTTAACCCCCATCAAAGCATATGACATCTCATAATTTTATCATAATGTGCTTGTTTGCTGGAAATCCTACCAATACAAAGTATGTACTTAAATGATTATTTATTACTACTTATAAGTAACTTGACAAATCATGATATTAATGTTAGATTAACCACTTCTCATAGCATGTTGTGTTGGTATAATAGTTTTGCATGCATAAGTATACACATGTGGGCATGTGTATAATAACAGTTTTGCATGTCTAAGCTTTTAAGAATTGCTCATTAGATGAAATAAACAAACTTATAAAACATTTCCAATGGAAATTTGAACTCTGTAAATTACTACTGGTCCTGTTGTTATAATCCTACATGTGTATTTATTTAGTTTTCTAGGACCTGTGTGTGGAGAGTACAAGTTCTGGTCATGATTAGTTGCAGTTACTTCTAAAAATCATTTATAGCTTTTTTTTTTTTCTTTTAATGTGAAAGAAAAATACTTCTGGCCACTTTTTGCTATACATGCTTTTTTGATTACTTCCAAAACTAGCATTTGATATACGTACTTCTGAATCTTCTTCATTCTATAAATCCTTTGTTTATTTTTCTTCTCCCCCCCTCTTATTTTCAACTTATTTGAGGCTGCTGGAGGTACCACATCCCATCAAGTTAGTTTCTCCTATTTTAATGGATTTAACTCGCTCCTGAACAACATGGAACTCATTAGAAAGATCTACAGCACTCTGGCTGGCAACAGGAAAGATGTAGAGGTGACTAAGGGTGAGTGCGACTAAATCTGGATTCTTGCCTGCAAGTGTCTTGGTGAAGTAGTATTAGAGGGAAGAAGACAACCCAAAGTTCATGTTACAGAGTTTTCTGTCCCTAGTTTTCTGTCTCATTGACACATATTAACCATTTGGTACTTGTGTGTTCTCCACTCTGAAACAAATGAAACAATTTTCAGCACATTTTAAATAAATCCAAGGCTGTCTTTGAATGAGGGACTCATGTAAAGTTTCTCGTGTGTGCGCTAAGCCTCTTCAGTTGTGTCCCACTCTGTAATGCTATGGGCTGTAGCCCACCAGGCTCCTCTGTCCATGGGATTCTCCAGGCAGGAATACTGGAGTGGGTTGCTGTTTCCTCCTCCAGGGGATCCTTCCTACCCAGGGATTAAAGCCATGTCTCTTGAGGTTGCCTGCATTGGTAAGCAGGTTCTTTATCACGAGTGCCATCTGGGAAGCCCCCAAAGTTTCTTAAATATTTTCAAATCTTAATGAAACCTAAACTGAATTGACATCCTCTCAAATGACCTTCGAAAGTACACAAGGAATTCTTAAAATTATACTGCTGACAGTGTGTGCTGATCAACAATCTTTGATCAAGATATCAGCATTTTAATGGGATTTTTTTTTTAAAAAACAAGAATTCCCTTTGGAATTCCACAGCTTCATTAATATTATATCCTGGGACCTATGTGTATGGAATTCCATATCTCCTTCCTGGTTTTCCCTGACTTACAATCTGAATGGCTTCCTGTGTCATTTATTCAAAGCCTTCAGGTGACACCAACCTTTTAAAGTCACTATTCGAGCAAGCATTCTGCACACTCTTTCCAGATGAATGAAAGAGTTCTTACCCCATTTGGATTGACTTGAATTCTGTGACTGTTAATAATAAAGTTTGGTGATGTTCGCTCATTCCAGTGCCTTGAGTTAATGCTGCATTTAGTGGCTATTCCTTCTTGAATCTTTCCCTTTTAACTCTTTTTCCATACAGAGGAGTTTGTTCTGGCAGCTCAGAAATTTGGTCAGGTTACACCCATGGAAGTTGACATCTTGTTTCAGTTAGCAGATTTATATGAGCCACGGGGGTAAGTTGGCCTTTTTTTCTTTTAATTAGCTTAATAAAGGGAGGTTGGGAGGTGGGAGTAGGGGGAGGGCAGCAATCCTGGAGAAAAAGAAACCAAATTAAAGATGACTCTGAAAGGTGGGAAACGAGAAGAGGAACATTTCACAATTCCATACCTTAAATTTTAGTTTGTTTTGTTGTTGCTTACGTTTGCTTTTCTTTCTAGACGCATGACCTTGGCCGACATCAAACGGATTGCTCCTCTGGAGGAGGGGACTCTGCCCTTCAACTTGGCTGAAGCCCAGAGGCAGGTGGGCAGAAGGGTCACACATGCTTCCTGGTGTTGCCTTGATAAGGCCCCACAGCCCCTTTTCACTTGCAGTTGCCTTTTCAGCACTGGTTCCTGACCTACTGTTTCTCTGTTTTGCAACAAAAAAGAAAACCAGACCATTTCGAAAGGCTGGAAAGAGTACTTACTTAGAAATGTTCTAAGTAGCAGATAACTGGCGTTTGCTCTGTTCTGCAGAAGATGGGGTGATTTCTTAGCTGCATGGGAAGCCTCACCCTCCCCAAAGAGGAGGAAGATCTTTCCTCCTTCCCTCAGCCTCAGGCTGGCAGAGCTGGGGCCACAGACTGCTTTGGGTGTCACGTCCCAGCATCATGTCGAGAGACGAGGGCCGGCTCTGCCTCGCAGAGAGGAGCTCCATCAGGGCACCGCCTGACTGCCATGCCTGCCGTTTTTCTGAATATCAAAATGAGATAATTTTGTTTAGTCTGGAGTCATAGTTTGAAGGCTTTTAGACCTATTTTCTTTGTGAAAGGATTCATAAGTTATGTGGAAACAATTTGAGGAATGCTAAATTTTATTTTATGGTTAACAGAAACCAATCTCTTGAAGTTGTGGGAGTCAGAAACCTAAGACTTGGGACCTCCTTATGCTTAACTCTTGCTCGACTTTCTATAGATTGGGATTAGAGAATAAAAGCCTTCAGAGCGTCTGTTGTGCTTCCACGATGTTTGTAAAATAAATCCCCTCACAGACGAGCGTCGTCGTTTCAGAAAAATACCTCCTTTAAGGCAAAGCCATCTCTGAATCCTGTGAGACTTAACAGTTTTTGGCTGGGAGCTCCGGGTCTGTACTGAGACGCCAGTTTGACCACAATGGGTTGATGCGGGCTGCATTTTTAGGACGGGCAGGCCTGGAGCCAGGACGCCCTCCTTTCAGCTCTTTCCTACCCGATGGCAGCAGCGGGGTCTGTGTGCAGCGTGGTGGGCGTGCGCTCAGCAAACCCTCGCTAGGCACCTCTGGAAAACCAGCTGGTCGCTGTTAAAAGAGGAAGCCGATTTCCCCGAGTGCAAGAGAGAGGAATGTGGAATCACATGGAAAGGGGGACACAGCCCCGCTGTCCCCTCCCTATGATTTTTAAACACCACTTACCAGTTGATTATCTCTTTGCCTCTGTGCTACTAGCTCCTGTAGAAATTGGGGGATTAAGAAAAAGCAGAGAATTACAAAAAAAAAAGATTCCTTCTGTTCTCCTGTGACAGTGGTACCCCACAATTTCTCCTCTATGCCCTCTGCAGCTTTAGCAAGTTTCTGATGGGTGGTGCTTATTGATCCTGTCCATGAAAGGGTTCGATGAGACTGATGAGGTTTACAGCAGGAAATGATTGGCTGCTGCTTGGAGGTTCAGAGCAATTCACTGGGGCCTTGCCTGGAATATTCTTTACTTATGTGAACCCTGGCGGGCCTGACAACATTGGCAGATGCAAGCAACAGAGGTCACCCGCCTGCCAGGCTAGGGGGCTAACTCTTCTCCACGAGAGAGGAGTGTGGGAAGAGGAATCTTTCTAGTATTCATTTTGTGAGGATGGTACATTTCTAGCTTCAGAAAAGTTATCTGAAAGTCTGGGGTTTTGTCTGTCTTTAGATGAATTAGTGTTAGTGGTAGGTATCAACCCATTGTTTGCAAAGTATTTTCACTCACTGTTTTGATGCCAGAACCTTTTTTCGTATTGCCAGCTTATATCTGTGTACATAAAGCAGTGCCTTTCTTACCGGCACATCTGTCAAAATGAAGTTACTGTGCATAACAGGTATAGATGGAAGTCATCCATCTTTATGGGGATACCCTTGGAAGCACCCATGGCATTTGCAGAAGAAATCTTTTACTTTCTTAAAAATGCATATTGCTGCATAAAGCTATTTTCAGTTCATTTTGAAGGAGATTCCAAATTATCTCATTGTATTAGAATTGTGCTCCACTAACAGCAGCTAAAATTCAGTGGGTTGGTAGTTGGGGTGGGTAATTATTTTCATTGTTCACCAATCTTAATTTTCATGGCTTATGAAAAAACAAATTTTATTGAATGTATTTATTCACTCAACAGGTATTTATTAAGCACTAACTATATGCCACCCTCATGTGACAGCTCTGTGTGACATAAAATTACTGTTTTATTTATGTAGACAGAGGCGTGAAATACTCTAAAACTTTCTGACATCAAAAACACCATAAGAATAGTAGGTCAAAAGAACACTAATAATAATACAGTAACTGACTGGCCCGAAGTATGAATTTAGAAGAGATGGACAAAAAAGAGAAAATATCAAATCACCTGTAATATAACCACTTAGTAGTAGCCACTATAAATAATTGAGTATCTCTGGGTGATGTGGCAGCTGGCACGCTAGTGTTATTTTCATATGCATATATACACCAAAATAATTTTAATGAAAAGCACAGCATATTCACACACAGTCTTCAACACTGGTTTTAAAAGATAATCATGAAACATTTCAAGCAGTTTAAAAGGTAGACAGAAATAGATAATAAATACCTGTCTACGCACCATATTGGTTTTTAGCCTGCTTTTTCTTTATAATCCTGGATGCACACTTTTTCTGAGCATTGAATATTTTTCACAGTATTGTTTTTTAATGGCATGCAATTTTGTTTTAGAGCTATAGCATTATTTTTAACCAGTCCTCTGTTATTGGACCTTTGGGTATTCTCAGAGGTTTTGCTCTTAAAATGGTACTGCTTTTTAAATTTTTTTTTTAAAACAGTACTGCTTTTTATTATTATTGTGGCTTGATCCTTGTTTATATAGACGATTATTTTCTAGCCTAACTTTTTAGAAGTAGAATTGCAGGGTCAATTTAAGCATTTGTACATTTTAAGCGTTGAGTGTGTATTGCCAAATTTCCCTTCAGTGTATACTTGATTAAATGGCAGATTTGAGAAGCCCTGTTTTTTGTCATCTTCTGCCAGGTTGGGCATGCCATTAAAAACAGACAAAACTCCCCAAACTTACCAGTTTGACAATTTGTTGAAGAATGATGTCTCATTAATGGTTTTAAATTTATTTCTCTTTGATCACTAATGAGGATTGAACATTTGAAGATGAGTTCATATTCATAACATTTTGGGGGACACAGTAGTGTCTTTCATTTAAACTTGATTTTAAAAATTGACGGCAGTAATTACTTTTTATTGAATTTACAAAAATCTAACCATACCTTCTTCCTCTTTGACATTTTAGCCGTATCGTGAGTTTAAGAATGCAGTTGTAATTTAAAAATAAAATAACATGCTCATTTTTTTTTATTTCCTTTCCGTCTCCTGTCTTCCCACTCTGCAATTCCTGTGTACGCAAAGAAGAAGGCATCAGTTGATTCATCTCGACCAATTCTCCTGCAGATTGCGGAGTCAGCCTACAGGTTTGGTCTCGGTTCTATTGCTGGAGGTGAGTCATGGATGAGTGCAAATTGTTCATTGTTATTCTTCTTTTTCCTCTGATTTTTTTTCCACTTTGAAATATCGAAGGAAACAACCTTCTCTGGTCTTTTCCCAAGCTAGTTACCAAATCTGTATCTATGTGATGGGGTAATAGCAAAGGGAAATTTTTCTTCGTACCCTGCATTTGATCAGGGACTTAGAAGTAACTTTTTCTTCACATCTGTCTGCAGATGGGCTTCTAGATATTGGTTAGTAATGAGGCTAGGCTGTAGTGATCTGCTTTTTAAAATTTGAACTCAGTGGTATCCTTTTATCAGGAGACCCTTGAGTGAAAGCCACTGTGGTTTATTAAGGATGTAGAAAGTTCATTTTAAAATTTACATGTGCACAATTTCTTTATTTCAGCAATCTTATCTTTGACCACCTCCTTCTTTCCTGTGACCTTAATTTCTTCTGAATTATTGGTATTATTTGATTGTAGCTGTTGGAGCCACTGCGGTGTATCCTATCGATCTGGTAAAAACTCGAATGCAGAACCAACGATCAACCGGCTCTTTCGTAGGAGAGCTTATGTATAAAAACAGCTTTGACTGTTTTAAGAAAGTGCTGCGCTATGAAGGCTTCTTTGGACTGTATAGAGGTTAGTGCCATGTGCTAAATTCATGAAAGGTAAAATAGTAGTCAGAGGTTTGGTTTTTCCATCTGAATGCCTGAAATGTATTAGAGAGACTGTGTTAAAATGGAAATACAGCAGATTCTCAATTATCCATGCTGATGGGTGTAGGCTGGAGGCTCTAGGGCATGGCGAATCAAAACAGCCCATAATCTGAAAGCCATTTATATTGCTCTGCAGTATGTTTTGTTTCTTAAAAATAATTATTTTTATAAACATGTCCAGTAAGTTTTTAAAAGACTCATATTGTTTGTGTTCTTGAAATAACTCTACTCACCAGTTAACAGGGAAAGGCAGCTGGGGGATAGGACAGAGCTTACTTGGGACAATGATTCTCCTTGAATATTCCACAAAATCGTCCATCAAGCCTCTAACCAGGGGTTCAGTGCAGCCCTCCTTCCTTCACTGTATTTTTTTTTTTTATATTAAAAATTTTTCATTATAGAGTGTAGGCTCTCTAGTTGTAGCATTCAGGCTTAGTTGCCCTTAAACGTGTGGGATCTTAGTTCCCTGACCAGGGATCGAACCTGCATCCCCTACATTGGAAGGTGGGTTCTTAACCCCTGGACCTGCAGTGTGTGTGCTCAGTCACTTCAATCGTGTGTCCTACTCTTTGTGACCCTATGGACTGTAGCCTACCAGGCTCATCTGTCCTTGGGGTTCTCCAGGCAAGAACACTGGAATGGGTTGTTGTGCCCTTCTCCACGGGAGCTTCCTGACTCAGGGATCAAACCTGCGTCTTTTTTGTCTCCTGCTTCAGCAGGCAAGTTCTTTACCACTAGCACCACCTGGGAAGTGCCACCCCCCCACACCTCAAATATTTGTTTATTCACTTGGCTGTGCCTGGGCTTAGTTGTGGCATGTGGGATCCAACCGGGACCCCCTGCGCTGGGACCCCGGAGTCTTAGCCCCTGGGCCATCATTCAGTGTCTTTTTCTGAGTTAAAGCTGCCACTTTCCCTTCCTCAGACTCTGTCCCCAGCGGAGTTGATTCACATGCCACTCTAGCCAGGTACTCCTCCTCTATCCAGCTGTTCTTTCAACATCTGAGGCTCATTTAAGCAACAAGAAAAGTAACAAGAAGTATGTGATCAAAAGGATCATCACAAAGGACCCCACAGACACTGACTGCTTGACCACTGGCCTAAAAGCCATGACTTAACTTCCCAGCCCCTCCGTCTGTGATTGCTTTGCATAAAGAGAAAAGAAGTAAAGGTATCTGCCTCAGCTAAAATCCAGTGTTGTGAGACAGTTCCAGCTGAGCCACGTTGCCGTTTGGC
>NW_011494706.1:3413976-3425262 GCF_000754665.1 Bison bison bison
TTAAAAAAAAAAAAAATCAACAACAAAGACCCCTCTTAAAATCTCTCACCTTAGAAATGAGGGGGTTTCAAACTCCAGAGAAGCCCCGTTTTGCAGGTTCTTTGGTGCAGGTAGATAACCTCCATCAAAGGCCTTTTGATCTTTCTCTGCCCTCTTTCCCTCACCCCCTGCCTCTTCTCACAATTGGGAAGGTCTTTGACCCCAGGTGATTGATGATGACCCCTACAGGGTCACTGCCTTCCATCTGAAATACTTCCCCCTCCTAGTGACAACAAGCCTTGCAAATGAAAAGTCCCCCCAAGTAGTACAAGGTTAATGTCGCAGTTCCTGCTTTGCACTGAGTGATTCAAGCAAAGGCGACCACTTTACCTGTTCACATGGGTTGTTTTCTGCAGGGACAGTTTTGAACCTCAAGCTGGACAACGCTAGTCTGTGGGCTTCCCTTGGTACTGGGTTAAACGTCAAGGGTGCCTTAGAATTGTGAGGAAATAATTTCTGTCCTGTGAATGCCCTTAACGTGTTGACCTGGTTCACTTGAATTTTGAGTCCCTTCTCTTTCCTCGCTGACCACACCTGGTGGCTCCTGATTCTTGGTAGCACCTGGAATTCCTTCCTTGACCTGTCCTTTTGACCCCATGGACAAAACAGCTTGAAGTGTACCTGAGTTCTGAGATGCTCTGGGCCATCCCATAAACCTCATGCTGTTTCAGTTACATCGGAGAGACTGGAGGAACTGGTTTTAACTCCTCAGGGAAGGGGGCTGTGTCCGCCTACTAGATAGACATGGAGACTACCTTTGAACACCAAAGAGGCGACTCCTCCTCGTTTTCCTGGTTAGAAAGAGCCATTTACCTAACCTGTGTGGGGTGTCTGATCCCTAAGGGGTGCTCTTGTCAGAAGTGATGAGTAGAGTGTGAATACAAGATGAGGAATGCTGGGAGTCACCTACGTTCATTTCTCCCTGACTTCTTATCTCTTCTAGTTGATAATTTTAGAACAAAAGATGTACTGGAAAACTTTTTTAGTTTCTGTTTTGTAATTTGGATCTTGAGAGCAAAGAGGTGATTGGCAGTGTTTTTGAAAAAGTGTTTATAATCTTCATAAATGAATTATTCCTATTCTTGATTGGCTGGGGACTAATTCCCTTTTGTGCCTTGCACATAATCATTGATTAATAATTAGATGTAACTGCATATTTGCAAATGCTTATCATTGAATAAGAGACGGATCAGATGAAAATGGGAAACTGTCATTACCAGCAAAAAAATGGTAATAGAAACAGAAAAACCCCAACTATTTCTGAGAATCCGTATTCTAACTTTTGTATACAAAGTCAAGCTATAATCACCCACATGTGATTCTTTGACTATAAATTTCCTATTCAATGTAATTTGATTGTTTAAAAATTTAATATTCCAGGGCAAAACAGTTAAATTTTAATTCTGAGAATTTAGAAATGCTGCTGTGCACACTCTACCTAGCAATACTTGAAAAGGTGGCAGAGTACATCTCTAATTTATAAACATGTTTCAAAATATTGAGCCTATTTTTTCCTATTGTGGAATTTTGCTTAACATGTAATTTTTCTGCATCAGGACATATATAATTGCTAATATTTCCTGAGGAGGATAATTTGGGGATATTGCAGAAGTAAGTTCTCTCCCCTATTTTAAAATTAGCTTTGTGTATATTTGGAGAAAAAGTATATAGCATCTCTCTCTTTTTCCTTCTTACAGTGAGAACACAGGATTCTAAAGGGAGCTGTTTTGTATTTAGAAGTAGTTCTCATGGAACTCCACAAGTGATTGTTATTTTTAAAGAACGCTTTCAGCACGAGTTGTTTTCCTCTGTGCTTTCTCTGGCAGTTGCCAGCATGGCTCACGGTCCTGGAAGTTATCCGATCATAATCAGGGAGGCTACTGATAACGCAGCTCTGGGGACTGTTCGTGTTGTCCTCCATGGATGCTGAGTCCAAGGGCTTCTAGTGTTGTGAGTTGGTGAGGTCCTCTCCCCATATTTCTGTGCACTTCCTGGCTTCTTTGTCCATCAGAGTCTCTTAACTTTGGGTAAGTTTGGTGGTTACAAAAGATCCCCTTAGAAATCCTATGAGACTGACCCTGCAACCATTCTCTGTAATACAGACAACTTTACTTTTCTTTACAGGAAAATTAATTGATTTTTCTAGGCCTGTATTTTTTGAAATTCAGGCCCCCTAGGCTAAGTGTATCTGTATCACAGGAAATAACACCCAAGATAATCCACATCTCCCTGAAGTCACTTGTAAAAGTCTTCCTCTGTTTCCTCCCCAGTCTGCAGATTGATTTAATGCACCGAGGTGTTTAAAATCCTTAATGAATTACCTGACAGCTCATTTGATTTGAATGAACCGCATGACCAGATGAATCAGTTATTGGCCGGCTGTAGACTTGGCTTATTAAAGAGAAACGATTGATTGGGTGATCATCCATAATTAAATGCTCTTAACGTTCCAGGGATAACTAATTTCTGCCTTTAAATTTTTGCCAAACTCTCCTCCCTCAGATGCTTCAAGTAATGAGATGAGTACCCTTAGAAATTGGAAAATGTTTTGGGGCGGGAAGACCATGGGGAAAAGGATGGATTCAGGAAAAATACTTCTTAAAGGAAGGTTTTAGTTTTTACTTCTGCTTTTGCCGGGGAAAAGAGGAAAATCTGCCAGAAAAGGAAATTAGATAATTTTATGATTTAAACTTAATTTGGAATACTACTTAGTCTTTAAGGCAATTAGCGAGGGAAAAAAAAAAAAAAAGAGGATGTTTTTTAATCAGCCCATGGACCAGGCTTGCAGAGTTTTAAATGTATCTATTTCAGGTTGTCTGTGTGCTGCAAAAGCAGTCATCTTCCATCCTGGAATGTTCTCAAGGTGACATCTAGAGGATGTTGTGGTGATATCTCAGGAAGTTTTTGATATGCTTGCATTCTAGAAGGAGGTGTTGTTGGACAGCTAGTTTAAGCTAGGTCTCCTGGGTGTGGCTTGTGGTTCTATAGAGGGGAGGCTCCAAATTATATGGATCCACAGTGGGATCCCTTCTTTAATCCTTGTGGATAAAAATAAGTCCAAAAATCCCAACACCAAAATAAAGCAATTGGAGGTCCTACAAGAAGGCAGGCGTCTTGGCACAAACCACAGTGAATCTGTGCACTGTGCTGAGTCATAGTGTCCATCCGTGTCCACCAGCACTTCTCATGAGTGCAGAATGGCTTGTTCTGCTCCTTATTTTCTTGGCCAGTTTCTGCACGTTTTCATTTAGGGCGATAAGTTGTGACTAGATCAAAAAGCAGATATTTGGTTGTAGGAAATCAAACAAAAATGAACAGAAAGCTTGGACAGTTCCTGAGCTGGGTAATCAAATCTCCAGAAGTCTACCATGAGCACAGAGCTTTCAAAGGGGAAACTGAGGTGATGGCAACTTGCAACTGGGGTGGATGGGAGTGGATAGTCAGAGGCTGGAGAGGGCCTGATGGAGAACAGTGAGGAGCTTAGAAAATTGGGAAAGAGGAAACTAGGCAGAGCCTGGCGAAGAAAAGATTAATTAGCGAACAAATTAGTTCCAGGCCTCAAGGATGATCATTTATAGCTAGCTACGGCCTTTACCAGGGCTTCCCTGGTGGCTCAGATGGTAAAGAATCTGCCTGCGATGCAGGAAACCCAGGTTCGATCCTTGAGTTGGAAAGATCTCCTGGAGAAGGGAATGGCTACCCACTCCAGTATTCTTGCCTGAAGAATTCCGTTGTCAGAGGAGCCTGGCAGGCTACAGTCCATGGGGTCCTTAAGAGTCGGGCAAGAATGAGCAACTAAAACTTTCACTTTTCATTGCCATTGCTGAGGGCAATGACAAAGGCAATAGACAAAATCTCAGCACCCAGGAAGTTTAGATAGAAAAAAAGATAACCAAGACCCCAAAAGTTGCTATATACCAGAGTGAAAAACTCGGGGAAAAAAGGTATATGGTTCTTCTTCCCAATGATCTTCTAGGAAGTTCCCAAGGAGGACTCACAGGAACCATGCTTTTCTAGACCATGACAATGTCAGCCTTCTGTGCTTTAACACTCAGTCTCCCAAAGCCATCCCGAGCCATAGCTAAAATAGCAGATGATTCTTGGCATTTTGAACAAAAGCATCTAACCCAGATAAGCAAGCATTTAAATCTTAATATCTGCCATGCGCCCCGCTATACCATACACCATACACTTACCTTGGGGTGACACCCTGAGAGCCGGTGGAAAACTGGATTGCACGAAGGGCCGTGAAAGGGGATAGTGTAGTTGGTGGGGGTTGGGGGGGTGCCTCATGCCTGGGGGCTGTATGAATCAAAAACAGACAGACACAGGGGAAGGGAGGAGGGAAGAAAGCTTGAACAAGTGAAGAGAGAAGGCCATGGAAATAGGAGCAGGAATAAAAGCCGTGAGGCAGGGTGTGCAGGGCGCTGATAGCTCCAGAATAAAGGTTAATCTGATGTTGAAAGCAAGGCAGGCTCTCTGGGAAGATGGGAGCAAGTAGAGGGACCTCCGTGCAGAGGTCAGGAGGCTAAGAATTTAACCTCGGAGGGGTCGCCTCGGGGTTGAAATTAGATAACAGAAGGGCACTGGATGTGGCTCCGGCCACAGCAATAGGAGTATTTTCTGCATTAACATCGTCTACCAGCCCTGCAGCCTGTCTGTGCCCTACCTGCCTTCCACCCCACCTTACATGCTCTAAGCTACCTTTCTCCAGGTTGGGCCGGTCACTTTGGAATTTGTTTTTTGTCCGAGCTGATACAGAAGTGATGTGATGAGATTTCTCCCTTATCATGGCCCTGCATCCTCTGTGCTCCCCCGTGTCTTGTCCAGAGTGATCTGTTGGGACACCCGCCATGTGATGGTTATAGTGGTTGGACTGTCAGCCCAGTCCCTGACCCACTGCTTTCTCTGAGCCTCGTTCCCCAGCTGGGCCCTGACTCCCACTTGTTCACCAGCTTGTAACCTGCAGTTCGCCTCTGCCGGCCAGTGCCTTCTCCCGTTTGAGAGGCAGACATGGGTTCCCACCCCAGCACAGCCACCCTTCTTGTGCGGTGGGAAAGGGCCCAGTCATGCAGCCTGCCAGCCCAGTGTGAGCTGGCACTCAGAAAAACGTGCAGAATGGGCTGGAAGAAATGCCTTTGTAGACCAGAGAAGGAAGCTGGAGGAGCAAGTCCACTAGGGTGAACAGGGAAGAAGTGAGCGTTGAGGGGCAGAGAGCCTTGTTTTGAGAGGCGGAGTGGGGCCACATTCAGCTCAGCCACTGCACAGGCACCACGTTGTGAGGGACTGGGGAGACGCTGCTCAGCCTTTTAGAGCCAGTTTCTCTGAAGGACACCAGACTTCCCTGGTGGCTCAGATGGTAAAGCGTCTGTCTACAATGTGGGAGACCTGGGTTTGATCCCTGGGTTGGGAAGTTCCCTGGAGAAGGAAATGGCAACCCACTCCAGTACTCTTGCCTAGAAAATCCCATGGACGGAAGAGCCTGGTGTCCATGGGGTCACAAAGAGTCGGACACAACTGAGGGACTTCACTTTCACTTTCCCTGAAGGAGGGGGAGGATGGTGATGATGATGAGCATAAAGAACAACAACCAAAACACACATCTAGAGTGCTTACTGTGTGCTGATACACTTCCGAGGGTTTTGTGTGTGTTGTTTCGTCTTCAGGACTGCCCCGTGCACATACTGTGCTTATCCCCATTCTACAGATGTGGAAACTGAGGTCAGGGAGGTGGGCGTAACTGAATCACGACTGCACAGCTACTAAATAACAAGAGTCAGAATTTAAACCCAACAGGCCTGGCTTCAGACTCCATGCTGTTAATCACCTGGCTCTTCTGCCCCTCAAGAGAAATTACATGGCAAAAAGTGGCTCATCATCGGAGGTTGAAAACTGTTTAAGTTCTTAGCTAAGACATTTTATTTTAGCTGAAAATGTAGCTGAAGATGTGGTGTTATGTCTATACTGCTTCCTCACTTTTGCTAAAGAACGTGGTGCTGCTGGACGCTGTCAGTGCTTCTAAGCTTGGGGGCATAGCCACGGGGAAGAGCATTTTACTCCCGTCACACTCCCCTAATTCCGTGCTCCCATACTTTCCTCATTCTTGACTGGGAGCACTCTTCAGGATGAATTGCCTCTTAGATGCAAGAAGAGAATCAAGAATATGCCATGAACAGATAGGTAGAAACGTGACCTTTTTGGAATACACAGTCTAGGCTGTGAACAGTGTCTGGCTCTTTATATGCAGTTACTCATACCATTATCATAATAAACCAGTGAGTCGTAATTAGCATCCTTGGTTTACTAACGAGGAACTTAAGAGTTCAAAGGATAACGTCCCCAAGATCACTCAGCATGAAAGCAGGGCAGACCGAGGATTCCTCGGTTCTGGTTTGTCAGCCTCCAAGGCCCCAGTGCTCCAAGCCATTCATTCTGTTGCCAAGCCATTGGGAACAAATAGCTTTAATCATGCCAATGTTATTAATGAGTTTCTTTCATAGTCCCTTCTCACCTGGAGATTCTGGAATTATATATCTCTAAAAAGTTTTTAAGTAAAAACTACAGCTCAGTAGCCCTCTGGTCAGCATACTGTTCTCAGAAACTTCCTTTTGGGGGTTCTCTGTAAAGCCTGCAGTTGAGGTTCCTGGTGTGGGCTTAGCTTCCACATCTTTTGCTCAGTCCTTTCTTATCGAGTTGCATAAAGGATGGGGATCCGAGGGGATAGTGTGATTTATATCTCAACCCCATGAAATCTGAAGACAAAATACTATATTAATATTGTACCCTGTAAATCTTTTCTCGCATTAGCAGCCTTCTGGTAAAGTTTGCCAAGGAAGCATTGCCACATGTGCTGATGGAGCTGAACTAAAATGAGAAGATTAGAAAACTAACCACACTAATAAATTTCATTTGAGGCAGTTGGAAAACAGACTGCTGTTTTGACAAGTCAGAAACAACACACACATGCATTCTCTGTTTCTAATGGTTAAAATGAATTTCCAGAATCCAACAGAAACATCTTGTATTAGAAGCCTGATTTTTCTGCTGAGTTATCCAGATGTCAGACATACATGTGCTTTAAACTTCAGTGTGATCGTGTTGAGCCGCCTTCACCAGACTGGCTGTTTTAGGCATTACCGAGCCACATCACCCTTCCTCTTTCTGAGGTCAGGGAATTAGGAGGTTGTTGAAATCCGCAGCTCTCTGGCTTCCCTTGTCCTGCAGATCAGGACCCCTCCCAGAGGACGTTTGGCCACGACTGATGGCGTCAAGGCCCACATGTCTGCTGGCTCTCAGATTGCCATCCACAGCCACCCTTGATTCCCAAGGTCACCACCACAAGAATGATCCTGATCCAATGCCTCCCTGAGTGCCAGCATCTGGCCTAGGTCTTAGGAATGGATTTGTACTTTGGTTTTATTCTACTGGATTAAGTTACTCATTTTATACAGTGAAACTCAGGGCCTGATATTAAATTACCTTAACCTCCCAATTATTCTTCCTGCCTTGGGTCTCTGCCCTTACCATCTGTCCTTCACCTGCCTCCAGAACTCTTTTTCTTTTCGAAGTTTCCTCTTTAAAAGCCACCCAGACTTTTTCCCAAGCCCCTTCATGTGGCCTGCAGAGAAACAGCACAGTGTCCTTGTTCAGGAGCACCCCCTAGAGCCAGCCTGCCTGGGTTGAACCCCACTGCCCCACATACCAGCTGAGTGACCCTGGGCCGGCTCCTGGAAGTCTGCCTCAGTTTCCTCATCTGTTGATGGGATAAAAATGACATGCGCTGAGTTTTGCTACTGACTTGTGGTGTGGGTTTCATATTGCGGCTTTCCTTGTGGCTCAGATGGTAAGGAATCTGCCTGGAGATAAGGACGGTAAGGAGACCTGGGTTCAGTGCCTGAGTGGGGAAGATCCCCTGGAAAAGGGCATGCAACCCACTCCAGTATTCCTGCCTGGAGAATCCCATGAACAGAGGAGTCTAGTGGGTTACAGTCCATGGGGTCGCAAAGAGTTGGACGTGACTGAGTGACTAACACTTTCCGTGGTGTGGGTTTCATATTGGGGCTTTCCTGGTGGTTCAGATAGTAAGGAATCTGCCTGCGGTGCCATAGACCTGAGTTGAATCCCTGGGTCAGGAAGATTGCCTGGAGAAGGGAATGGCAGCCCACTCCAGTATTCCTGCCTGGAGAATTCCATGGACAGAGGAGCCTGGCGACGAGCTACAGTCCATGGGGTTGCAAAGAGTGGGACACGACTGAGCGACTGACGCTTTCACTTCCTCTGGCATGGGTTTCGTGTGTTGCTTCCCATACAGCACACACAGTGGTGTGCGGCATGTAGTAAGTGCCCCCGTACTGTCATTATCTCCACTGTTGTTGATTCGATGAATTACCTCTGCTACCCCTGTGTGTTTACGAGGTCTGTGACCTCGCCCCAGCCCTGCCCGTGCCGTGAACTTGAGATTTGGGTGCCTTTTCACAGTCCGTTCTCTCTGCCTAGGCCGCCTGGCTCTGCATCCTCCTCGTGTCTCTCTCCTGCAGTGAACCTCCGCTTGTCCTTAAAGAATCATGCCCAGGATCTCCTCCTCTCTGATGCCCTGCTCCGCCCTGCAGGCAGAGTAGCTGGTTCTCTCCACTGTGTTCCCAGAGCACTTTGGCGCCCCAGGGCTGTGACACCCAACACTCTGTTTTTAGGTGCTGTGTCCCGTCTTTGGCACACAGACACCTGGGTCTCCCTCTTTCTCTAAACTGACACCGGCTCCAGGGCACGCCGCAGATATTACTATTTCAACCTAGTTTCTTCCAGTCCCAGGCACAGACAGCATTTGGTAAATGTTTGCTGAACAAATAAATATTTGCCGCCCTATATTTAGTCTTAAATGCAGGGTTTTCTCTATTGTTTTGTTTTGGTCTCTGCTGTTCACAGGGCATTACTAAATTTATAGTGAGAAAGACAAATCTCGGTCGCTTAAAAGGCTGGCTGAAGTGATTGTATCTAACGCTGTAGGCATTTGGCTGTGTGGGCTGTTTTTTATTAGTGATTTAAGAAGACTGTCACAGGGTAGTGATAGAGACAAGAGATCATCATGCAAATCACAGTGCTATCAACCCATCCATGGTTTGGGTGTACAATTTAATGATGAGAAAAATACATCCAGCCAGTAAATATTTAACTAAACATTTCCGTACTTGACCTCAGTGTAGAGAGTAGAATGGAAATTGTGAATGTTACGATGTAGTTTAAATAGCTTATGCCTGAATTTTACTGGTAGAAATGAATGCTGTGTTTTCATGAAGTAATAATAGTGCTTTTTTTCCTCATAGATATTATCTCATGGTGTAAGTAAAGGGTTAATAAGTGAGTATAGTTCAGGAGGAGGAAATTCTTACTTTGACTTAAGAGTGCTTGCTTTGCCCAGATGGTTCCATATTCATATTTTCTGTGCTGTTTCGGTTCATTTAGATTAAAAAGAGCATGGCCATACTCAAGCTAGCAAGAGCATAGGGGAACTTTCCATAAGAGTTCACATGAGGGAGAAGGAAAACCAAGCACTCGTAGGGATCCCAGGGCAGGAGTCTCGCTGGAATCTGGCCCCAGTGGGACCAGAAGCTGGTTAAGGCCGACTCTCCCATCTGGGCACCTTCCACAGCCTGTGTGTTCTCTCTGGTGTCCGTATTCTATTTGTGGCACATTTCTCCTCTCTGCTAGGCCGCTTCCTTTCCTATCACAGTCTCTGCTTCCTTCTGGCGTTCGCACATACGTGGCTTCGACTGGCCAGTTTTCCCATGCCACGTGGCACCTTCTCAGCTTGTGCCTCTGTTAACTGGCTCCTCACCTCTGAGGAACGAAAAAGCCTCTTGATGAGGGTGAAAGAGGAGATTGAAAAGACTGACTTAAAACTCAGCATTCAAAAAATGAGGATCATGGCATCTGGTCCTGTCACTTCATGGCAAATAGGAGGGGAAAACGTGGAAACAATAACAGATTTTATTTTCTTGGGCTCCAAAGTCACTGTGGATGGTGACTGCAGCCATGAAATTAAAAGAGGCATGCTCCTTGGAAGAAAAGCTATGACAAACCTAGACAGAGTATTAAAAAGCAGAGACATCGCTTTGCCGACAGAGGTCCATAGCGTCAGAGCAGTGCTTTCTCCAGTGGTCATGTATGGATGTGAGAGTTGGACCATAAAGAAAGCTGAGCACCGAAGAATTGATGCTATTGAATTGTCGTGCTAGAGAAGATGCTTTTGAGAGTCCCTTGGACTGCAAGGAGATAAAACCAGTCAATCCTATAGAAAATCAACCCTGAATATTCATTATAAGGACTGATGCTGAAACTCCAACACTTTAGCCACCTGATGCGAAGACCCAACTCATTGGAAAAGACCCTGATGCTGGGAAAGATTGAGGGCAAGAGGAGAAGGGGGCAACAGAGGATGAGATGGTTGGATGGCATCCTCGACTCAAATGGACATTGGAGTTTGAACAAAACTCCAATGAGTTGGACTCAAATGGAGTTTGAGCAAATTCCAGGAAATAGTGAAAGACAGGGAAGGCTGACACATTGCAGTCCATGGGGTCATAGAGTCGGACACAACTTAGCAACTCAACAACACTGCCACCTCTGATGACTCTGTCATGCTCCTGGGAGAAGGATTCTGGACTCCGTAGCTCCACTTGTAGTGCCAGATCCAGGTTGCTGAACTCATCGGTTATTCGCCTTTAGGTGCCTTGCCCTTGTCCAATCAGCTTGTAGCCCTGGAGGCTCAAATGCGGCTGGCTAGAGAAGATGTTGCAAACCCAAATAATTATAGGATCCAGGCAGGTTAGTTATGTAAGTGAACAAATGAGGCTGGATATGGAAGGGCAGATACACGTTTGCATATTAGGCATTCTGCTGCTGCTGCTGCTAAGTCGCTTCAGTCGTGTCCGACTCCGTGTGACCCCATAGACAGCAGCTCACCAGGCTACCCCGTTCCTGGGATTCTCCAGGCAAGAACACTGGAGTGGGTTGCCATTTCCCTCTCCATATGTTAGACATAGGACCGAGTTAGTTCAGTTGCTCAGTCATGTCTGACTCTTTGTGACCCCATGGACTACAGCACATCAGGCTTCCCTGTCCATCACCAACTCCTGGAGCTTGCTCAGACTCACATTCGTTGAGTCTGTGATGCCATCCAGCAGAGTTGGGTGTTGTCTAAAGGCATAGACTCTTGAGAGAGAGGGCTTAGACTCGAATCCCAATCTCAGT
>NW_011494706.1:3425362-3445548 GCF_000754665.1 Bison bison bison
TAACTTAGAACAAATGATTCAGTCTCTGTATGCCTCAGTTTCCTCTCTGCAGGGAGTAAGGATTAAATGAGTTAGTAAAGTGCTTAAAATGGCCCCTGACATAGAGTAAACAGTGTGTTAGCTGTGTTTTTAGAGAACATTTTGATTGGCATCAGCATCCTTGTCATTTATTTTTACAATGAAATGAACTTTCTTCAGTTTTCCTAAAACATGAAGCTGTCTTGGTTTCATTAGTTCTTTAGTTTCTTCCCTTTTTTCAGAGCCTCAAGCACAGAGAGATGTCTCCTCTAGTGTGAGGATATCAACAGAGCATGAAAAATGATGAGCAATACTTGCCCTTATTGCCATGCAGGCATTAGGGCGTGGTAGGGAGCTTGCTGAATTGACACTTGGGTCCTGTATAAAGGGTGGAGTCTCCCCCAATGGGAGATAGATTGCTAAAAGGTCAGAAGGAAGCCCAGAGTTGTCAGATCATTAATCAGTCAGTCCATCAGTCCAGTCATCCATCCAGACATCTACCTATTTATCTTTAAAATAAGCTCAAATTAGGTTTCAAACCTGTGCTACTCAGCAAAACACATCTGCAAACTGGATGCACACAGCCCTGGCGCTAGAGACTTTTGGCTGTAGACTGTTCCTTTAAGAAGATGGTGTGGCCAGAGCTGGTCTCTCCAAAGAGGCTGGAAACAGAGCTTTTTATATAGCGAATTAGGAAAGTGAACTTACTGGTGAAGGATGACACCGTGAAGCCCCTCCCAAGGACAGCAGCATGACCCGGGAACAGTATATTCTGACCCTTGGGTTTCCAAGGAAAAGTGTCTGTCTTTGATTTTATTTTCTTAGAGCAGATGAAAAGATCATTTTAGCTCAGATAGGCAGGGCCACTGCTGTCATAACCACCTCTCCTAGAAGTGGCCCTTTCCTGTCAAAGACCACACCTCCTCCTCGTGTTTTGATTCTTATTGTTGCTTAGTCATGCAGTCGTGTCTGACTCTGAGACCCCATGGACTGGAGTGTCCTCTGTCGGTGAGATTTCCCATGCGGGAGTACTGGAGTGAGTTGCCAGTCCCTTGCCAGGGGATGTTCCTGACCCAGGGATTGAACCTGCATCTCCTGTATTGGCAGGCATGCTTCTTTACCACTGAACCACCTGGGGAGCCCTGTGCGCTGATTGATCCCCACTCCCGCTGGTGTGCTCAGACCTGAGCTCCTCCCGCTCCACCCCCGTCCTGTTACTCTCTACAGCCATCACCATTTCCACCAGGTAGTCTTTTAGTACTAAAAAACCAAGCACTGGCAGTCAGATTGTTGTTTCTCACGGTCTCTTCTCTGCACGCACACACTCACACGCTCACACTCACACACATCAATGCACATCAATATGCCTTGTCTCCATAGGAGCCAGAGCAGTCATTTGACAGTATGCGCTAGCGCATCACTCTTCTCCAGATGGAAAACCTTCTCTCTTAACTTACAGTTTCTCAAACTCGGGTCCTGGTTTGGGTGTGGCTCCTGCATCAGGCCCCAGCTGTGTCTCCCTGTGCCCGCCTCATCCAAGAGGGCATACTGATGTGCTCCTTCATGTTTGAGCACAACGGGCTTGTTCCCGCTCTGCTGTCTTTGCCCCGTGTGTTCTCCTCCCTGAAATGCCTGCTTCCCAGTAACTGTCACCTTTGCAGGAATGCCTCTCCCCTCCTTCCATCTGAGACTGGTCAGAGCAGGAACCTTGTCTGTCTGGTGCTTGTCACCAAGTCCTAGTTGCTAAGGGTATAAATGGCTGAACTGTGGGCAGTGAGGGAGCAGGGTGGGGAGATGAGAAAAGTATTTTAAAAAAAGGATATATTCACTGAAGTCCAGTTATTTAAGAGGTGGGAGGGAAAAGAGCAAATTTGTGAATAATGAGATTTCCTGATTCACTACCACTGTTGACTTACCCAACGTGCAAACGATCTAAAATGTGAGAGGAAATTTGCTCAGACCTGGCTCTCAGAGATTAGTACCTGAACAGTCCGTTTCGAGTATTCTCATCAAAGGTAAGAACAGAAAATTGCAGCCCAGACTGCCCCAGTTTTTACATGGTGATCCCTTCTTTAGAGCTGCTGATGTGTTTAGTCAATGTTAATTTATTTAATACGCTTCGGCTTTTCGTTGTTTTTCAGGTCTGTTGCCACAGTTACTGGGAGTCGCCCCAGAGAAGGCCATAAAACTTACAGTAAGTCTTTTGATTTGATGCTTCTGATGAAGGTAGTTTGCACATATTCAGGAATCTAGCAGAGATTCTTAACGTGAAATAGCAGGTCTGTGTTTCCTCGGAGGTGCTAACTGATCTGAATGCAGGGCACTCACCACACACAGCTTTTTATTATTCCCCGAGGTAACACTGAACATCCGAAAACGTGATAATGTATTTGAACAGGATTTTTGGTGGTTGTCACGATTATCACCGTCCTAGCAGGGGCAGTGGCAGCAGCTGCATGTCCTTCAGTGCTGACTGTGCTAGGCGCTTTCACGTTTTACCTCTGGTTGCTTTTATCTTGAGCACACTGCATACAGATATGGAGAATGAGGCCCACGGGGGGAAGTGTTTGCCTGCGTTTGCACAGTTCATCTGTGGGAAAGCTAGAATCCAAAAGCAGTTTTTTTCTGACTCCAGAACATATCACTCAAGTACACAAGTAATTTGTGTTCGAGGTGTAACATTTGCCAGAGCAACAGGTTGAGGAATCTGAGTTCTGGTTGAAGTTTGTTTCACCATCAGATTGGTTCTCCAGTGCCCGACTCCTATCTGACAGGTGGTAAGTAGTTAGTTCGGATTTCTGGAACGGGTCAGTGATCACATTGTCATCACTAAGGTCATAAAGCCCCGGAGAGTTAGACCTTCCCTCTGGATTGGGCTGCGTAGTGTTGGCGCTGAAATTTTCCTTTCATCATCTTCCGATGTGACTGGTGGGACAGCTAATCTTCTGATT
Source organism: Bison bison bison (assembly GCF_000754665.1). Taxonomy (NCBI): domain Eukaryota; kingdom Metazoa; phylum Chordata; class Mammalia; order Artiodactyla; family Bovidae; genus Bison; species Bison bison. Next base: position 3,428,332 of record NW_011494706.1, read on the forward strand.
GATCCTTAAAATTGCTTGTAGTGTACACCATTTTGAGAATATTGTACTTAATTAATTAATGCTCTTGATGTTCTTTGAGAATCCTTGAGAAATTTCTTAGATGCTGAGTTTCTACCACACTGAAAGATCTGCTCGGCTAAATGTGTTTCAGTGATGAAGCTGTTTGAGATTAAATCCTGTTAGAAGACTTGAAAGTGATTTTTAATCAAATCTTCTAAAAGTTTTTAAGTTATAAAATGTATGTTTTAATTGTGTCTCTGTTGTTAATATGTCTCTCTCTCTATGCTATGGTAATCGCAGACATATATGAATTAGGCTTGTTAAACCACCTATCTTAATTTATATTCTCCCCCAAACATCAGGAATGCATATCTATATATTCTGGCTTTCAAAAACGACATATATGAGATCAAGAGCAAAGTCTTAAGCTCGTTCTTTTATTCAGTTTATGATTACTCCAAAACACTGGAAGAAAAATAACATTTATGTACAGTTGTATATGTGTGTTTGATGACTATCTCTATATTTTTTATCAGCTTTTCTAAATATTTTTCTTCAAGGTGAATGATTTTGTGAGGGATAAATTTATGCGCAGAGATGGCTCAGTCCCGCTGGCAGCAGAAATCCTTGCCGGAGGCTGTGTAAGTACCTTTTGCGGATCTCAACCCTGAAAAGACTTGTTTCATGTACATAGCCCTACCATGCTACCCAAGTGTGGACTAAGGCTTCTGTTCCCCACAGATCCTGCTCAAGGGCACTGTCTACTAGGGCACCCTGGCGTTCCCTAGACAGGCAACCGTTCCTGAGGTGGAAGCGGTAAACGTCTCTGGTCTTCCTGCCTGTTGAGTCATGCCTGTTAAATCCGCCATTGCTTGCAGCTGGTTCTGCAGTAGAAGTCGTCTGTGGCAGAAGTGTTTGGCCTTTGAGCACATCTTTGCTGACCTTTCCTGGAGTTTTATTTGTCGTGCAGTCTTTCCTCACGGCACCCTCTGCTGGGTCAGGCACTGGGATTTGTAGTTTGAAGCCCGCAGCCATAGCCCTCTGCTTTGCTTTACTTCACACACGCCAGCAGGTCTTCAAGGCTCCCCGTGCTTCCGGGAGAAGGAGGTGGGGGGTGATGGGCAGAGTGCGCTCTGCATTGTCAGAAACGCTTGGAATGAGTATTTCTTTATGTGGACGGACGACCTGCATCTTGTTCCTGAGCTCGGCAAAACATCGTGTCTTTTTTTAGTTCACGTACGGGTTTGTTCATGTGAATGTAAATACCTTAAGTAAGTTAAACTCTTCTACAAAGACGGGTGCTATTTAAAGATAAGGTTGGTTAAGTAAATGGTCTTTGATCGCTGGGGCAATAAATATGGGTATATTTTCCATCTAAACGTGTGTTTCTTGTACAAAAGATGAGATCACTTTTTTTTTTTTTTTTAATTTGCTTGTTCTGTGCAGGAATTGGTGATCATAAAATGATCTTGTCCTGAAAAGTCATTGAGTTTAGAAGTTGGGAAAACACCCGAGAATATTAAACCTTTGTCTGGAGAGGGCTTATTGTCCTAATATTGAATGGGGTTCCCCGAGTGTAGCGGGAGCGACAGAGTCCTAGCCTCTGGTGATTCTTAAGAGGCGGACGGAATTTGGCTCCAGCCTGACTCTTTCTGTTTGATCACTGACCTGTCAGAGACGGCCAGGTAAGAGCCCCTTGTCCTGTAACTTTAGGAGCATTGAGGATGGAAAAAGGGAGCCTTTAATGTCCTAAGTGAAAAGGACACACAATAATAATCAAAAAGAATATGAGGAGTTGCAGACATGGCTTTTGCCAGTAAGTATTCCTTTAAAACAACTCTAGCTTTCAGTTGAATGACTAGGTTTTCTAATTTTCAATGGCATAACCATGGGCTATATTTAGTGTATCCTCAAGGCTGCTACCAGGGGCCTGAGAGAACGGGCCGTTTCAGTAGGTCAGGTAGGTTTGTTATTTTTTTTAAAGTCAGGTTTTAAACTTGCTGAAAAGACATGATTATATATCTCTGTAAGAATTTAAAGTGGAAAACTAACTATGTGATACTACTCAAGATTTTTGGCAATAATCTTGAGCTTTATTTTCTTTTTATGAAAGCATTTTGCCCACACACAGGCCTGGGTGCCAAGGAGATTGGTCGTGGCACGTATCGTCTGCCGTAGGTGGTCTTGTTTTTTCGTTTGTGGTCGCCCATTTCAAATACAAAGCACCGATTGGCATCAGACGTGGTGCCTAGTTATTGTAAAGTGGTGCAGCCCCTTTTCAAACCTGATCTAAACACAGGCTTAAAATTGGAGCCACTGGGGCTTTACAGCTACTTAAAATATCTGCGAAATGAGGTTTGCCATCCTTCATCTCAAAGGTTGGGGAGACAGTGGTCCTCCATGTTTCAAGCCTCCTGTTTTGATTCGCCCTGCCCCTCCTTCCCCCATGCCACTGCTTTAAGAAGTAAGAGTTTATTTTTCAGGTAAGCAATCCTGTAGGTGGCAAACAATCCAGGGCCTTTAGATCCCTAAGTGGTGGGTGGCTGGTTCCCTTCAGCGTGTGTTTTGAAAGTAGGCAGCCACATCTTTCTCTGCAGGCTCTGGTGGCCTTGTCTCCATCCTCAGAACCCGTCACATGCCCCCTTAGAGGGTCCTTGTGAGGGTGCTTCTGCCTTGCTGGGCAGCCTGGACAACAGAGAGTTTAAAAGATGGTGTCACATGGGCAGTTCCCCTTAGTTCACCCAGGCATCGCCCAGCCACGGGAGCTCACCTTGCTTTATTATTACAGAGGATTAGCATACATGGCTGGCTTTTGCACTTATAACCGCAAATTCTGGTTTCTTTGAAGATGGTTTTTTTGTGTGTGGTTGGTTTATAATCTGTTTTCTACAAAAACAGGGGTGAGATGCAAGGAGGTCCTTGTCTCCTAACCTTAACTGTCCCCTAGCTAAACTAAGGCTTGTTTTATAAGATACGTATTAGCAAAACAACAAAAATGATAGTAAATTTGAAGGAAAGGGTTGGAGGAGAAAGAATAAAACTGGTCTCCGTTAATTTTTTTTTTCATTAATTTTTAAGATAATTAAATGTGTGACTGACAGATTAAAAAAAAAAAAAAAACTTCTGTTTCATTGATGTGCATAAAAGGATGAATCTAGCCCTAAACTCACTCATACGCTAGTTGGGCTGCACTCCGTCGTGTCCGACTCTTTGTGACTCTTTGGACTGTAACCCACCAGGCTCCTCTTTCCATAGGATCTCCCAGGCAAGAATACTGGAGTGGGTTTCTTCCTGACCCGGGGATCAAACTCCAGTCTCCTGCACTAGTTTAGAGCACTGTTAAAAGCTTGACTTCAGTTTTCCAAGTGTTTTTGTAGATTGACACTTGCCAGTAGTGATATAATCAGCACACTGCATGCTGAGACTGGGGTTTACAAACTCTGGCGTCTGAAAGGGGCCTTTTGGTTTATGCTTGCTGTGTTTAAGCTGGTTTTCTGCTTTCTCAGTTAGACTAAGAGTTGTAGGAGTTTTAACAGATACCTGGAGCCTCGAGTGTCCCTACACAAGGTATATATTACTGTCTGTTTCTTCCGTCCTTTCTTTCCTTCCTGGGTCGGGAGCTCAGTCCAGGAGGGAGACCGCTCTGGGGTGGTCACGGTCAGCAATGGTGGAGGCTTTCAGGATATGGGGCAGAGGACCTGTCGCCACTACCCATCTCCAGCTAGGCTCCCAGTGACTTTAAACCTGACATGTCATCTCTGAGTATGTTGTTGTGATTGCAGTGTTGCTGCTGCTTTAAGAAAAAATAACATATATGGTGCCATGTGGTCTGTAGGTTATAGTCCTCAATTCAAGTAAGTCTTCTGTGCCTGTTCTAGTAGAATAGAGGCTTGAAATCCTGAAGGCACTGGGATCTTTGGGTTTTGATCTTCTGATCTTAGGGTTGTCTGAAAAGGAGACACAAATGGTTCCATCATGGCACCATTAGATTAGTGGTCTAATCTACTTGGCATGAAAATCCACATTGAAATGAAAAGAAATGAAATGATATTCACTGGGAAAAAATGTCAAAAAAGGATAAACCTTCATCCTATAAAGCTCATATTTAGTAAAAGTTATCTACATACCAATAAAAATTAATAGTATTCTGCAGTAATTTTTGGAAAGACAAGCAAATATGCTTGATAATGGGCTTCCCTCGTGCCTCAGTGGTAAGGAATCTGCCTGCCAATGCAGGAGATGCAGACAACACCAGTTTCATCCCTGAGTTGGGAAGATCCCCTGAAGGAAGAAATGGCAACATGCTCCAGTATTCTTGCCTGGAGAATCCCATGGACAGAGGAGTCTGGCAGGCTACAGTCCATGGAGTCACAAAGAGTTAAATGCTACTGAGCATAATGGGTCCACAGTATTTTTCTTTCTTTTTTAAAAAATTTTATTTTATATTGAAGTACAGTTGATTAACAGTGTTATGTTAGTTTTAGGTGTACAGCAAAGTAATTCAGTTATATATATATATATATATACACACACATGTATGTATTCTTTTTAAAATTCTTTTCCAGTTTAGGTTATTACAGACTATTGAGCAAAGCTCCCTGTTCTATACAGTAGGTCCTGTTGGTTATCTGTTTTAAAAATAGCAGTGTGTTCATGCTGATCTCAAATTCATTCTCTGTCCGCCCCCCAGTTAACTGTAAGTTTGTCCTCTAAGTCCATGAGTCTGTTTCTGCTTTCTGTGTGCATGAGTGCGCAATCACTTAGTCGAGTCTGCTCTCCACAACCCCATGGACTGTGGCCTGCCAGGTTCCTCTGTCCATGGAATCCTCCAGGCAAGAACATTGGAGTGGGTTGCCATTTCCTACTCCATTTTCTGTTTTGTAAATAAGCTTATTTGTATCAGTTTTTTTGAAAGATTCTGTATGTAAGCGGTATCATATGGCGTTTGTCTTTATGTGACTTGACTTCACTTAGAATGATAATCTCTGGGTCCGTCTGTGTTGCTGCAAATGGCATCGCCTCACTCTTCCTCATGGCTGAGTAGCATTCCATCGTGCATGTGTACCGCATCTTCTGTGGATGGACATTTAGGTTGCCTCCGTGTCTCGGCTGTTGTGGGTAGTGCTTCAGTGCGCATCGTGGAGCATGTATCCTGGTGAACCATGTTTTTCTCTGGATATATGCACAGAGTGGGATTGTTAGGTCATACCTTAGGTCTGTTTTTAGTTTTTTGAGGAACTTCCATACTGTTCTCCATAGTGGCTGTACCAATTTACAGTCCTACCAACAGTGTAGGAGGGTTTCCTTTTCTCCACGTCCTCTCTAGCATTTATTGTTTGTAGATTTTTTTTTATTGATGGCCATTCTGACTGTTATGAGGTGGTATTTCGTAGTTTTGATTTGCATTTCTCTAATAATTAGCAATGTTGAGCATCTTTTCATGTGCCTGTTGATCATCTGTATGTCTTCTTCAGAGAAATATCTATTTAGGTCTTTTGCCCATCTTTGGATTGGATTGTTTGGCCTTTTTTGATATTGAGACACATGAGCAGTTTGTAAATTTTGGAGATTAATCCCTCATTTGTCACATCATTTGCAGATATTTTCACCTATTTTGTGGGTTGTCTTTTGTTTATGGATTCCTTTGCTATGCAAAAACTTCTGAGTTTAATTAAATCCCTTTTTTTTTTTTTTAAATTTCCACTACTCTAGGAGTAATGGAAAGATAGTAATGGAAACTGCAAAAAAGATATTGCAGTTTATGTCAAAAAATGTTTTGCCCCTATGTTTTTCTCTAAGAATTTTATAGTATATGATCTTACATTTAGGTCTTTAATCCATATTGAGTTTATTTTTGTGTATGTTGTTAAAGAATGTTTTATTTCATTTTTTACATGTAACAGTCCAGTTTTCCCAGCACCATTTCTTAAAGAGATTGTCTTTTCTTCACTGTATAATCTTGCCTCCTTTGTCATAAATTAATTGTCTGTAGGTACGTGGGTTTATTTCTGAGCTTTCTATCATGTTCCGTTGATCTGTTTTTGTGCCAGTACCATACATTTTTCATGACTGTGGCTTTGTAGTATAGTCTGAATTCAGGGAGCCTGATTCCTCCAGCTCCATTTTTCTTAAGTCTTAAGATTGCTTTGTCTCTTTGGGGTCTTTTGTGTCTTCATACAAATTTTAAGATGTTTTGTTCTAGTTCTTTGAAAAATGCCATTGGTAATTTTTCCATCAAGATATATACATGTACATTTGTGTGTGTATATGTGTGAATCTATCTAATGCTTATGGGAGTTTATATTCATTTTAAGAGAAAAAAATAGTTGATGTGTTCACATCATTGGTTCTGAAAGGGATTGGTGAGAATATGCTCATGGAAAAACATGACATGAAGAGCAATCTCAACACATTGTTGACTGGGGGATTTTTGCAGAAATTAATGTTTATGGCCAGTTGATTTGTTGTGTAAGTGAGTATTGAAATATCTCCTGTCAATACCGTCCAAGTAACAAGAGATGTATTAATACATCTCTGTTCAGTAAGTTAATTGCTCACCCCCAGAAGTAAGTATGACCCTAGTATTGTTGCTTATATTCCCATTACTGTGGTAATTTCCACATACAGGATGTTTTTATGCCTGTGTGTATAGCTGTGTATCAAAATACCATTTTTAAGGGATGTTTTTATAACTTTTTTTTTTTACTTTACATTCAATCGCAATTCGTTTTTATGGTTTAGAAAAATAAAAAGACACAGACACCCGTGTGCCTACCACTTAAGACGTCAAACTTGACACATGCGGCCAGAAGCCCGCATGTACCTGTCCCAGTAGCGCCCCCGTTTCCCAAGAGATAAACCTATCCTGAAGTTGGTGTTTTTCACTCCCACACCTGCTTTCTATACTTACTGTAACATCTGAGTGTATCCCTAAGCGAGATAAGTGTTTGCTTTTGGATGCTTGGTTCTGACCCAGTGCAACAAGAACACAGACCCAGAGGTTCCTGTACTGGTGCCTTTGCCTATTTTCGTACTCGTGCAACTGTGTGCTTTGCTTGGGAGAAAAGAATAGTAAATGGAAATATTATTTTCAAATGCTGTAGTGTGGCTGGCATACAGTAAGTCTGTCTTATGGATGTGCGGATTTATAGAATTTTGGATAAATATAGTTGGAACAGCATATTTTTTTATTTCTTTTTTTTTTTAATTTTACAGTGTTGTGTTGGTTTCTGTCATAAACAGGGATCAGTCATATATCATTATACATATATCCCCTCCCTCTTGAGCTTCCCTCCCCTCACCCACTGCATCCCTGTAGGTCCTCACAGGGCACCAGACTGGGCTCCCTGTGCTGCATAGCAACTTCTCCCCAGCTCTCCATCCTACATGTGATAGTGTATATGTGTCGGTTGTACTTTCTCCATTCATCCCACTCACTCCCTCTCCCACTGTGTCCACAAGTCCATCCGTTCTCTACTTCTGTGTCTCCATTCCTTCCCTCAAGACAGTTCCTGGGTACCATTTTCTAGATTCCATATGTATGTGTTAATATACTGTTTACTTTTCTCTTTCTGACTTGACTTTGCTCTGTATAGCTGGTGATAGTTCCATGCACTGGAGTGGTGCACAAGCTCCCTACCTGCTTTACTGTCCCCGCTGCTGCTCTTCTTCCTAATGGGAATGGTGTCAGTGTTTCTCCATCACTGTGGAAGAAGGATGTTCTGGCTATCTATTGTTGTGTAACAAGTCATCCTGAAAAGTAGTGGCTTCAAACAGCAGTTGACGACTCTTTCTCCCAGTTCTGTGGGCTGACTCAGTGCACTGGGGCAGTTCTTGCCTGTGATCTCCGTGCGGTGATGGGCAGACAGCAGCTGGGCTGGCATCGTCTGAAGGCTGTGCTGGACGGCCGGGGTGGCTCCCGCATGTGGCTGGTGCTGGTGCTTACTCTGGGCTGGGAGCATCTGGGGCTCTTGTCCAGAGCACCTGCTGGGTTCCTCGCTGTAGCCTGAGCTTTTCAAACCTTGGCAGCTTGATTCTAAGAGAATGCTTCCCCAAAACAAGCATTCTAAGGGTACCGGGTAGAAACTGCAAAACTTCGTATGGCCTAGCTTTCAGTAGCATTTCTGCTTCATTCTGTCGGTCAGACAAGCACTCTGCCAGTTCAGCTTCAGGAGGAGAGAAGTTAGACGCAGTCTCTGAGTGAAGGAGAATGACAGCAAAGAATCTTTGAACTGTCACTGGAGGGTTCAGTTAGCAGTGTCATAGGATAGGAGCATCCTCATTGCCCTGCACGCTATGAAGGGTTCCTAGTTAATCACATGTCTTCTCCAAGGACCTGTTGGTGATCCTAGAACCCATTCCTGTTCCATAGCACTCTTGGTTGCAGGGAGCAGAAGCTCACTGAAAAAGGAGTAACTCAAAGTTTCCATTAAGGATATACATGAAATCAAGGGCTCTGGAAAATTTAAGTGGGCTACTCTCTCTGTTTTCTCTGTGGCTTCTTGGTCTCTCTCACAGTGACTTTGCATCTCTGCATAGTTTTAAAAGACTTTCCTTTTTTCTTATTGGAATATAATTCCTTTACACTGTTGTGTTAGTTTCTACTGTACAGTGAAGTGAATCAGCTACAAGGCTTTGCTTTTTTAGAGCAGTTTTAGATTCACAACATTGAGAGAAAGGTACAGAGATTCCCCATGTACCCCCTGCCCACTTACCTGCATAGCCTCGCCATGGTCATCATCCCTATTGAAGTGGTGCATCTGTTACAACTGATGAAACTACGTTGACACGTTAGTCCTTCAGAGCCCATGGTTTACCTTAGGGTTCATTCGTGGTGTCATGGATTCTGTGGCTTTGGACAAATGTATAATGACATATACCCATCACTATAGTATCATGCAGAGTGTTTTCACTGCCCCGAAAATCTGTGCTCCATCCATCCATCCGTCCATGTTTTCCTCCCTGCCTCACCTCTAGCAGCCATTGATGTTTTTGCTGTCTCCATAGTTTTACCTTTTCCAGAATGTCTTATGGTTGGAACCATGCAGTTTTGTAGTCTCTCCAGATTGACTGTTTTCACTTAGTAATGTGCATTTAAGGTTCCATGTCTTTTCACAGGGCTTCCCTAATGGCCCAGTGGTAAAGAATCCACCTGCCAAACAGAAGATCTGCATTCGATTCCTGGGTTGTGAAGATCCCCTGGAGAAGGAAATGGCAGCCCACTCCAGTATTCTTGCCTGGGAAATCCCACAGACAGAGGAGCCTGGTGGCCTACCAGTCCATGTGGTCACAAAAGAGTCAGGCATGACTTGGCAACTGAGCAACAACAGTGTTCCTTGAGTGTATCATAGTTTATCTGTTCTCCTACTGAGGGACATTCTGGTTTCTTACAAGTTTTGGCAGTTGTAAATAACACTGCTGTAAACATCCTTGTACCAGGTTTTTGTTGAAAACATAAATTTTCAACTCCTTTGGATAAATACCAAGGAATGCAACTGCTGTATCGTATGGTAGGAGAGTGTTCAGTTTTGGAAGAAACCACCAAAATGTTTTCCAAAGTGGCTGGACCGTTTTGCATCCTGCCAGCAGGGCCACTCTGCATCCATGTTAGCATTTCATGCTGTCAGTGTTCCATGCATCTTTTTGCTTCTATAATCCATCTTCTCTTCCTCATGGTGTTCACTTCTTCAAGAATTCCTTTCATATTTTTGCTGGCCATCTGGTCTCTCACTTTGCAGTTTGACCTTCAACTTATTATCCTCAGCTCTAGCTAATTGCTTAATTTTGTTTTTTCATTTAATTTTTTGAGAGGAAATTTGACTGGCAAGCCTCAACTTGTGTGCTTGGTCACAGAACACTAGTGTGTGTGTGTGTGTGTGTGTGTGTGTGTGAGTCAGTCATATCCGACTCTTTGCAATCCCTTGGATTGTAGCCTGCCAGACTTCTCTGTCCTTGGAATTCTCCAGGCAAGAATACTGGAGTGAGTTGCCATTCCCTTCTCCAGGGGATCTTCCCGACCCAGGGATTGAACCCGGGTCTCCTGCATTGCAGGCAGATTCTTTATCATCTGAGCCTCCAGGGAAGCCCATGACATGCCAGATATTCATACCTTTGCTTGACAAATCTATTTGTTTCAACTATTTATAAATGTGTTCAAACCCTTTGTTGCACCATTTTGGTTTTTAGTTTGAATTCTGTAAGTATCCTGTGAATAACAGTGTAGGTACTTCTGTCATAAAATATACCCAAAGCCTTATTCCTTATGACTGAGCGTGGAATCACTTTCAGTCAGTCATTTCAAACCAGGGAGAAAATTCCCTCACGTAATGAACACTTGTGTCCTGGCAATCAGAGCTGGTCGTTGGAGTGTCAAAATTGGATTTAAGTCTTCTGTGATCATTCTCTTCCCAGGGTTTTCTGTGGAGATGTGGCCTCATGGTATAGTATTCTTAAGGCAGAATCCTAATTCCTCTCTGCAGGTGCACATATCCTACTTAGAAATATAGACTGATACAGGAATCAATCATTAAGTTGAATTTCTATGAGATTGCTGCTGTGTCACGTGTCAAGTAGCCAAGATTTATTATGTGTTATAATGATGCTTTGGAAATAAAGGTATTATTTTTAATACTTACATTATAATTTATTTATAGTTTAATGAAAATCTTATGTCTAGTTACATTTTGTTATTGTTTTTATTTGCAGTATCTCTAGGAGACTTTTTGCATACCCCTTAAAATACAAAACCATGTTGTAAGGCTTCCCCCCTACAATGGTAAAATAATAGTTTAATAGATGACTTCCAACAAGATTATAGTGAATTAAGTTATCCTTGTTTCATAAACTTTAGATTATTTAAAATAATTTTCATATTTTTACAAGCAAAAAATTGTACCAAACATACATATTTTAGTCAAGATCATATCATAAATGTTTTCTCTCTTTCAACATATTGTGATTTTTCATTAAAAAAATAACCATATTAAAGCTAGAGTAGAAAACAAAGCAAAAGAAACTGTCCATAATTCTTCAGTTCTCATACTGTAAGTTTTCTTAATCTGTATTTATGCTTTTTCCCTGACTTCCAACTTTACTGACTGCAAGGCTCAGAGGTTATATCAGGTATTATTAACATGTATGACCTGTTGTCTTTGTCAGATGTGGTCCTGCTTTGCTATTTGAGCTCTTCCTTTATAACTTTGTGCTGACAGCTAATTGTATCCTGGGGGCCTTGGGTGGGTGTTGACAGAACTGAGAATCTATAAGTGCACAGGATAGGACTCTTGTCTGACTGTTCTGCCTCTCCAGAAGCTTGTGTCTGACATACAGGAAAGGCTTAAAAGTATTTATGAGATGAATAAAGAAACGCTTGACTAGAAGGTGTTGGTGATGAGGGCAGTAAATGTAGGACAGTCATTTGATACACTGTGTTGCCACTAACTCAATTATAGATGGGCAGTGAAGACACCGTACCTCCAGGGATTGGAACAGGGTGAAGGAATTGATGGACCTTAGGGAATACCTCTAACATGCCTACACACGAACACCCCTGGATGTTTCTCAAATAATATTTTCATTGGTCACTCAGTAAAGGAACCAAGCTTTAAAAAGCTCATATTGGTTTATTTGACTTCAGTTCTAAAAATGGCAAATAAACTAACCTGCAAATATATGCAGAATCTTAAGAACAGGATGAAGATATACAGCTTGGGGCACTTGGTATAACTTACTCATTATTGCTTATGTTCTTAATAGAAAAGATTTTATTGGATGGTTAACATGTGAAATTATGTCAGAATCATGAAGGAATCATAGGAAAGAATGGCTTTAAAAACAAAAAAGACTGACAATGCTCCAGTACCACAACACATCTACTGGAGTAGGTAAACTCGAGAACACTGATGGTACCTGGGGCTGGCGAGGATGTGGAGCAACAAAAACTCTCATTTGTTCCTGGCGATGGTGCGCAGTGGCACAGCCTCTTTGGAAGACCGTTTGGAGGTTTCTCAGTGAAACCTCCTCTCACAGTAAGATCCAATAACTACATTCTTTGGTATTTACTCAAAGGGGTTGGAAACTTATGTTTTCAGCAAAAGCCTTAAAACTGCTACATACTGTAGGGTCCAACTACAGGATGTCCTGTAAAAGGCAAAACTATGCAGACAGCAGAAGGGCCAGTGGTTGCCAGGCGTTGGGAGGAGGAAGGGGTGAATAAGCAGAACACAGGATTTTTAGGGTAGTGAAAATACTTTGTATGATACTCAGTTCAGTTCAGTCGCTCAGTCGTGTCTGACACTTTGTGACCCCATGAATCGCAGCACACCAGGCCTCCCTGTCCATCACCAACTCCCGGAGTTCACTCAGACTCACGTCCATCGAGTCAGTGATGCCATCCAGCCATCTCATCCTCTGTCGTTCCCTTCTCCTCCTGCCCCCAGTCCCTCCCAGCATCAGAGTCTTTTCCAATGAGTCAACTGTTTGCATGAGGTGGTCAAAGTACTGGAGTTTCAGCTTCAGCATCAGTCCTTCCAATGAACACCTAGGACTGATTTCCTCTAGGATGGACTGGTTGGATCTCCTTGCAGTCCGAGGGACTCTCAAGAGTCTTCTCCAACACCACAATTCAAAAGCATCAATTCTTCGGTGCTCAGCTTTCTTCACAGTCCAACTCTCACATCCATACATGACCACTGGAAAAACCATATTATAATACTGCTAGTATGTCAGTAACCATTTTCCCAAACCTATAGACTATACACCTCCTTGAGTGAACCTTAATTAAACTCTGGATTCTGGAGGATTATGAAAATAATTTTCCTCCTTCACAGTTAGCCCAGTAAGTCTTCTTGGGGGTAGGATTAAGGCACTGGGCTGCAGTGAGAATTCTATGCCTGGTGCTATGGAAAACTCTTTCTCCAGACTTTTACTTGAACTTGGAGCAAAAATAAAAGATATCTGATGGCAGTCAGAGTTCTGAACGCTGGCCTAATTGGCTGCCTTTATGTGTGTGTGTGTGTGTCCGTCCCTCAGTTGTAACCCCAGGGACTGTGCCCTCCCCCCCAGGCTTCTGTGTCTATGAATTCTCTAGGTAAAGAACAGTAGAGTGGTAGCCATTCCCTTCGCCAGGGGATCTTCCTGACTCAGGGATCGAACCCCAGCCTCCTGCTTTGCAGACGAATACTTGATCATCTGAATCACCAGGGAAGCCAAGGGCTGCCTTTGGTGCCTCAGAGACGTCGTCTGATCCGAAGCAAGTCCATCTCATGATAGACCCTGAGCCAGCCAGCTGTCGCTCTTCCCTTCTCCCTTCCCCTTCTTTGGGAAAATCTCAGAGTTTTTGTTTGACTCAACACAGTTCAAACCCTGGGTCGTCCTTCTGGTTTTCTAATAAATAGGGGAGGGGTTTGTTGTAATTTGAAAATATGAAGAAAGGTTGGGTCCCATCTTTAATACAGTTAAGATACTTTAGACATTGAAGGTCTGTAAATCATTAAGGAATTCTGTAGTCAAAATAGACATAATATAACAGGTAGAGCCCAAATATGAATGTATTTGACAGGTCTATAACTTAATTACTTTTTAATATCCATCAAACCAATTCTACTTCAGTTTGCTGGCCAGGCTTCTATAGGCATATTAAAACCTTCTGAAGTTGAAAACTTGAAACTTAATATTTGTAAAGCACATTAACAGTGTACCTTTTTTCTGCCTTGCCATGTAGTTAAGAAATTAAGAATAGGAGATTTCAATTTGGTATCTGTCTCAAAAACAGGTAAGTGGTAAGAATCTGTTCTCTTTTCAGAATTCTTAACAGTCAAGTCACAGATTTTTCACTTAAGAGCTTAATTTACACATCAAATCAAAGGTTTAGTAAGTTTAACTAGGTGTATTAGTTTTCTAGGCTGCCATAGCAAAATGCCACAGGCTTAACAATAGAAGCGTGGCTTAAACAACAGAAAACGTTTTCCTCACACTTATAGAAGCAGGAAGTCCAAGATCAAGGTCTGCAAGTTTGGTTTTCTTAGGCTTCTTTCCTTTGCTTGCAGGAGGCTATCCTCCCCCTGCATCCTCACATGGTCACCCCTCAATCTGTGTATTGTCTTTATCGTAATCTCTTAAGGACTCTGGTCATACTGAATTAGAGCACACCCGTAAGACTTTGGGAGAAGGCAGTGGCACCCCACTCCCGTACTCTTGCCTGGAAAATCCCATGGATGGAGGAGCCTGGTGCACTGCAGTCCATGAGGTCGCTAGGAGTCGGACACGACTGAGCGACTTCACTTTCACTTCTCACTTTCAGGCATTGGAGAAGGAAATGGCAACCCACTCCAGTGTTCTTGCCTGGAGAACCCCAGGGACGGGGGAACCTGGTGGGCTGCCGTCTATGGGGTCGCACAGAGTTGGACACGACTGACGCGACTTAGCAGCAGTAGCAGCAGCATAAGACTTCACAAACTGTCGGTCAGGACTGAAGCAACTTAGCATGCATGCACGAATATGACTTCATGGGCTTCCCACATGGCACTAGTAAAGAACCTGCCTGCCAATGCAGGAGACATAAGAGATGCAAGTTCGAATCCCTGGGTTGGAAAGGTCCCCTGGAAGAGGAAATGGCAACCCACTCCGGTATTCTTGTCTGGAGAATCCCATGAACAGAGGAGCCTGGCAGGCTACAGTCCATAGGGTTGCTAAGAGTTGGACACAACTGAAGCGACTTTAGCACACGTGCATATGACCTCATGTTCCCTTCATTACCTCTTAAAAGGCTCTGTCTCCAAGTGCAGTCACATAAGAAGTATAGGCTCAGGTCTTCAGCATATGAATTTTGGAGGGACAGGATTCAGCCCATAACCCCAGGAGTTAAGATAAGAGTTTTCTCAGCTGCAGTACAGGTTCAGGTTCTTGATCATGGCGGGTGCTGACCCCTCGTGCGGCCACTGGGTCCAGCACTTTCCCTTCGCAGCTGGATGGAGTGAGCGGCACTTCAGCCTCATGCCCTCATATTTGCCAGCTTCTCTTTAAGATTGCCGAGCACCTGCCCATCTTCAATATTTGTGAACAACAGCCAAGTGCTGTTGGGCACTGCGTTTGAATTTAATTCACCCACTGTTATTTGCTGAATATCTGCTTTTGTACGCGTGTTCTTCGTACAACGTGATAATACCTATACTGCACACAAGTGACATGCAAGTTATTTTCATGTCTCCATTTAACATTGAGGTAGAGAGTAAATGGAGAAGGAAATGGCAACCCACTCCAGTGTTCTTGCCTGGAGAATCCCAGGGACGGGGAGCCTGGTGGGCTGCCATCTATGGGGTCGCACAGAGTCAGACACGACTGAAGCAACTTAGCAGTTTAGCAGAGAGTAAGTGGAAAATGTGTCGAAGCTTAGATTTCCTAAGAAATCTTTGTTTCCCAATTTACTCAAATATCACATTCTGTATCATTCTGTGTTCCCTCATATCTCAGTTGGTAAAGAATCTGCCTGCAGTACAGGAGACCTGGGTTTGATCCTGGGTTGGGAAGATACCCTGGAGAAGGAAGTGGCAACCTGCTCCAGTGTTCTTGCCTGGAGAATCTCATGGATAGAGGAGCCTGCAAGCTACAGTCCATGGGTCGCAGGAGTCGGACACAACTTAGTGATTAAATCACAAATCATTAGACATTTACTAGTGTAGACCTTTATTGTAGTTACAGTTTTATAGTTTTATTTGTATCTAAATAATCAAAATAATGTACATAGGTTTTAGTTTAAAAAAAAAAAACCTCATACTCCATAAGTTCATATTAATCTATTTTTGACACATGTAAGCACACATATTTGAATGTCACTGTGCAATTAGATATTCTTAGCACATGTCACTTGTGAAAAGCACTTTAAATCTAAGTACATTCAATTGAGCATAATTAAAATATCAAGATACATATTCTTCATATACATTTTGCCACTTAATTTTTTAAGTAGCTCTAAGTATCTACCATGTGAATTCAAATTAAAAGGAGGTGATTAAATTACAGTTATATTTAATGCTTTTAGTTTAAAATATAGCAGAAATTACACTGTGTTAAAAAAAATACACTGCTGTTTTCTGTGGACAGCAGACTGATGACAGAATCAAATTTTTTTTTTTTTTTTACGTGGAACACTGTTACTCTTCTCTGAGTATTCACGAGACTGTTGCCTAGAAGGGTGGGGGCAGAAACAGGGATCATTAGGGCTTTATCATCTCGTGAGTTCTTTTGGCGCCTCCCAAATCCCAAGAAAGAATGTTCAAGGAGTGCATCCTGGTTAGTAAAGAAGCATTAAGAGAAAAGCTCGTTTAGTTTCTAACAGGTGAGAGAGAATGAGTTATGGGGCTCCTGAACATCTTCTAGATTATCTAAAAGGTTATCTTTTAAATAATGTGTTTAGGCTGCTGCTATTTCCTGTGATTGTAATCATGAGCAGAACGCCTCAAGTCATGTTTAATTCCCGTGTACCTTTTTTTTTGATTTGTTCCCACCGCGCAGTTTGAGAGATCTTCGTTCCCCAACCTGGGATTGAACCTGCATGGCGCCTGGCATGAAAGCACCAAGGCCTAACCACTAGACTGTCAGGAATTTCTCTATTCCCATGTAACTTTAAAACCTACTTGGTCATAATCATTGGCCCTAAAACAAGTTGCATTTTAGTGGAGAGCATTGTTCTTGGAACAGAGAATTTGGGCAGTACATTAAGATTCTAGAAACTGTTGCCTTTCTAAATATTTGATTTCTTGAAATTCTGTTTTTAAGAAAGAAGTATTTCTTCCCTCAAAAAAGTTAACTGTGCAGATCAGAAGAGTCAATAATGAAGTAAATCATATAATACGGCAGAAGTAATTTGGGGGCGAAAGTGGGAGAAAGAGAAGAAAACATCAAGCCGACAGAAGCAGTTCGCCCTGAGCAAAAGCTGTGAGAGGAGCCCCGTTCCAGGTTCTTTGCAAGACTATCTTGCCCCTTTCGGAGAGGGGGTATTAGAAGGGAAACACCTATATTTTACTTCGAGGCTTGAGGACCGTATCATGGGAAAAATTAGGACATTTGGAAAGAATGATGCTTTTTTTTCTTTTTAAACTTTACATAATTGTATTAGTTTTGCCAAATATCAAAATGAATCCACCACAGGTATACATGTGTTCCCCATCCTGAACCCTCCACCCTCCTCCCTCCCCATACCATCCCTCTGGGTCGTCCCAG
>NW_011494706.1:3445648-3446434 GCF_000754665.1 Bison bison bison
TCGGGGTCGTCCCAGGCCACTAGCCCCAAGCATCCAGTATCATGCATCGAACCTGGACTGGCATCTCATTTCATACATGATATTTTACATGTTTCAATGCTGTTCTCCCAAATCTTCCCACCCTCTCCCTCTCCCTCTCCCTCAGAGTCCATAAGACTGTTCTATACATCACTGTCTCTTTTGCTGTCTCGTATACAGGGTTATTGTTACCATCTTTCTAAATTCCATATATATGCGTTAGTATACTGTATTGGTGTTTTTCCTTCTGGCTTACTTCACTCTGTATAATAGGCTCCAGTTTCATCCACCTCATTAGAACTGATTCAAATGTATTCTTTTTAATGGCTGAGTCATACTCCATTGTGTATATGTACCACCGCTTTCTTATCCATTCATCTGCTGATGGACATCTAGGTTGCTTCCATGTCCTGGCTATTATAAACAGTGCTGCGATGAACATTGGGGTACATGTGTCTCTTTCCCTTTCCTCAGTGTGTATGCCCAGCAGTGGGATTGCTGGATCATAAGGCAGTTCTATTTCCAGTTTTTTAAGGAATCTCCACACTGTTCTCCATAGTGGCTGTACTAGTTTGCATTCCCACCAACAGTGTAAGAGGGTTCCCTTTTCTCCACACCCTCTCCAGCATTTATTATTTGTAGACTTTTGGATCGCAGCCATTCTGACTGGTGTGAAATGGTACCTCATAGTGGTTTTGATTTGCATTTCTCTGATAATGAGTGATGTTGAGCATCTTTTCATGTGTTTGTTAGCCATCTGTATGTCCT
>NW_011494706.1:3446613-3447331 GCF_000754665.1 Bison bison bison
CAATACTCTGGGAGGTGGGTCATAGAGGATCCTGCTGTGATGTATATCGGAGAGTGTTTTGCCTATGTTCTCCTCTAGGAGTGTTATAGTTTCTGGTCTTACGTTTAGATCTTTAATCCATTTTGAGTTTATTTTTGTGTATGGTGTTAGAAAGTGTTCTAGTTTCATTCTTTTACAAGTGGTTGACCAGTTTTCCCAGCACCATTTGTTAAAGAGATTGTCTTTAATCCATTGTATATTCTTGCCTCCTTTGTCAAAGATAAGGTGTCCGTATGTGCCTGGATTTATCTCTGGGCTTTGTATTTTGTTCCATTGATCTATATTTCTGTCTTTGTGCCAGTACCATACTGTCTTGATAACTGTGGCTTTGTAGTAGAGCCTGAAGTCAGGCAGGTTGATTCCTCCAGTTCCATTCTTCTTTCTCAGGATTGCTTTGGCTATTCGAGGTTTTTTGTATTTCCATACAAATTGTGAAATTATTTATTCTAGCTCTGTGAAGAATACCGTTGATAGCTTGATAGGGCTTGCATTGAATCTATAAATTGCTTTGGGTAGTATACTCATTTTCACTGTATTGATTCTTCCAATCCATGAACATGGTATATTCCTCCATCTATTAGTGTCCTCTTTGATTTCTTTCACCAGTGTTTTATAGTTTTCTATATATAGGTCTTTAGTTTCTTTAGGTAGATATATTCCTAAGTATTTTGTTCTTTCC
>NW_011494706.1:3447573-3455272 GCF_000754665.1 Bison bison bison
TTTTATCATAAATGGGTGTTGAATTTTGTCAAAGGCTTTCTCTGCATCTATTGAGATAATCATATGGTTTTTATTTTTCAATTTGTTAATGTGGTGTATTACATTGATTGATTTGTGGATATTGAAGAATCCTTGCATCCCTGGGATAAAGCCCACTTGGTCATGGTGTATGATCTTTTTAATGTGTTGTTGGATTCTGATTGCTAGAATTTTGTTAAGGATTTTTGCATCTTATGTTCATCAGTGATATTGGCCTGTAGTTTTCTTTTTTTGTGGGATCTTTGTCAGGTTTTGGTATTAGGGTGATGGTGGCCTCATAGAATGAGTTTGGAAGTTTACCTTCCTCTGCAATTTTCTGGAAGAGTTTGAGCAGGATAGGTGTTAGCTGCTTTGTGTGGATAGAGTGCCATTCACTCGAGAAGCGTGGTGCTCGGCTTCCTGCTGACATAGTTGTACCTTCTGTAGCCCCATGCCCCTCTCTGGTTGCTCTCAGCCCTCCCGGAAGCAGAAGTGGATTTATGAAGATCACGGACTTCAGAGGGACGCACGCAGCTAAAGCTGTTGTATGCAGATGTGTACTTTTATTTGTGTCGGGAGCGAGATCAGGCGTCTGGCCTCCACTTGTGCTCTTCTCGGTTGTTTCAGTCGTGTCCAGCTCTTTGTGTTGACCCCATGGACTGTGGCCCGCCAGGCTCCTCTGTCCATGGGATTCTCCAGGCAAGAGCACTGGAGTGGGTTGCCGTTTCCTTCTCCAGGGGATCTTCTTGCCCCAGGAATCGAACCTGTGTCTCTTAGGTCTCCTGCATTGGCAGGCATTTATTCTTTATCACTAGTGCCACCATAAACCCTAGCATCCTGTTGGGATGGCTTTAAAGGCCAAATGTTAGAACTTGATCTTGAACATTAAGGGTGATTGTGTTGCCTTTCCCTTCTAGCGGTCGTATCGCCTGATCAGAAGGAGTGCATGGCGTGTCACTTTCGGCAGGGGAAGCTCTTCTGTACTGCACTCAAGCTAGTCTCTTTCTCAGCCCCTTCTGTGCACATCTCCACAGTATCTTGCCAGCTGTTGAGAGCAGCCCACCCCTAATAGAACAGTGACCAGCCCACAAATAGTGTTCTAATCTGTGCTGGTTATCTACCTAGCCATTGTCTTTTTTACCAGGACGTGATGATTACCTGTTTCTCAGTTAAAAAAAAAAAAAAAAAAACCTTCAAAATGTATAAGTACCCAGAATGTATTGAACGTTACCATGAATTTGATTAAATATAACTGAATGAATTAGTATTAAACAAAAGCCATCAGGTTATGCTGAGCTCTAGGGCATCACCTGTCACTCAGTTAGAGGAGTTCTTTCCATCCTTTTTTTACTCCCCCTTTTTTTTGACCTGATAAGGCCACTTCCTATGAACCCTGAATATGACCGTGCTTTCCTATGAAAGAAGGTTTAATCTGCAAGTTCCTAGGAAAGGGAAATTTGAAAACTCAGTTGCACTGGCTTTAAAAGGGCTTGTTTAAATGCACCTAAACAGAGTTCCGTCATGTATTTATTGATGGTACCCAGTACCACTGATTGAGTGCTGCGGTGTGCTGGTGCTTGGTACTTGTTTTGGTACCAGAAACCAATTTGGTACCAAATCCGGTACTTGTTTCCATGTTCTGCTCTCATCATCCTCTAAATAACACCCAAAATATGGGCTCCACGAGGGCGAGGATCTTTGTCAGTTTCGTTTATTCCTGTCCACCCGATTCTACAGTTGGCACATTGAAAGCATGAAGAACATTAATGTCACTGTGTCCATTTTACAGATGAAGTAAGTTTTGAGTGTGTAAGAAGCTTGTTAGAGCCTAAGCTGTCAATCATGGGGCTGCATCAACTCCCAACAGCGCCCCCTGTTTCTTGAGCAGCTGCTCTGTGTCAGGTCCTGTGCTGGCTATTATTTAGTCCTCATGATGAGTCTATGAAATGGTTACAACTCTTTGTTGTTGTTCAGTAGCTAAGTCATGTCCGACTCTGTGACCCAGTGGACTGCAACATACCAGGTTTTCCTGTCCTGCACTATCTCTGGGAGTTTGCTCAAACTCAGGTCCAGTGAGTCGGTGTTGCTCTCTAACCATCTCATCCACCTTGCCCCCTGTTCCTCCTGCCCTCAGTCTTTCTCAGCATCAGGGTCTTTTCCAGTGAGTTGGCTGTTCGCATCAGGTGGCCAAAGTACTGTAGCTTCAGCTTCGGCATCAGTTCTTCCAGTGAATATTCAGAGTTGATTTCCTTTCAGATTGAGTGGTTTGATCTTCTTGCTGTCCAAGGGACTCTCAAGAGTCTTCTCCAGCACCACACTTTGAAGGTATCAATTCTTAGTGCTCAGCCTTCTTAGTGGTCCAGCTCTCACATCTGTACATGACTACTGGAAAAACCATAGCCTTGACTAGACGGACCTTTGTCGGCAAAGTGATGTTTACTTGTTTATTTTTTTGTCTCTACTTTTTAATGTACCGTCTAGGTTTGTCATAACTTTTCTCCCGAGGAGCAAGCATCTTTTAAATTTCATGGCTGCAGTCACCACCCACAGTGATTTTGGAGCCCCGCAAAATAAAATCTTTCAGTTTCCACTTTCCCTATCTGTTTGCCATGGAGTAGTGGGACTGGATGCCGTGATCAAAACAGCCCTATGTAGTGTTTAAACTCTGGCTGCCTGCTGCGTCTTCCAGTCTTTGGGCAGAGGACTTGAAGGCATGAGCAGTGGCCTTGGGCTCTTCCTTAGATGTCACTAACTGCTTCATCCTCTCATCTATGTTGCAGGTCAGACTGACTTCGCCATAACTTACACGGGAGAGCCAGAGTGTAACTTTACTGTTGCTTCTTAGGGCTCTTATGTTGTTGTTTTGGTTTATGCTTTAGAACTTGAGTTGTGGCTCCTTACGCCAAATCCCGATCCATTTGATTCTATTTTCTGTATCTTTGAAGGCTATATAGGAAGACTAAGACTAATAATTGTCAGTTTCTGCTGTGAATTGAAATTATCCTACAACTGTGTGTGTGTCATTAAAGCAAATCTGCAAGCTTTATAAAACTCCCCTCCACTCCTCCTCCTCGCCTCAGAACTTGTGCTGTTCTGCTTAAGTGTAACATAATTATCTGTTTATCTTTTCACTCTCCCTAGATCTTTTTCTCCTTAATACCCTAAATAAATTTTCATTCCACCTTGCTTGCTTCCGTAAATGACTAGCATTCTCTCTTTCTCCCCTTCCTTGAGAAATGGAGATGACAAGAGCTCTCTAATTTCTCAGCCTCCCTCTGCAATCACAGGTCGCTGCACGCTGGACTTCACCTCCCTGTCTCAGCAGCCTTGGCTGGCTGCCATCTACCCTTCAGGAAGCCCCTTTCTTGACATCTGTGCCTGTGTCACTGTGCACGGTGGTGTACAGCTGGAGGGTCTCATCATTCCTTAGCTCTTTGTTGTTTTCTTAGTCACTTAATTGTGTCTAACTCTTTGCGACTCCATCAACTGTTGCCCACCAGACTCCTAAGACCATGGAATTTTCCAGGCAAGGACACTGGAGTGGGTTGCCATTTCCTCCTTCAGGGGATCTTCCTGACCCGGGGTTCAAACCCGTGTCTCCTGCATTAGCAGGCAGGTTGTTTACCTCTGAACCACCAGGGAAGCCTGCTATCCTGGGTGTTTTATCTTCTTTCGCCCCATATAAACCCTCGCCTTCAGGTAGCACATACGTAGGGTGATGCCGTCATCCGGGTCTCAGTCCTTAATTCCCAACTTGCCCTTTTAGTGCCTTCTGGATGTATCATTTCTCTAAGTCTCTTTGTTCCTTCATTTTACACATATGCAAAAACTCAGGTCCTTTCTCTGATCCTACCCACTTTCAGCCCCGCACTCAGCTCCAAGCCCTGCTGATCTCTACTGCATCTCCCACCGCCTGTCTCAGGGCTTCCCTGATGGCTCAGCGGTAAAGAACCTGCCTGTGAATGCAGAAGACACACGAGATGTGAGTCCAATCCCTGGGTTGAGACGATCCCCTGGAGGAGGGTTCCCCTGGAGGCAACCCACTCCAGTATTCTTGCCTGGAGAAGTCCATGGACAGAGGAGCCTGGTGGGCTCCAGTCCACAGGGTCGAAAAAGTCAGACACAGCTTAGCAATTGAGCACACACCCCCGCCCCTACCTCATCACCAAGTAATGGTTCTCATTCCGGCCTTTCTTCTCTCTCACCTAGTCTGCTAAATGCTTGCTTCTTATCCCTGCTTCAGGGGCTCTCCCTCCTAGTAAACTCTCCCCTCGCAGCTCAGCTAGTAAAGAATCCGCCTGCAACACAGGAGACCGCGGTTTGATTCCTGGGTCGGGAAGATCCCCTGGAGAAGGGAAAGGCTACCCACTCCAGTATTCAGGCCTGGAGAATTCCATGGACTGTATAGTTCAGGGAGTTGCAGAGTCGGACACGACTGAGCGACATTCACTTTGCTGCCCAGTCACCTTTCTGAGACCTAGATACTAGTCCAAACACTGGCCGGCTCCTAAACTTACCAGCTTCCTTCCCACCGCAGGCTCACACCCAGGCACCTCCCCGGGGGGCAGCTCCACTCACCACTCCTTCCCTGCTCTGGCCCCAGTAGTCTTATTTTCCACCATACCGTCTCATACCCCTTCCAGCCATTTGAACCGATGATTCTTCCATGCTCCCATGATAAGCAGTGGAAATCAGTGCTCAGGCTGTGGAGTCCAGCAGGTCTAGTTTTAAATCCAGGCTTCACCTTCTTAGCTGTTGTGACCTCTGGCAAGGTACATAACCTACTTTCAGCCTCACTGGCTTACTTATAAAATGGGAATAATATTATCACCTATCTGATGATGGTTTGAGGACTCAAAGAGAAACTCTAACAGGGCTTTTAGCAAGCCCTCAATAGATGTTCCGGGATGATCACGTTGATTTCATCGTAATTATCCTTATTAGAATCTCTTTGGACAGTTGTGCTGCTGGTTTTATTTCCCTTCTGAGTGTGGCGCAAGCTGTTGTCAGGGTGACTGTGTCTTTCTCTGCCTGGATTACCTAAATCCTAACAGCGGTTCAGTGACCAGTTTACATGTTATCTTCTTTTTTCTTTTTTCACCAATTCTGTTTTTTATTTTTTTATTTTAGTTGTGGCAAAAACACATGACATATACTTGACCATCTTAACCATTCTTTTTTCTTGATTTATTTGTTTATTGTACTGGGTTTTCGCTGCTGTGTGAGGGCTTTCTTGTTGCTGCAAGTGGGGGCTGCTCTGTGGTACCGCACAGGTCTCTCATTGTGGCCTCTCTCATTGCAGAGCACGGCTCTCGGTGCGTGGGCTCAGTAGTTGTGGCCCACGGGCTTCAGTTGCCTGTTGCATATATAGGATCCTCTCAGACCAGGGATCAGGCCCATGTCCCTAGCATTGGAAGGCAGACCCCCATCCATTGTACCACTAGAGAAGTCCTTAGCCATTCTTAATTGTACAATTTTGTAGTGTTAACTGTATTCATACAGCTATGCAACGCATCTCTAGAAGTTTTTCATCTTAAAAAACTGAAACTCTGCTCTTAGAACAATTTCTCTTTTCTTCCTTCTGCCAATCCTTGGAAACCATAGCTTTCTATGAATTTGTCCTTGAGTTCATCCATGTTGTAGCATGTGACAGGATTTCTTTCCTAAATAACAGTCCAATATATGTATTTCCCACCTTTTCTTTGTATATTCATTGGCTGATGGACATTTTAGCATAAAATATTTTTAATATTCTCCTTTAGAAAAAGGAACTTAGAGATATAATCAAGCTAAAGTGGAAAACTTGTTTACATCTTGATTCAAACAAACCAGTACACGCATTTTGGAGCCAATTTGTATTTTTAACTTTGGACTAGGTATGAGATGATACCAAAGAAATATTGCCAATTTTATTATGAGTGAAAATAATATTGTGATTTTGTTAGAAAATATCCACATATTTAGGGAGCCATACTGAATCATGTAAAGGTAAAAATTATGTTGTGTGATATCTGCTGTAAAATGCATCAAGCAGTAAAAGGGAAAGGGTGTTTAAAAAAAATAGGACAAGTTATACAAAGCCACAGTAACCAAACAGCATGGTACTGGCATAAAAACAGGCATATTAAGCTAATGGAATAGAATAGAGAACTGAGAAACACACCGTTGTGCATATGGTCAAATGATCTTCCACAGAAGTGGCAAGACCACACCGTGGGAGAAAGAATGGCTTTTTCCAACAAATGGTGTTGAGAAAACTGAATATGCATACATGCTAAGTCACTTCAGTCACGCCCTACTCTTTGTGACCCTATGGACTGTGGCCCGCCAGGCTCCTCTGTCCATGGAATTCTCCAGGCAAGAATACTAGAGTGGGTCCCCGTGCCCTCCTCCAGGAGATCTTCCCAACCCAGGGATGAGCCCACGTCTTCTCTGTCTCCTGCATTTGCAGGCAGGTTCTTTCCCACCTGGGGAGCCCTTGAGAAAAGAGATATCCACATGCAAAAAAATTAATTTGGCCCCTAACCTTACATTAAATGTAAGACCTGAAACCATAAAACCACTAGAAGAAAACACAGGGGAAAAACTTCATGACATTGGATTTGGCAGTGATTTCTTGGTATGACACCAAGGGCACAGGAGCAAGATTAGACAAATGAAACTGTATCAACTTTAAAAACATCTGTGCACCTGTTATGGGCTAGCAGAAACCTTTCCCTCCTTTGAATTGCATGGCAGTACGTCTGGACCTTAGCTCTTACCACGTATTTATCTTGTGTGCCATTTTTTGTATTCATAGGGGATATATTTCTTGGACTCAGTAGAAAACCCTTCCGTTTGCTTGTTGGTTGTGTCGCTCTGAAGTGTAAGTTGCCATATTAGTTTGTTAGAGCTGCCATAACAGAATACCCACAGGTGGGGTGACAAGGTAAATTTATTTTCTCACATTCCTGAAGGCTGGAAGTCCAAGATTAAGGTGTTAGCAGGGTTGGTTTCTTCTGAGGCTCCTCTTCTTGGCTTGAAGACGGCTGCCTTCTTACTCTGCTCCACATGGTCCTTTCTCTGTGTATACATGTGTCTGTATCTTGGTTTCCTCTTATTGTAAGGACACTAGTCACATTGGATTAGGGCCTACCCACAGGATTTCAGTTTACCTTCATTAGTTCTTATAAAGTCCTATATTTGATATTAGTCACATTCTGATACTAAGGGCTAAGACTTTAATACATGAATTTTGGTGGAACACTGTTCAGCACATAATAGTTGCTTCCATCTTTCTATGCCTCAGTTTCCTCTTATGTAAAATCTGGGGAAAAAATTACCTCTTGAGTGAACAGAAAGCATATAGAATATTAATGCATGCAAAACCACACCCTAATAGCCTATGATGGATGTTTAATGAATGTTTATTACCTCCAGTCCTCTTTAAAACTCCTTGGGAACAGGAATGCTTTCTCACTCATCTTGTGTCCTTTCTGTTGCTAGGACAAACTTGGAACCTGATTGCTTAAAAATATTTAGTGAATTGGGACATCCTTGGTGGTCCAGTGGCTAAGACTATGGGCTCCCAGTGCAGGAAGCCCAGGTTCGATTCCTGGTCAGAGAACTAGATCCCACATGCCTCAACTAAGAGTTCGCATGCCTCAACTAAGACCCAGCACAGCCAAATATATATATATAT
>NW_011494706.1:3455372-3464578 GCF_000754665.1 Bison bison bison
TTGAATAAATACATGAATGAATGAATGACCAAGCCTCAGAAGTGAATCTGCAATAGGTGCGTGAGTTTCTGTTTAGGTGGATCCAGATACTGGATATTAACTAAGATTTCAATCATAAAAACTATACTGAGAAGCTGGAAACAAGTCAGCGTCCCCACTGTAAATATTTTAGGCCACATGGAGCTGGTTCTGATGTAGAAAACTGTCACCTGGCCTGCTTGCCACAGACTCCAGAAAGTCATAGGGAAGTGCTTTGTGACGAAACTACGCATACAAAAAGCAGTGTCTTCCCAGCCAGAGGCTTCAAGTGATGAGGGACACGGAGACATCACATGCACAATAGGTGCTCCTGTCCGCGGTCTGCAGGCTCGGCTGTCTTTGATCTCTGCAGAGGAGGGATGTGGGCATGGCGCTGTGAATGGACAATCGGCCAGGAGGCTGAAGAGCAGCCGTGGCGCACCGTTCAGTGAGTGGGTCTTGGTGGTGCCCAACCCCGTGCATCTGATGATAAGCATCTTCTCTTGGTGCCTCGGAGTCTCTCATTTCCTTCCAGTTTGACTCCAAAGGACTGATTCATCTTCAGCCCCACTACAGCGTGCCACTTTGAGTCTGTAGGTTCTTTCTTTCTGAAGCCCCAGAGGTAATGAGCCCATCATCATTTTCCCCTAGTATCACTGCACTCTTTTCTCCCCACTGCCTCTGTTTTCTGCAGCTCTCTGAAGGGAACTTTTGCATCATCTTTAGTGATTAGACTTCACTGTGCTGTCCTAAAAGGTTGATATCTATCAGTTGGCTTGGAGTCAAGGAAGT
Organism: Bison bison bison; assembly: GCF_000754665.1. Taxonomy (NCBI): domain Eukaryota; kingdom Metazoa; phylum Chordata; class Mammalia; order Artiodactyla; family Bovidae; genus Bison; species Bison bison. Next base: position 3,456,183 of record NW_011494706.1, read on the forward strand.
TGAGTATTATTTCTTATTGTATATAATATGAATTTTTGTAGGTATTATTTATAAGATAATGAATGGGCTTCCCTGGTGGCTCAGTGGTAAAGAATCTGCCTGCCATGCAGGAGATGTGGGTTCGATCCCTGGGTCAGGAAGATCCTGTTGAGAAGGAAATGACAGCCCACTCCAGTATTCTTGGCTGGGGAAATCCCATCGACAGAGGAGCCTGGCGGGCTACAGTCCATGAGGTTGCTAAAGAGTCAGACACAACTTAGCAACTAGATAACAACAAAGGTAATGAATAAGATAGCAATTCTATACGTAAACATCATAACCTTTAATAATGTTATTACTACTTGGATATGTATAAAAGGTTTGTTAGAAGTTCAGATGTAAAACATGTAAATGTTACTCTCTGAAAGTATGTAGAAAACTGGAATTAGAAACCAAAGCCTTAAGCCCTTTAAGCAGCCTCTCGGAGTTGAAAGGCAGCCTAGAGATGTTGTAGTGAAGTAAAGTGATTCTCAACTCTCACTGTGCATTTTAATCACATAGGGAGGGGCCGATGCAGAAATTCTCATTTAATTTGCCAACCGTAAGATCTAGGAGGCACTGCTTTTGAAAAGCTCTTCAGGCAGCCATAGCATGCCACCAGGGAGGACAGTCATCAGCCTGAGAGCTAGAGGAGAGGAAACCAGTGTGTTTAGAATCACTGAGCACCGTGCCGGCTGCTGTACATTCTCCATCTCTTTGATCCTCGTGACAAGTGAGATGGTTCGACCAGCTGTGACCGAGGCTCCGTCGTCACACGTGATGCTCAGCTGCCCCTTATCCGCTCTTGGCAGCACGTGGTGAGTGTGCGTTAGAGTTCTGTTCTGTCCTTCTAGAAGACCCAAGTACATGCGTACTGACTGCTCTCCAGTCTACCCTGGTGGACATGGTCTTCCCTACTTTTGAGCTTTTAAAAGTCAGCCTCAGGGACTTCCCTGGTGGTCCAGTGGCTAAGGCTCCATGCTCCCAGTGCAGGGGGCCTGGGGTTCGATTCCTGGTCAGGGAACTAGATCCCACATGCTGCAACTAAGACCCAGCACAGTCAAATAAATAAATTAAAACAAATATAAAAAAAATAAACGTCAGCCTCAGGCTAATTCCAGCTCAGCAAATCCTTCCCAGCAGTTCTGCCCCATGGAACAGTTTTTAAATTTTTATTTATTTTTGCAACCTGAAAACTCAACTCCAGAAGCACAAACACAGTCCTTTACTGTGCCCTCAGCCCTGGTACCAGGCCAGGTCCCTCTCATCTCTTCGTTTTGCCTCCCTTAGGCAACTCCCTCCCTGTCACTTGGAAAGATGCAGGTGCAAACTCACAAAATATTCCAGGGCTGCAGACAGGCAGGGGTTGGTGTCTTGGCCCACCTGCAGATCTCAGGCGGGTGAGCAAGGTGTGGCTGTTCCGAGCCCTAGAGCAGGGGAAGCAGCCTGGCTTCGTGTGGGCAGAAGACCCCGGCAGGCTCTCCTTCCCCTGTAGAGGGGCCTTCTGTGGGGCTTTTCATGAATCCAAACCAGGTTTTCTCTACAACTTCCTTAGTCACCCAGGAGAGATGAAGATGATGGGTGAAACACGAGATAAGCAAGTACAGACAGGGAGTTGGTGGCTGTCTAGACAGACTTCCCCATGGTTTATATGTGTGGAGAGAGGAACATCCCAGACTGTTTTTAAGAATGTGTGTCTTGACTAAGTTTGGTAAAAATGGAAAAATAATTTGATTTAGACAGTTAAAGGATGAACATTTTTCTTTGGTTTTTTTTTTTTTTTTTTGGTTAACATTACCTCTTGTATTAGATAAGTTATGCAGCAGTATTTATTTTTCTTTATGGAAGCATCACATGGTCTATGTGGAAGAAACAAAAAATATACCAGAAAAGAAAAGAAACCATCTGTTACCAGTGTAGTGTATCTCTGCTACGTGATGGTCAGGGATAGCAGGCAGAGAGGCATGCGTGTGTTTACACATCTGAGAGTTTTTGCTTCATAATGCATATTATCTCCCACCTTATTCTTACTGGCAGCATAATATCTCATTGCAGGCATACACTCAAGTGCATTTAATCTATCCCTTCCCACTGCGTATTTATGTTGTTTCTGATTTTTATTTCCAGGTATTAAACCATACTTCAGAGGCCATTCCTGTAACTGGTTTTGATTAATACAGGCCATTTTCTGAGGGCACACACATTGGTAGGATCAGAGACTATAGCAAGAAGTAGTTTGGTATGAAATTGACCCAAACTGTGCCTGTTACCACAATAGCATCTGCTACACCGTAAATGTCAGCACCGCATCTGTGGTCTGGTTTGGTGATGTGGCTACGTAATGAAGATTCTGAACTACATGTGTGGGTCAGCCGTGGTTTGGAAGATATAAAAATGTGATATGTTTGAGACAAGGAATAACAAGTTGAAGTATAGTAAGAATGTAATTGCTTATAATAAATATAGGCTTATAGCTTCAGAATAGCTTAAAATTTCCCTTAGAGTGTGCACTTTAGAGATTTCCACAGATGATCTCGGAGGTGTGGCATCCAGCCATTTGCCAGAATGAGCACATGTTGTTCATAGTTTTGGCTGTAATTGATTTAATATATATTTTTTGTTTTTACTACTTTGACATTTATCTTATATGAAAAGAGCAATTCTATATTCAGGTTAATACATAAATAAAATATAACAATACCTAAGGCCATAAAATGGTGTTTGGTGAGGGATCTGATTTTTTAAGAGAAGTCAAAAATAGCTTTCATCTATGTTTGCCTGTTCTCTGGCAATTTTTGAAATAGTGATGGAATTGTGAAGTATTTATAAAAAAAAAAATCATGGGAAAGCCCATGTTCTCCTTGCCCCCTTCCCGTGCTGAGGAAGGCACAGTCGTGTCTCTTTAACTGGACACCACTTGACTTTCATTTCGTGGCTGCCTTTGTGTGCTTGGCTTGAGTCTTGTGGTGGCAGTTGATTGCGCTTCAAGGAATGTTTGTCACTGTAGCGAGAGAACTTGGGGGAGACCAACAGGAGTCTCTCTGTGTCGGACCAGGTCTCTGGTGTTTGCTGTCTTTCAGCCTCCACGTGAAGGATACAGAGCCTGACCCAAGTCCTCCCAGGCAGGCACTGTATTTTGATTCAAATTCATAATCGCTGTTTTAATTGTTGGGGCAAGAATTGAAACTCCAGTCTATTGAGAATATAATATTCTGTGCTCCTTTGAGGAGAATCACTCATCTCTTCCTGAACCACCTTGCTTTATACTAAATCTTTTCTTTTCCTCCTTTTTTAGGCAGGGGGCTCTCAGGTGATTTTCACCAACCCTTTGGAAATTGTCAAGATCCGTTTGCAGGTGGCCGGAGAAATCACCACAGGGCCCCGAGTCAGCGCTCTGTCCGTCGTCAGGGACTTGGGCTTCTTCGGGATCTACAAGGTGAGTCCTGTTAGTCGTTTATTTGAGAGCACGCTCATCTCCTACCCTAGTAAGTGTTCATTGGTGTGAAATTGATTCCTCACATTTGTGTACCTGGAGAAGATCTTCTGCCGGAGCTCATAGGGCATCTTCATGCCAGTTAGGAAGAGGTGCCCCTTCCTGGCATCTGCCAAGTAGCTGTCCTTAGAAGACATAAATCAAGGATGAATGTGATGCCGTGACCCCCACACATAGTTTGCCACGGCACTGGCTGGAGTTTTATTTGGATCTGTTCAGGTTCAGTTCAGTTCAGTCGCTCGGTCATGAGGTCGACTCATGGGGTCGACTCTTTGCGACCCCATGAACTGCAGCACGCCAGGCCTCCCTGTCCATCACCAACTCCCGGAGTCCACCCAAACCCGTGTCCATCGAGTTGTTACTGATGTAAAAATCTGGTTCTCAGCGCTGCTGCCCACGAATGGTAGCTGCCAGGCTCACAGGGCACCATCTTGCAAGGGAGACGGGCTGAGTTCAGTTTCCCCACACATGCGAAGCCCATACTGCTGCTGCTGCTGCTAAGTCGCTTCAGTCGTGTCCGACTCTGTGTGACCCCAAAAACGGCAGCCCACCAGGCTCCGCCGTCCCTGGGATTCTCCAGGCAAGAACACTGGAGTGAGTTGCCATTTCCTTCTCCAATGCCTGAAAGTGAAAAGTGAAAGTGAAGTTGCTCAGTCGTGTCCAACCCTCAGTGACCCCATGGACTGCAGCCCACCAGGCTCTTCCGTCCATGGGATTTTCCAGGCAAGAGTACTGGAGTGGGGTGCCATCACCTTCTCCAGAAGCCCATACTAGATCTGGAATTTATGTTCTGATCCTGTCATTCCAAACCTCTCCGCTTGTGTGCCTTGTCATAATTGTTTTGTGTGCCAGCCATTTATCATTTAGGAAATAGTTTTTGAGAACAATTGCAAAACAAAAACTTTAGAAGATTCTTCAAATTTGTTATTTACACTTTTCTGCCAAAGAAGTTGTAATGAACTAGAACTAGCTTTATATTATGCCCTGCTGTAAGGCTTCATCAAACATAAGATTTTCACTGTTTTTCAATGAGAAGATTTAAAAAAAACAGTTTCATGGCCAATTTGAATAAGTAAACCTTCAGGGATATAAGAAGGTAAGTCAAATGTCTACTTAAAATATCTTTCATTTATTTACACATAGATATATAAAATCACATTGTACAGAATTAATGTAGCTTTTTTCTATGTAAACATATCTAGAAATATTTAATTCTTCATAGGAGTTTTGAACCAGTTTCGTGATCACCACTTAATCCACATTTTGAATCAGCAGTTCATATGGTTTTGCAAAGCCTGCCATCTTCATTTTCATTCCACACTGACAAGAGGAAGGCCTTTTGAATGTTGTGTAATACTGGCCCAGGAAACCTTGTCCCACAGACACGTAACATTAGAGTTGTTCCTTTTTTTTTCTATTCCCAATTTATCCTGAATGGATATAAATGGTCCATGTGTAACATACTGCTTTTTCAAGTGAACTTTCAATGCCTAGTTTTGCCATTCAGCACAGCATTTATAGAAGTATCCCCTAGGAATATTTTTTTATCCTTTTCTTTATAACTCAGTTTTTTAGGTGACCTTGGTAAACAATCAGCGTGAGTGATAACTGAGGTTGTTTCAAGCAAGTCTGCCTTCCTTACCTGGAACTCTAGACTTCTCAAGGTCAAGCAGTGGGAAGAGTACTCCAAGATCTGAGCCTTTGTGAGGATCAAATATGATGTGATGCCCTCTTAGTGTTTTGGGGAGAACCTCGCCCTTTATTTAGACATCTTGTAGTGTTTAAGAATAAACATGTTGATTTTTTAAAAGTGATTTTATGTATGTATGTATTTTTGGCTGTGCTGGGTCTTCATTGCTGTGTGGGCTTTTCTCGAGTTGTAGCGAGCAGGGGCTACTTTCTAGCTTGGTGCCCAGGCTTCTCATTGCAGTGGCTTCTTTTGGTGTGGAGCACCGCGCTAGGGCACCTGGGCTTCCGTGGTTGCAGCCGTGGGCTCAGTAGCTGTGGCTCTTGGGCTTAGTTGCTCTGCGGCATGTGGGATCTTCCTGGATCAGGGATCAAAAGCTGTGTCTCAAAGCCCTGCACTGGTAGGCAGGTTTTTCACCACTGAGCCACCAGGGAAGTCCTATGCTGGTATGTATTTTTAAGTAGCACTTAAAATGCTCAGTGTGATCGTGCAATGGAACACGGTTTACCAAATTGTGATCCAGCTGTAAGACATGAACAGTATTGTCGTGAGGCATAGCATTCATCATCAATTGGAAGAAAAGTCATCTTCTGTTCTGAATCTTTAGGCTCGTGCAGACTTTGACATGATATAGCAGCATGTCATTCTGACAAGATGCCAAGCAGTCTTTCAGTGGCTGGTCTGGTAAAAAGCACTTAGGTGCTGTAGCAGTGGCTGCTATCGAAATGCCTAGATGGATAAAACGGTAAAAACTTGTTTGCTGACACAGAAGCAGAGACTGTTAAACTACCTGCAAATGATACAAGACTGAGACTCAGTCCTTTTCATCTTCATAGTATTTCATAATCTTAATCCCCTTTAACACCCCTTGGAAGGAGTCGGTCTCCTAGTTTTGTAGTTAGGAGAACAGAGGTGCCAACGGTGGTATCTGAGCCGAAATTGAGGCTCAAAAGTTTCTTGTTTCCACTTTTGTGCGAAAATGGCTTTCTTGACATGAGCAGGATTGCTCAAGTTTGAGCAAGAGACCTCTCCCATATAAAGTTAGTTTAATTACTAGCCTGGTGTCTTAATCTAGTTCAGAGGCATTCCACAGGCCTGGCTGCTGCCTTTCAAAACACTGCTTTCGGTGTATTGGTAATTACCAAGTGAAGTCACTAACAATTTGAGCTTTGAGCTTCTGGAAACTTGATTGCCTTGTGAGAGAATGACCTGGCAGGCAGGCCCTTCCATTCTGCTGGCCACGGGTGTCCTCAGCAGATCACCTCTCCACTCACTCAGTCTGATTGGGCTGTGTCGCCACCCTGGCTCATTCTCATTTGTTTTGTCCCACTTTCCAGCCTTAGGTTTTCTCTCCCGTGAGTTTCCTTTCTCTGGGCTTATCTACTTTGCCCCAATCCTCTGTGGTCAGAAATCTCTATTGATTCCAGATCCTGTCTTTGAGGCGCATTGCCTGGAGAATCCCCATGGACAGAGGAGTCTTTGGGGCTACAGTCTGTGGGGTCGCAAAGAGCTGGACACGACTGAGTAAAGGGACTTCCCTGATGACCCAGTGGCTAAAGCGCCATGCTCCTAGTGCTGGGGGCCCAGGTTTGATCCCTGGTCAGGGAACTAGATCCACATGCAGCAATACAGATCAAAGATCCTGCATGCCTCAACTAAGACCCGGTGCAGCCAAAAAAAAAAAAAAAATTTCTTTTAGGGCTTCCCTGGCAGCTCACCTGGTAAAAAAAAAAAAATCCACCTGCAATGCAGGAGACCCCAGTTCTATTCCTGGGTCTGGAAGATGCCCTGGAGAAGGGAACGGCTACCCACTCCAGTATTCTGGCCTGGAGAATTCTGCAGACTGAGGAGCCTGGCGGGCTACAGTCCGAGGGGCCACGGAGAATCGGCCGTGCCTGAGCGACGTTCACAGCTTCAGCATTGCTGTGTGCTGTGCCAAGTCGTTGCTTCGGCATACCTCTTTTCAGTGCTCAAGTTTTCTCTGTTTCTAGTCTTGGTGCCAAGTAGAAAATTGTCAGTGACCTGGGGTGACTAATACTGTTAAATCTGGTTCAGTGTCCCTCTGTTAAGTCTTGAAACAGAGGACCTCTATCCTAGTTTTAGGTGGGCCAGATAGTCTTCCCTTTCCTTCCATGGCCCCTTTTGTTTGCTGCTGTTAACATGACAATGTGGGGCCTAGGAGGGCTGAGGGGAGGCTCTGTCTGTGTGTTTAGACCTGCAGTGTTTAACCTCACTTAATTGGACTTAACCAGGCTTTCTGTTTTTCTCCTGAATTGACTTGCAAAATACCCGGCTATTCTAACTGTGACTTCCCAGTAAAAGGTAATTAGAATAGTTCCTTTCGATATATATTTGCAACTGAAAAAATGTGGATGTGGTAAACATTTCACATTCCTAAAGCTAGAAATAGTTTAGATAGAAGCAGATTCTGTAAACAAAACACCTCCCATTTTGGTAACATTTAGAGAGATTGTTACAATTCAGAGTCCACAGGTGATTGAAGTAAAGGCAGGATAATTAATTGTCCTTGAAAGAGCTATTTGAATATAATGTAGTTTTTAAAAATCTGCAACTTTTTAAATATATTAAATATATATACTACTACTTTTAAATATGTATACTACTTTTTAAATATATATACTACTTTTCTTAAACCATGAGTTGGTATTTCCCTTTCATTAGGTAACTATAAGCAAAATAAATTCTATAAGTGATATGTATCTACTTTTGATTATTGCTTTTCCTTAGGTGCCAACAGAGCTTTATTTAGGGCATAGATTGCACCTTCTTAATGAAATAGGATTTATTTCATGTTAAATGGTCACACAGTTAAGATAGACTGAAAGATGCTTCCTTATGAAGCAATGGAATAATTCATGGCTCTTTTTGAGAACAAAAAGTGGTCAGTGAAGCAATCAAGCTTTGTTGAAAATTGTTTTCAGATTGTGTAATTGCAAATCAAAGACTTCCATCTAGCATGGAAGGTCACCTAGGAATATGAGCCCTCTCTGCTGTTTTCTAATCAAAGGCCTCTGTCCCACTGTATTTGACAAAGTCATCCCTTCAGTACCCATAGGGGCAGATGCTCAAGTCCCTTATATAAAATGGTGTAGAATAATGAATACAGTTGGTCTTCTATGCACAGGCTTCACATTCAGCTGTATATTCCATCCAAATTCCTGGATGTTGTGTTTGTGT